>NC_139512.1:178025982-178462623 GCF_947247035.1 Vipera ursinii
TGTAAATAGTTCAGGTTACATCAAAAGAGATGCCCTCTCTAATTCCTTTAGTTATTCCATAGTCAAAATAAGCAAGTTAGTACACTTCTAGTTGTAACCTAGTCAATTAATAAAATTCAAAATATATTTTCACTAATACATATCAATATCCTGTTTTTAAATTTTATCTAATTGCAATAGGATATTCTAGAATAGCCTATGGTATATAGGAAAAAGCTTAATTTGGGGGTAACCCACAATTCCCTATTTCAATAAAGAGTAATTCTTTTGTCTACAAAACTTACATTGTTCATTACAAAACATTCTTATGTTTTACCATTAAAGTCTAGTTTTCATCTTAACAAATCACCAGTTATTAGAAATATATTTTTTGTCTTAACCGTTCAACAATTATTAAAATTGAGATTCAAGTACTAGTAATGGTGTTTAAGGCCCTACATGGCATGGGTCCGGAGTACCTTAGGGAACACCTGCTGCCGGCATCAACTTCCCTTCGCCCTGTGCGTTCCCACAGAGAGGACCTCCTCAGGGTGCCACCGATCAGAGAATGTCAATTGGTGGCCCCCAGGGGGAGATCCTTCTCTGTGGGCGCCCCAGAGCTATGGAATCAGTTACCGGTTGAGCTCCGGATGGCGCCCGATCTTCACTCCTTCCGTCGCGATCTAAAGACATTCTTATTTGAACAAGCCGGCCTGGCCTGATGGGGGATAGGTGGGGTTTTTTATTGTTATTTTAATATTTGTATTTACTGTTTTTAGTGGGCATATATTTAATCCTTTTTTAACTTTTGTAACTCTGTATTTTTTATGCTTGCCCTGTTCACCGCCCTGAGTCCTTCTGGAGAAGGGCGGTATATAAATAAAATTAATAATAAAAAATACTATCTTTTATATATAAAATTCTAGATTCTATACTATAGTTCAAAAGTAACCACTGAATATTCTATAAGTCATCTTGACCGTACATCAATTATTAAAATACTATCTTTTGATATGTCATTCCAAGTTCTATAATATAGTTCGGAGTTATATTCTAAAAGCTTACTTTTGTTTTCCTTTACAGATCTAAAAGCTAAATGTAAAATCAGTTATATTTTTTAGAGATTCCCCTTAATCCATAGAAAGATATTTTTATAATCTATCTTTAGGAATCCCAAAAGAGAAACAAGTTCAGTTTTTTAAAATCTAACTCTTGCCTTCCTTTGTGCCAATCATGCTTCCCTCTTGGCATCTTTAAATTCTCAAATGTATCTTCCTTTCTTCCTATACCCCTTATTTGAATCCGGGGAGCTTATCCAAATGTCAGTTTTGCAAGGAAGATGTCCCATTTGTAACCATTGTATTTTTGTTTTGATAATTCAGTTTTTGATGGTTGATATAATATAGTTGTCATTAGATCAGTCAAATCTTTTTGTTCTTCCAATTCTATCTGGGTTGGGTAGAAAGTAGTAGCTGGTATTATGGTCATTTGATTAATTGAATTCTCAATATAGTGTATTTGAAGGCCTTTAGAGACAACTGCTGTTTTGAAATGGAACAGTATTTCCAAACTCTCAACATCTTTTTTGTGATATGGTGACCAACTGCAGTATTCCAGGTGTGGTCTTACTAGGGTTTTATGAAGTGGTACTAATACCTTGCGTGATCATGATTCTTATGCCTCTGTTTATGCAACCCAGGATTGTATTAGCTTTTTTGGCTGCTGCTGCACACTGGTGGCTCATAGTCAAGTGATCATCCACTAGGAATCCAAGATCCCTCTCACAGTTGCTGTTTTTGAGCCAGGTCTTGCCTAATCTGTACTTAAACCTTTGATTTTTTTTCCTGCCTACATGTAAAACTTTGCTTTTTTCCACATTAAAACTCATTTTGTTGGATAGGGCCTATTGTTCAAGTTTGTCAAAATCTTTTTGGATCCTGAGCTTGTCTTCTGGGATGTTGGCTATTCCTGCCAGTTTGGTGTCATCTGCAAATTTGATGAGTTCCCCTTCTATTCCCTCATCTAAGTCATTAATTAAGACATTGAAGAGTACTGGGCTTAAGATGGAGCCTTATGGTACCCCACTGCTTACTTCTCTCCATGTGGATGTAGTACCATTGAGGACTACTCACTGAGTATGGTTTGTCAGCTAGCTTCAGAGACATCTGAAGGTGGTGTTGTCTATTATAGGGCCCGTACAGGTCAAGCAGAAAGTATGCCTCTGCTCTGTAGACAAATTGAAGTTGGGGGGGAACATACTCAGATTCTGGGTTGGCATGTAAATGTGTATTTGGACAACATCCCCATTAGCCAGAGAAAGACAGCTGATAAAGACATTGGGCCTGAGAAGTGGCAAGCTACACCAACACTTTCCCTGAAAACTGGTTTTATATTACAGGAGCTGAATCCTGTTTCACAAACCCCTTAGATGTAAAAGCCATGGACCACAATTCATGATTCTCCCAGACAAGCTTAAGCTAAGCATAGAGCTTAGAACTCCATATAGAATCAATAGGAACTGACACGTTTGGGAGAAAATAGCCTATATTTCTCATAGAATATGAGAGAGTTTGCTGTTAATCTACTTAATCTCCTTCTTTATTCTCTCTCTGGGTGGGCTAGGTACAAATGCCAGGTCTTAGTGGAGAGATCAGGCACTGAACTTAACTGTTCTTATGTACTTGATTATGAACAAGTCAATAATATATTCCTGCTTTCTGAGAATAGAATGGTTTTTGAAAAGTGGAGTTTGCACATTTTGTGGTTATGAATTGCTCTTCCTGTCCTACTTCTTTCTTTCACAGCCTAAAAAGTAGCTAAAACCAATTAAAAGGCAGTAGATCCTTATGTTGTATGTATAGCAAGAAGATGTATGCTGTATCTTTATTTTACAGAAAAAGGACAGATAGCTTCTGTTGTTTTTTTTTAAATAGTCTTGTCTCTTCCTTAACTGAGATCATAATTTTAAGCCAGTTAATCAGCAAATTAGCAGGTCAACCATCTATACTTTAGTGCTTTTTCCCCCTACAAGAAAAGTATAACATTAAAATTAGTACACGATTGAAATGTTAGACATAGGAAATGTTATGTATTAAGCTTTATTGCAACACCTAAAGCTGTGTATAAGAGTCACCACCAGGAGGCGTTGAACTGTAACTGTTTTGGCGGGAAGCATTTCTGCGGGAAGTAGAGGTTCAAACCGATTGGTTGGTTGAGTACCTGGCCAGGTACTGGCCAGGTATATACAAGAGTGCAGGTAGCCCCTATTCCCCAGTACAGTCCCTTCACCTAATAAAGAGCTGCTATGCTGTACTCATCGTCCTGGCATCCTTCCTGCTCTCCAGAACCCACTACACAACAGGAAACACCAATTCTCATTTTATTTATGCACCCTTGAATCAATTCCATGAAATTTAGCAATCTACCCAGAATTAGTGAAATGTCCTGGGGAAACTACTAATACTAATGTGGAAACCTCAAGAATTCCTAATAAAACTTTATTTAGAAGGAGGGATATAACAAGGTTAAGGAGATAAAAGTAACAAACAAACTGAGGAATATACATAGTACTACAATCCTTGTTAAGGCTACTATACGCCCTATGACTTGATCATCCTTAACTCCAGCAAGTACTCCTTAGAAATTAGGAAATACTTAGGAAGTACTTATTCCTGCCTCTTGGACGCAAGAGAGAGCAGTTTATTGAGATGCCCAGTGGACAGCAGCAGGAGAATAGAGAATGTCTAATCAGGATCTGGGGTTCTAGAGGAGTGTACTCACATTATTTTGCAAAACAGAGACTAATCACAGAATGAAGAAACTCAATAATGCAAATGTTTTGGGGAATTGCTCCCCCAACCATAGAATAGCATATTTTGTTACCAATTGCAGATTTTCAAACATTTCTGCAAGGCAGACTGCAAGAAGACGACTAGTAAGCAAGAGGGATTGGTCATCCAGGAAATGAGCCAATATTTTCAAGAGGTTTCATCATTAAATGAACTCAAGTCATGACGAATATCAAGTAACTACAAGATATATTATAACCATGGATTCCTGGGAGTCAATAATATAAGTGAGACTCAATGGAGTATAAACTTGAGTTCAAAACATAGCTTGTTAATTGATCTCTCAGCCTCAGTTCATCATTTTTATTAAGGATATGAATGAAAGACATCATCAGTTCAAGAGAGGACTTTTTAGGATGAAGACAAAATGGTAAAATAAAATTTATTAATCCCCATGATGAATATGTGATCTTGTATCTTGCAAGGTTCTTTAAATAATTTTGTAGTTCTTCTCCATGCCCTCTCAAGTAAACATTCACTCTATAAGGAGGAAAAACAATTCTTCTTTCACTTTTTTGAATAATTTTATTAAAAATATCTTTAGAAAAGATTAAAAACTAATACAAACAAATATAGTGAAAAGAAGAAAGAAATCAAAGAAAAAACTAATCATGTTGGGGAAGGAAGTTAAAGAAAGAAAAAGATACTTCCAGGTTCCAATCTTCTTTACAGCAGTTATAAGTGCAATTATAAATGTACCTTTTACTCTATAGTTACAGCGTAACTCTCTTCTTTCTATAAACTGTTCTGTTTAATCATCAAAACCATAAATTATAGGTTCATTTTTTCCTGTTTCATAACAAAAAGTCCATAAGGGGTAAGAATTCTCTTCTCTTTCACTGATTGGCTAATGTGTGTGAGAAATATGCTGAAACTTTCCACATCCCTTTCCTGTTTAAAAATGGAACAATATTTGAATGAAGATGAAGTTGAACACGTGAGATGAATTAAACTGGCCTGTTTTTTTTATTTTTCAAGAGGCTCATTTGTATGAAAGATGAGGACAGATTTTAAATCAAGATCTGGAGCGGCAGCCAAAACTGTTAGTATGTTGAGAGAACCAATGCAATGTGGGCCAGGTTTATTAAAAACTGTATTTTAGCCAATTCTCTGAAATACTAAACAAAACCAACACTGAAATATATTTTGAAGGAAAACAAAGAGCATCTGGTTCTCTTTGCTGGTATACATAGCTGGAGAAAATATTGGCAGTACATTTGATTACTAGAAAAAAGACAGCTATTTGCAAAGAAAGCCACAATATAAAATGAAATGTCTGAATTGAATTGAAGTGTGTATTTGGACAAAACATCTGCAAAGGTTGGCCCAGGAAGCAAGTGAGTTCTGGGTTGAGCAAGCTGAGCCTCAAAGGACATGGAACTCTGTGCGATCATGAGAAATTGAGATTTTCAGTGATCGGTCATTGCAAAACACTTGTAAAGGTGGGAAGGTCATTTTAAGCCAAAATACAGTGGATGGGAGTCAGACAGCACACATTTCACTTTCTAATAGCTGAGGGTTAGGGTGGAGTCCTTGGTGCTCTCAAAACGTGGCTTTTTTGATTGCTGACATTTCATTTACCCAACTAGGCAATATCATCAGTGCTAGTAAATGTGGGGTTTGCTCTCTGTTTACATAATAGATTGCCCTGACATGGGTGTGGTTTTCTCCTTAGTAGTTTCTTGATTAGGGTATTGTTTTCTGCTTGTTTACCTGGTGTTAATCCTACTTATCTGGGTGTTGACTGCTGGAGAGATGTGTTCTGGTCTTTTGGCTTCCTTCTTAGCTTTTTTATTGTCTCTTTGAATAGTATGTAAATATGGTAAATAAAAGACTACAGAAGAAGTGTAAACTCAAAACAAGGACAGAGAAGCCCTCAAAAATCTAAAGAAGGACCGAGCCATCACCATTCATCCAGAAGACAAACACTGAACCACAGTTTTGATGGACAGAACACAATATAGGCAAAAAAGCCAAAGAACTACTGGAGGACAAACAAACCTATATCCCAGTAAACTCAATGCAGAACCTGATCAAAAGAATCCTCAGTGACCTAACCAAGAAAAATCAAGCAAAAGGAGATGAAAAGCAGTGGAACTGTCCTGCCATGCTTCTATGGACCCCCCCCCCAAAGTACACAAGCACAACATACCTCTTCAACCAATTGTATTATTACCAGAGACCCTAATATACAACATAGCCAAAGAATTTACAAAAAAGCTATTTACATAGTTAGGTAATGAAACATTTGCAAGCATACAGCCAGGCTCAGCAGGCACCAAGGACTCATCATTTCACTTTCTTTCCCAGTTCCTCATTGCAGGTATGTACCAATGGATCATTTTCTCGCTGATCAGACGTAAGTAGTAAAAATGTAATGGGGGAGATTAAAGGCAGGCTTTATCTACATTCCATGGAACCCTAAGATTCTGTAAGGACTAGACTAAGGCAGAAAAATGTTTTCAAACAAACCCAAATTTCTATCAATAGTGCTTTGTCCCCTAACCAGTGGTTCTGGAATTCCTTTATTTAAAAAAAAATGCTGACAAGGCTACAGATATTAAGGCATGAATAGGAAAATCTCACCAGGACTTTTGTACTTTGGGCATTTCTATACGAGCATTTTACTCTAGTTCAGAATTAATGCTGGGCCTATTGGATGAAATACTGCTAGCACTTTGCACTTACATTACACTGATCTTTTTTTTAAAAAAAAACAACCCCTGAAACACAACCACTTATTTCTTTAGAAGTACTAGAGTTGTAAGTAGACACTTCTATTGAGAAAAAAGGACTACTCCTCTTGCCTATCTTTGGTTCCTAGGTTCATCTCATTCAGTCTTGAATTTCAGCTGCATTTTAAAGTTAACCTCCTGGAACCCCCTTGCACTGTTTAGGGCATTTCTCTCCCTCTCCTCTCTTCCGGCTGCTATAGCAACATGCATCCTTGGTTACAGATACAGTATTGGGGAAAGCACCTGGTTGCAAAAAGGCTGACAATCCTTTCATCTTCAGGTGCTTTTTCATGCAATATAAAGAAGGAACAAGAAGGCTTGGGTGGTTCCTTTCTTTTTGTTACAAACCACTATCCTTTACATAGCTTGCAGGACAGCAATAAATATGTGAGAAGGTGGTTTCTTTGTTTTCTTTTCTTTTCTGATTGAGTAGGGGAGACTTGTTTGTCCAAGACCTAGGGCAACTCAAAGGATAGGGCATTAAATGTAATGACCCAGATACAATATGTTCTTTGGTCTGTTGGAAGGAGCACAGATTGTCTTGTGGGCAGTTAATGGACTGGCTGAAACTTTATATATTATTCTTGGGAAATCATGGAGAATTGGTGAAGTGCCAGGTGGCCAGAGAACAAATGTCATTTGTATCTTCAAAAATGGGTGGGGAAGAGAGAAAAGAAAAAGATCTATTAAAATACAGGCAAGTTTATTTGATATCAATACCTGAAAAGTTTATAGAGCAGTTCATAAAGAAATGTCTGTAAAGCATATTGTTTCCAAAGTGCTTTACAGATATTTATGTACTGATCTATGTGATAATTACAGAACTTAAAATGGATTTGTCAAATATAAATTTTGCTAGACTAGTGCTATCTCCTTTTTTAAAAAATCCTTAATAGATTTGGGGAATGTTGTAGACATAATTTATCTTGATATTAGCAAAGAATTTGAAAAAGTTCCCACAATATGCTGATTAGCAAACTAAATTTTGTTTTTTTAATGTTACCAATAGCATGTAGGCCAATATAATTATCAGTCAACAACATAACAATAAGCCATTCAAAACCACAGCTCAGATGGAATAAAACTAACTGTGGTTTGGTCCTTTCCCATTTGAATTTATGAACTGAGCAAAGAGAAAACTTAACCTTCTGTATGATATGTTCTGAAAAAGAAGGACCTTTCCTTCAACACCCACATTTTAAACAAATAGAATAAGTCCCTGGATTAAGGTTATTGGGAAAGAAAACATTTAGAACTGAATCCTGAATTTTTAAACTTCAAATATACAAACACCTCCGCTTTTCCACAAGTTTGTTCAATTTTTGGATAGAGCAGCATAAACAAACTTTAGAAGGGGAAAATCAGTTTAAAAAAAAGTCTAGGGAGAAGAAGGGGGAAGAAAGCTTCTACAGCTCTATTAACCCCACTCAGAAGATCACAAATGTTACGACTCTGCATGACAATGCACCCTAGGATGTTTTTGAAAGAGCAAATAACCAATAAATGCTGCACAATTGTATCCATAGAATTAGATCACAGCAGGGTTGACCCTATAAATATGTCTGAGGTGACCTGCCAAGACTGCAGGGACAAACCACAGCCAAAGTTTGGCTCCCAGACTGGGCTCTTCCTACCACAGCACTAGTCCCAAGAGTTGTATCTTCAACTCTTTTAATTCCCACTGCTATATTTCTTGCTCCATTTTATATATCAGACTTGCTATATGATCCTTTAAATAGACTATTAGACTATTTTTATACAATGCATATGCTTGGCCAGGATTCTCACAGCTGAAGTTTATGGTTTGGTTATGGCAGGCTGGTTTCCAATGTCTGACCCTCCAGCTAATCCCTCCTAATGCTAATATTTTGCAGAAGAGTATCTCCCTTGAAAATACTGTCTTGATATTGTACTACCTGTAGGAACAAAGATAAATTTGTTAGAGACCTCTCTATTCTACTTGCTACATCAATAATTAAAACCCATCTCTTCGTTCCCTTACATTTGAAAATAAAATTTAAATAAACAATAAACCCCCCATTGATGATGAAAATGTGTTTCAACTGGTTTTTAAAATTGATCATATGCCATCATGTCATTTTTCAGTGCCTACTGATCACATAGATATTGTCCATGGTGATCTGTCCCTAAACTGGACTTTCAAATGTTACAGTATGTAAAAGTCCCACCTAATAGAAAGAATGCCAAATAGATCTATAGATTCCCAAGATGTCGATATGCAAAAAAAAATCATCATTTCTTCAGTTCCCAGATGGCCATGCATATAGAAATCCCTGTTTCTTAGCTAGGTGTACTTCCCTTAAAACAATGTTGCATGATGGAATTCCCCAGCTTGCTGGCATTTTTTAGAGGCTACAAAGATAACGGGACATGTTAGATATTCATAGCACAGCTCACTAGAAACAGGCAATTTGGTCCTATGTAAGGCTAACTGGAATAATAACAACAAAGGGCAGTAGAAGGAAACTGGCTGAAAATGTGTACAATGAATAAATTCAGCAGTTCATTCCACAGGATCAGTCTCCTTCTGGAGGAATCTGCTGACTAGAAGAGACCCAAACTAGTGGATTGGGCTCATCTCCAAGGTAGGAGAATCAATCTACTGTTGACATTGATGAATCAAACATGGCCTTTAACATAAAGCATCTCCAAAACATACTAAAGTGTGCATATATTTTACTTTACTACACTTAAGCATCCTCTGCTTATGTGGGAAGGCATTAAAAACACTATTGTGCCTTTTCAAAGTCTTTACTTCAGGTGACTTTCAAAGAGGAGTAAGCAAAACCACCAGCCTTACATCTCTGACTGCTTTGTACTATAGGTTCTTCTGGTCAGTCCCCCCACCCCAAAGCACCCATACTTTGGCCTGAACCAGAATGCAATCACCCAGGCAGAGAGAGGAGTTTCCAATGGAGCTAATTGGTTAGCCTTGAGCTTTCTCAGCCTGAATTAATTTGCAAGATGTTTTGATGAGGGTAGCAGTCCTTGGAGAGAGGAAGGGGAAAAAATATTCCCTCTAGTATGGCCCTGCCTGATTTGAAGGATGGCCTGGCTCTGACACCTTTATGGGGCAATCTAATCCAAAGCCAGCCTTGCTGCATTGAATGAGATTTACCCTAGGTCAGTGCATATCATATTAGTGAACTTACTCCATTTCCAGGTCAAGGCTGAAAAGAATTGAGCAACAGAGACATAGAAGATCTCCACAAAGATTGGGGTTTTTTTTTAAAGGAGGCTTCTTTTTTGATCACCTAGCTTGAGGAAACTGAAGTTTGAATACTGAAATTTATTCATCCTAATGAAAAAATATTATTGTACTGACCCCATGCATTTTTTTTTCTTGAAAAACAAATCTGACTTTATGCATATCAGTTCCCTTTATTTCTTTCACAAGCTGCAGCTGGGTCAGATAGAGCAATATATTCACTGGTAGATCACTGAGGGCACATCCTCAAGCTCTGATTTATTACATCTATTAATACTCTAAACTTTCTCCAAAGAAGAGAAGAGTTTACCATACAAATGAACCACCAGGTGGTTCCTGTCTAGATAGCCTGCAAGGCTACACCTGCCTTTTAGGCTTCATTCAGTAATAAAAAACAAATAATGCAACCAGCAATTTCATCATTCTCCATCAGTCTGACCTTAATAATTTATTAATAGTTTGTGCCTCTGGCTGTTGAGGATCAAGATCAGACAAATGAAGAGCAGCCCTCTCCCACCAACCAGGGCAGGGGGAGATTTATTGTTAAGTTAAGATAGATGTGATCCTCAACTTTAATTTTAATTTTATGTCCTGATTATCAAGTTAAAGTCTAACTCCATCTGGCGTGATGGGGAGTGAGGTGGGATGGGGAGGAGTATATATCAAATAATATTTGAGGCCAAAACCCATGAGTCATTTATGTTCCTATTTTTCTGGCCAAAAAAATGTAAGTCTTATCTAGTACTGGAGAATGCTAACAATTTCTGATCCTGACTGACATCCAAGAATAATACTGAAGCTAATCCAGAAAGAACTCAAAATCAGCAATGTGCTCTGTAAACAGACCAGATTAATTAGCCTTGCTCACTGATTTTTAAACATTCAACTTCACATCACTGATCTAATTTACAAAGTTCATTAAAACAGACCAAGATCATCCAGAGAACAGGGTGGGAAACAGGAAGGGAGAGAGGCTGGTTTCAAATTCTGGAGCATTAAAACCACTTCATCTGTAATTTCTGGGATCCACTCTTTTAGAAATATTCTGAAGAGTGGCTTTTAAAAAAGAACAGGCCATGAGGTTTTTGAAAGGTACCTCCTAAAAACTGGACCTCTCTACCTTGGGCTCTCATCTTCTAGATAGTGACAAAATTATGAATGCTGCTGGAATTGAACAGATTCAGTATCCTGATTCTGGAATGAATGATGATTCCCTGGGAAGCAGAGATAATGCTGATAAAACTCACACCTAGGAAAGACACAGATTCATTTACAACTGCCTCTGTGATTCAGAAGCTTAGGAAAATATTTTAACAAGTTTAAACAAGGTTCTCCCCAGGGTCTGTCCTGGACTTGAATTTATGTCCTTCCCACAAGATGTGTAACCAAAAGCCATGGATAATTGCAGAGCTGATCCCTTTGTGCCAACAGCCCACCAGAACGAAGTAAACAGCATTTCATCTTGGTCTGCTGTATAGATTTGAATAGCTGAAACTGAACTGTTAACCAAAAAGACAGAGTCTATACAAAGTGTTGACAAAGTGGGGATCAGGCTCTGCAATGCAAGTGCTCCTCATCTTCTTATTTCCCTGATGCAAATTCCCTCATCATGTTCCTCGCCAGATTGACAATTTAATGCTTTTGGTTTATAGCTGCACTGTGGATGATTTAAACCAGTTACCTTTTCATAACCAAATGGTAGAGAATCAGTATTGCAGTCTGTGCTTGTTCAACTTAAGTGATGCTATTGCTGTTATCCTAAGCCAGAATAGCAAGAAGCTAGTTTGGTGTAATAATTAAGGTATCGGGCTAGAGGCTAGGAAACAGCTAGTTCTAGTCCTGCCTTGTGCCAGTTACTCTCTCACACACTAGGAAAGAGACAATGGCAAACCACGTCCAAAAAACTTGCCAAAAAAACTGCAAGGACTTGTCCAGACAGTTACCAGAAGTAGTCAAGACTGATTTGAAGGCATCGAAGAAAATTTAAAAAAAAAGAGAAGAGAAAGGAATATTTGGCTTTCCTTCCTTGATATCAAGAACCGGTACTTCATCTCATCTCGTCCCTTAATGTCATACTAACTAAGGAGAGAGATAGGGACAATCAGTGTCTTTTTACCTCTTTTTAATAGGACCCAAATACAGATAAGTGTAATTCCTCCCACTAGATCAGGGGTGTCAAACTGCCGTCCCTTGGGCCGGTTTCATCATACCAAAGCCGTGCCTACCCCATTGCCAGCAATGCAAAAAGAGTTGCAATACGTCACAACAGGCCACATGATGTGGCATGTTTGACACCCATGGACTAAATGCTTCTAGCAATTGGATCACCTGGAATGATAGCTGATGTTAGATTGCAATCAACTGGGGAAATGGCCCCAATATTGTTTGGCCAACCAAAAGTGTTTTTCAGCTTGCAAAAACATATATGGGTTTATGCCATGAACTTTGGACTGGCTGGTTTATCTCTACACGTATTTTACAAAAGCAGTTTTAAATACATCCAGGAATTAAGTCTTGAGATGTGTTGTTATTGTATATTGTGAGCTGTTTTAAAATTACAAGCCTGTGCAGAGGATATGTGATGAATTCCCAATACATGTGTGTTTGGACAATAATTATTAAGTTCATATTTGCAGCTCTGTTCCTGATACTGTCTGGGGCTGAAATCTAATTTGGCTCATTAAGGCAGCCATCCTTCAGTGCCAAATAGATATGTGTAAGATTGAACTCTAAGTTATTCTTGGAAACAGTAATGGTTGGTAAAAAAAAAAGACATCCTAAACACCCATGCTTCTGTCAGATTAACTGTTGTCTTTCAAGGTTATAGTTATAAATTTCTAAGTGGAAAGAATGCTGAGTCAGGCCTCATATTGACTTATGCTTGGAGCATTTCCATCTCAGCTTCTTCTGGTTTGTTATTTAATTTTAATTAGTACGTCTATCACATTGGCTTTGCACTCTTCATACACAACAGAGCAAGTGCTGCAAGAGGACTTCATTGTCCACTAGGTGGCTCAAGATGTCATGCTAAAAAGGACTTGTGAATCGGCCAAATAATGTTTGGGATCAGTAACTCCCAATCTCTTAATTCAGGTCACCCCAGATCACTCAGCATTGACTCAGAGCTCTTCCTTCACAGCTGATTGTGTGCCAGGCTGCCCTCCGATGCCCAGAATGATTTGTCCGGCTACTGGCACATAAGGCTTCAGTCACTACCAGGAACAGAAATAGACACATTTCAGGAATAGGTACTTTGGAATATGCCGAGTGGTAAAATGTGTACATATTTTCTTTGCATCCCATAATGTATATGCGCTTTTTTAGTGCTTAAATCCCTGTGGGAAGTAATCACAAACAGCAAAAATGTAATGTACATTTGGACTGATTGTGAATAATATCAAGGCAATACAGTGTGTGCAGATATAAAACTGAAGCCAGGAATCTGTTTGAATGGATTTATTTGTTTTATTCTATTTTTGTAGGTTTAAAAACATTAAAATTTAAACACAAACACTTTATGGCAGCAACAGATAACCACCAAGCAAAAAGGCTACACATGAAAGATTTTTTAATGCAAGGGTGCAACAAAGAAAAGGCCAAATATTGTCAATATACAAAGAAATTTACTGGCTAGCCACCAAAACCAAGATCTGCTGTGGATATCTCTCAATGTGGTTTCAGATAAGGACAAAAGATAGTTTATATAACACATTAAACCCAAAAACTCAGTTAATGAGCTCTTAATGCCATTTCCCCACTATATTATCTTGCTATCCAAAACAAAAACGGCTGTTGTTGGGGATTTGCATAGTCCAGACTTCATAATCTAGGATTTTTTTCTGGATAGTGTAGGCCAGTTTGTGCAAATCCAAAATGGGATCCATTTCAAATTTGGACCAGATAGTAAGCTCCAAAACATGCATCCTGCGAATATACCAGTTGTTAAGGTTTGAAACAGAGAATGGGTAGCTTAAAGACTGTATGGTGAAATGGGCTGTAAACTTTAGTTATAATATAAGTATGGATCGATGGGAGAAACTGTGGGAAACCGGTGTTACATTTACATTCTGTCATAGTTTAAAAGAGAATGTTAGAAAATGATGTATCAATGGTATATGACACTGGCAAAACTAGCTAAAAGGTATAATATCAAAGAATATCAAATCGGTGTTGGAAGTGTCAAAAGGAAGAGCAGACTTATATATATATATATAATGCAGCTGCAAGAGAAGCAACATGTTAGTAGTGTTTGGGAACTAAGTTTTCTTTTGGCCTAGTGGATCTTACAAAGCCAGCCATTCACCTGAAGTAGCAGACATGTCACAATCTGGGCCCAAAGAGTTTAAAGCTTTGATGTCTGCCCAGCAATATACATGAAATAATGATCCTCTGGGAACAGGGGAGGAACTGAGTATTAAACATTGCCTGGGAAGGAACCAGGAAGTAGAGACTGCATAGAAAGCAGAACATATTGGCCAAATGCCTGGAAGTGATGAGAAAAAAATATATGAAAAAGTGGGTTCTATTTAATTCCAAGACATGCATCTCCCTGAGATGTCAATGAAACTCTGGGTCAAGAATCTTTACATATCCTGTCCGCAGCACTCCCCTCCCTTACCAAATTGTTTACTAACCCAAACTGCTGAAACTCTTATAAGCCGGCATTATTGCAGGCCATGATCTCATTAGCACAGCAGACAATTAATAATCACTTCATAATGAGATGCAGCCACTAGATATTTTGCGCCCCATATGTTTACTATCATTTGTATTTTTTTAAAAAAATATTAAAAGTTTTAAAGAGAAATAAGCAGTTCACATGCACAAAATTAATTCAGCATGTTTTATGAAACTATGGGATTTGATCAAATGTAATAAGAATATTGTAAGTTGAAAAGGAAATTCAACTTATTTTTTTTATTTTAATGTAAACCATTTTCTGTAATTGTTCAGCTTTGCAACATTGCCACCAAATATATATATAAAAAAATTTATCTGACCTGATTGTTAATATTTTCAACAGTTTTAGAAAATAAACCCTCATGTACCGATGTTAAAACACCTATACCAATTTTGTTTAAGTATAGTACCTATCCTGTGAAATAGGAAAAGGAGCTTGTGTTGCTCAGGGCCTATGCGAAATTACATTTATTTTTATTTTATTCATTTGATAGATTTATTTCCTTCCTATTATTTATTGATCATACGTCTTCACGCTAGAGTCAACTTTTAGCAACCAGACAGATATACCTTCTCCAGGATGAGCTGTTCCCCCTGCTGGTCCTTCAAATCTTTCACTGGGGAATCCATCATGACTGTAATAGGATCCCTCCAGTTGGTTCTCGTCATCTTCTTTCTCATGTTTACCTTTCCCATCGTTATAGACTTCTCAAGAAAGGACCAGAATATGACAATTTAACCCTGGTCATTTGTGTCGCAAGTGAGAATTCTGAATTGATTTGTTCTGTGATCCATCTGTTTGTTTTCTTGGGTATCCTGGTATTCTCAAGGGTTTTCTCCAGCATCACAGTTAAAAGGTGTCAAACTTTCTATCCTACTATTTCAAGGTCCAACTTTCACTTGGACAGAGGGTTTCAAGGAAACCATTATCTGCACGATCATCCACTGAAAGGAAATGTGGGGTGATTCAGATAAAGTAGAAGGAGTCAGCTGGTTTGGATGGGGCTTTTTTTGAGAAGGTTGGTCTGGTGTATGGGGTACCAATCAATCGTTTGGCTGCTAATAGTGATGACATCACTACCTGCTGAATAATAGGCAGCAATGCCTTCAAACATTGCCACACTGGAAGGAGTCTGTGGCTCTCCAACCTAGGCTCAGGAGCTTTAGCTCCACACTCAATAGTTAAACTCTGAGTCTTTTTCTCAAAATAGAGCAAAAGGGTGGAAAGGTTTGCATTTCAGATGCACATTAGCTGTGAATTCAACAAGCGATACCTGTTCTCAGCCCCTGGAACAATCTGCCAAAAGAAGCCAAACTGACTCCATCTTGATTGGCCTTTGTTGGTGAACAAACTTGTTTGAATTTCATCAAACTTTCTTTGGGCATTTGACTTATTTCTGGGGGAAAAAATGTTTAATCTGATGTGTGCTGGTTATTTCTTTCTTTTTAATGCATTTTAATTTTAATTCTAATTAGGGTGCTTTAACTAATGAGTTTTTAATTATATTTTAATTGACATGCATTTTCATTTTTTCCAAATTTCTATTTATATGCTGCAATCTTTGTTGCTAATGGATAAAAGGACACAATGTTAAAAACTAAACAAAAAAGTTATGTAAATGGCACTAGCCCTGTCTTGTTTTGCAGCTACCTATGCTGCAAGAGAAATCAGCCACACTTTTTGGAGCTGATGTTTAGAAGTTGCAGAACATGTGCTCATACCTGGGAGGCTTACTCATTCACAAAATGGCTGCCACTACAGGCTTAGTCAACTACAAAGCTCCTCTCTGCTAAAAGTGAAAGTGAAGGTACTCCTCCTCCCTGATACGTACTACCTGACACTCTGTAGTTGTGTGTACTACGCCAATGTTATTCGGGGACACTGCATTCAGGATAGCCTTGCATAGTCCCATTAAAAAAATTATACATTTCTTATTTCAGATCCACAGAGAAAGGCATCTGTCCATCTTCTTATTCTTTTATCGCACAAGAGCTCAGAACTCTATTTACTCACATATCTCAGATCTAAATGAGATCATCCCTAGCCTCAGATATGCCAGTGAGAGAAAGATTGCTCGTGCAGGGCAATCAAAGACCTTCAGCTACCTCCTCGCTGTTGCGAAGGCATGCATGGGTTACTTAATCAGCTATCTTCTTAGCAAAAGGGAGGGAGGTCTTCCTGGTTTGACTTGCATGAAGAGTGGAAACAGTCTCCCTGGCAACCTCAATTCTTTGTAGTCTCAGTGCCATCTTATGACACTAGTTTGGATCCAGATTTAGCATTGGTTAAAAAATTAACAGTTTTAAATGTTGCAGTACAATAAGAAAGATGGATCGCCCTATATTTGTACACTACAAGATCAGTGTGTAATATGCTACGTACCTATTCTAAGCTACCTATTGTTATTTTATGACAAGCCTTGAATTTGCAACAGTGCTTTCTTTTACTGTTGTTTGGCAACTTCAGATGTGGTCAGAGGGATCAGAAGACGAGCCCATAGTTTCATATCTTCCTTGAATGGAGGAAGCGTTTTAAAAAGGATCCTTGCCTTGGGAAATCACTTTAAAAAAACACTGGACATTAGGGCACCTGTGGGAAGGCCTCAACCTGTTCATAAATTATTTGTGATCAATTGTTTGATCTCATGGTGGCAGTTCTTCTGGAGAGGTGAGTTGACTTACTAGACGCTGAAGCAAATCTATTTTTCCCCCCATTTGCAATGCGGCAGCCTTGCAGAATTTGAAGTTTTCTGCCCAATAGCCTCAAATTGTTTGACATCTGTATGTAAAGTGGCTGGAAACGAAAATGTCTTAAGAGATCTATTTCTGGATTTCAACTCTTGTTTCTACTTTGGTTGTGGTGGTTACATTTTCCATGGCCTCCAGTTGGTGGGTTCCCTGATTATTTACACTTTGGCCTATGCTGATGAAACAAGTTTTAAAATGAATACTTTCTTTTTGGGGAGGAGGTTTCTAAAAAGCCCTGTTTATCCCTCCATCCCTTCTCAATGTTTCATAAGAAAAGTGCTCCATGTAATTACTGTTCCTTTCCTGACTATTTTAAAGTTTTTCTCCCTGCTAGAGTTAATGGGCAATGACGTACCTGTGAGTACCTCCACTGCTGAAGGAAGAAGGCACCCTCAGCCTCTTAAACTACTTTGTTTCCCAGTTCAAACTGCTTCAGAATGTGCTCAAAATTCAGTTCTTTTATTTTTGCTTTGGAGATATAATCATGGGTCACCCCCTTTTACTTTGGTTATATCTATCTAAGCATCTAAGAAATGTATACAACTTCACTTTTGGGCTCTGGGCTGTTTTAAGTAAGAAAGAGAAACTCTGTGCTAAGTTCGTCATGAGTAAATAACTGTCTTATCTAGAACTTGGTACTTTAGATCTTTAAAACGCCAACAGTTTTCCTTTCCAGGGGTGAGTCTCTAACAATATGCAATTTCCCATAGAGAGACCTTTGGTATGAACTTGCTTTGGTGGCCACTTTATCTTCCCATCTGATGAGTCCATTGATGGGCTGTTCTTTTTTAAAGAAAAAGTAAACACCATCTTGGACCTTTATTTCTGTCTCTTGGACTAGGAAGAAAAACTGGCAGAACTCTTGTCACTTTCATATTTTTATTTTTATTTAAAGTCCACTATTTCTATTTTCTATGATGGACCTGTAGAAAGAAAAATGATTTTATAAAGCCCACAGCCCAGCTTGTTCCCTCTCAGTCCTTTTCATTATTAATTGCAGGGGATCCAAACACATAGCAAGCAAGTGACCAAGGGCAGCAGACACGAGAGGGAGAGGCAAGCAAAGAAGGGGCAATTGTGGGATAATAAGAGAGAGGGAAGGAAAGCCATGGCAAATCTAGACAGCACACTAAAAAGCAGAGACATCACCCTGACAACAAAAGTGTGTATAGTCAAGGCTATGGTCTTCCCAGTTGCAACGTATGACAGTGAAAGTTGGACCATAAGAAAGGCCGAGCGCCAAAGAATTGAGGCCTTTGAACTGTGGTGCTGGAGAAGACTCCTGTGAGTCCCTTGGACTGCAAGGCGATCAAACCGGTCAGTCCTAGAGGAGATCAACCCTGACTGCTCTTTAGAAGGCCAGATCCTGAAGCTAAAACTCAAATACTTTGGCCACCTAATGAGAAGGAAGGAGTCACTGGAGAAGAGCCTAATGCTGGGAAAGATTGAGGGCAAGAGAAGAAGTGGACGACAGAGAATGAGGTGGCTGGATGGAGTCACTGAAGCAGTAGGCATGAGCTTAAATGGACTCCAGAAGATGATAGAGGACAGGAAGGCCTGGAGGAACATTGTCCATGGGGTCGAGATGGGTCGGACACAACTTCACAACTAACAACAACAACAAGAGGGAGGGGGGGAGGGTTCAGGTCCTCACTGGTTACTGGTTGCAGCCTCTAGGCTGCTTGCCCAGTGTAATATATGTGAGTTAAACACTTTTAAACTTAAAGAAACGCAAGTGACAGCTTCTTGACAGCTGACAGCTCCACATGCGGATACCGTTGACAGCTCCACACGTGGCTACCGCTGACAGCTCCACACGCGGCTACCGCTGACAGCTGAAACTGACAGCTGCGCACGTGGTCTGCAAGGATTGGATAACACCGAAATGGCGGGAGAATCTGCAAGTGGGGATTGGCCAGAGGCTCACTGGCACCACTATATAAGGGGGTTCAAAACATGCTTGCTTGTTCCTGTGGAGGTAATAAACAGCTGATCATACCCAAGCCTACTGTCCTCTTTACCGGGAACCCACCGCAGACATTACACCCAGGCCCCTGAACTTTGTTCTCTTTTAATTATCCTGCCACAGTGGCCAGTTGGAGTGGAGGCCTTTGCCTACAACTGAAGGAAATGTAGCAAGTGAGCCCAACGACACTGCTTATGCCAGCATAATGTGGATATGCTACCAAACGGCAGGGTAGTCCTTGTGACAGGGTGAGAGAGCACCAGGGCTCCCACAGGAAAGCCAATGCCAAGGGAAGTGCCTGAGACCAAGGCTTGGGAAAGGAAAAAGATGTCTTGGATGCTTCCGCTCATCTCTGAAAAAGAAGCCGAGGCTGAACCAACCCTGATCCTACTTAAAAGGGGTTGGTAATGGTTGATAACTAAGAAAGGGTAGAAATGAAATTAAATGACAAGCTGCCAAATGAAATACATTTCAAAATAAGAAAACTCAGAGCTGAGAGCATAGAAATAGGAAAAGCAAATCGGGATCTAGGACAAGATCTGGATAAAATATAACACAAAGATTAGTGGTGGGATAAAAAAAATTGCTTACTACAAGTGATGGATTACATTACACCATAAGAGTTTCAGAATATAGGAATATATTTTGGCTATGTGCTTTTAAAAAAAAAGCACATCTTCTCTAACTTTCTTCTGTGTTGGAATGTTGGTAATGGAGAAAAGAAGTAGGACTTTTTAAAAAATCCATTTAATCAGATTAAAAATTTGTTCCATGAGACGTAACATATTGATAACTCATTTTACAAGGTCTAGTGGCAATTTGGGTCTTCATATAATCCCAGGCAGTCAACAGGCTCTGCTAGAGGATTAAAACATTGTTTTGTTAGCGGTAACTTATTTTGCTTGCTGGTTTTCCCAACATACTTTGCAGCCTTTCTAATTTAGCACAATATTTCGGAAGATAGGGATCACTCTGAGCACTGGACTAGAAGGAGTCCCTTTTGATTGGCTCTAGCTGAGCGGAACATGCTGGACATCTGTTTCCAGTTGTAGAAGCGGCTGTGACCCAAAAGCAAGAATCAGCGATGCGGAATCCTTTTGCATGCTTGCGAACAGGCCCTATCTAGAAGAATGTCTGCATGGAAAAGCTTCTTCTTGCTGAATATAGATTAGCTTTGCTGGATCAGAAATACTGAATTCGATTCAGAAAATTGCCTGCTGAGAGTAAGCTCAGAGAATAGGCAGTAAAGTATACCAACAGGGCCACCATTGTGTCCATAGATATGGTATGTCCTTTAACATCTACCAAGCTCCGTCCTTTGCTTGATTATTTTAATGAGATTGTTTTAATTTAAAAAAGAAAATAAATGGCATGCTACCGTACAAAGCTTCAGGCTTAGCATCATTTTAAAAAAAGAATTTCTCTGGATCCACCCAGACCCTGTGGACATTCTTAGAAAATAAGATTCATGCATGCTCACAATTCAGGCCTTTGTCTAGATAAAGAAACAAAGAATCAATACAAGGCAGGCTGGATTGAGAAAAAGCAACGGGGTGGGGGTGGGTGGGAAGAGGGAATCTCACCAGAGCCTTCTTACAATTGGGTGTTTTGTGGTGGGTTAGGACGCTGAGCTTGTCAATCAGATGGTCGGCAGTTTGGCGGGTCGAATCCTGAGTGCCGTGTAACAGAGTGAGTGCTTGTTACTCGTCCTAGCTTCTGCCAACCTAGCAGTTCGAAAGCACGTAAAAATGCAAGTAGAAAAATAGGGACCACTACGGTGGGAAGGTAACAGCGTTCCGTGCGCCTTTGGTGTCTAGTCATGCCGGCCACATGACCACGGAGACGTCCTCGGACAAGCGCTGGCTCTTTGGCTTTGAAACGGAGATGAGCACCGGCCCCTAGAGTCAGAAATGACTAGCACACATGTGCAGGGGAACCTTTACCTTTACCCTTACTGTGGTAAGCATTGTGTGGAAAGATAATCTGACCTGCTGGCTACCTTTCATAAACATACCCTGGGCTGGGTCTGAGTACTCTACAGAATAAATACAGATAGTCCTCATCTTATGATTGTTTAACAATGGTTCAAAGTTACAGTGGTTTTGGAAAAAAATAATGTGTAACTTGTATTTGCAATTATGTTACTCCCGGAGGCATATGATTGCAATTTATGACCAGTTGAGTGGCAATCTGCAACATTTCTTGTCAAAAAAAAAAAAAGCAAAACATGCCCATTGGAGAAGCTGGCTTTGCTTAACAGCTACATGATTTGCTTAATGACTGTAAAAATTGTTGTAAAATCCAGTCTGGCTTGATTTATGGCACAATGACTTACAACAGAAATTCCAATCCCACTTGTGTGCATAAATTGTGTGCATAAACCTCTAACATCTAAAATCAATACTGAGAAAATGCATACCAATATGGTAAAGACAATCCACACACTAAAGATCTCTGATGTCACCAACATATAGGCTGTATTTGGAAAAGTTCAAGCACAACTGTCTATTTCAGTTTTTTCCTACTCAAGGTTATCTGTAACACATTGTAACCTGACTTCTAGATGAAGACGGAGTCTTTTGCCAACTACGTGATATTGTAACCAGGGCCAATAGCATATCTATCCGTAGTTGGAAAAATGGTACCAAACAACATCAGATCTTTGCCGTCTGAGTTGAAAGGGTGGTTATCTCTTTTCAGAGAGGCATTTTGGTTTCCCTGCCTTCCAATTCCTGGCTCCTGGCTTACCGCTATACTGACAAGCCAAAATGCAGAACTGCTGGCACTTAGCATTAGGAGCTTTGAAGGGAACAGAATGATGCTATCAAGGAAAGTATAGAAATATAGGGTACATCTAGCTATATATTCTTTTTATTTGGGGGAAAACAAGTATGTGCGATTGCCTATGAATCTGAGTGGGTAGAAGGACTGTCAAGCAAGCACCCTTTGTATATGCAGAATACAGAGCGGAAAGTGTCTGTGAATCTAGAAAACTCTTGAATATGCGAATATGGTATGCATGCAACGTTTTGATGTCCAGACAGACCCGAGCATGTTCAAAACAGCCCTTTTAAATCTTGAGTGTGTTACAGAAGGCTTGGGAAAGGGGAAGCTGAAATATCTGTTTTTTAAAAAAACTTCCAGTATTATCTGGTTTCCTCTTAATCTTAATTTATAATTGTTTTTAGCATTTCAGTTCATGGATATCGGTTTAACAATCCTTGCATCATTCTGCAAAATGGGCCTGGGTCTAAGAGTACAACCTCAATTGCTGCCAGCAGAGGATTGAAGAAGGGGTGGTTTGCCCACAGCCATCAAGTCAATTTGGGTCATAAGCAAGATTAGAGCTCGCTCTGAGAGTTCAGTGCTTGCTTGAATGCACAATAGCATTCCAGTGGAGTCCTAGAATTCGTAAGAGTTTCATCTAAGACAATTAAAGGAATGCAATCAGGTTGGCTTTTGCAGTAACGGATGAAAAATTTTCAAATAATTTAGAAAAAGTGTCATTCTCTCTCAGAGCTGAAGCGAAAGGCCAAGTGCACAATCACATCTAATCACCAAAACTTCAAACCTGATCATCGTGAGCAAATGTAAGGACTTTTCATTAATTCTCAATGAGGTGCTCATGTCATTGACACTGGCTAAATCATCTCCACCGCTGAGATGGAGGTTTTTTTGTATGAGGATTTCCTGGAATTAACTGCTCTCAGGTATGCAAATAATGTTTAAAAAATAATAATAAAGTGGGTAGCTAGGCAGGACTCTACTCCTTTCGGTGAATATGGACATCTTTTTAAAAAGGTTCATGCCAGCCACATTGGATGGTAAAAGCCATGCTCTAAGGGGGAGAGAGAGGGTAAAAGGCAAGGGTGCGGAATATACTACATACTTAGTATATATAATTCTTATGATCTGAATATACTGTCAGAGATACACTGACATGACACAGTCCTGCAGTTGATCAGCTTGGGCACCAGAAATCTTCTTGCTTTTCTATGCCAGGGCAGACAAGACTATCATGATCTAAACGTCTTCTTTGCATGTCAGTCTTGCTCCCAGTGCTGGGCATTCCAAAGTGGGGCTTGTCCTTTTTTCAACATTCACAGGATAAGCAGAACCCATTGAACACAAAAATTCTTATGGACGGCGAATTCGTATGGCGAATGGGAAGGTATGTCAGACTTATGCATTTATGCATTGCAGGGAGGAGGAAAAAAGATGGCAATTCACACCAAATTTTAAAAGTGCCAGTTTAGTTGACTGATGAAAATGTGGAAGTAATTACTATAGTTTGAAAGGAAAAGTACAGTATGCATATTATCAGGGAGGTGACCATCTAGTGTACTATATCTGCTGCATTGTGTTGCTATTGGAAGAAGACTTGCCAGGTAGAAAGAATTAGCTTGAAAGTGAGTTGCAAAGGGGAGGAATATCTGTCCAAGTCAAGTTTGGGAGAGATAATGACAACATATTCTCCTCCACCAATGTGAAGACTGCCAGCTTTTGTGCACTGCTACTTCCTTTCTGAGGGGGAAAACATCCATCAATCTGGACATTGCTGCAGAAATGGAGCAGCCACAGTTCCTTGGGCTGATATGACTGCCCCTCCTCCTCTATCAGGCAGATCCAGCCATGGTTGTGTTAACTAGCTGGTTCTGTGGAGTCCAAGAGTAGGAACTGCTTGGGGTGGGGAATGTGTGACTGAAATTGATAAATAAAGGGAAATTGGTACATTAGCAACAAAGAAATCCCCCTCAAAAACATAACGTGCAGATAGGCTCTGATTGTAGCAATCAAATAAAGATGTGTGAATATGCCATACAGATCTATGAATGCTGATAGGATTCCCATGTCTTCTTTCAGTCAGAGCCCATTCCCATAGACAGCTACAGATCATCAGAAACAAAACAAAAAAAATCAAGAGATTATACAGAGGTTTGAAACTGCCCCCAATTTCCGCTTTTGATGGTACATAGTGCAAGTGTTAATCCACTCTTTGTTGCTGCTACAGCTATTATCAGAAGAGAGAGAATTAACAACTTTCCCCTGCAAACCTCTCCAGAACATAAAAATCTGTTATTAGTTTCCATTATCACTTTTATTGTATTTATTTTAATGTTGTTTCATGGATGAAAAATAACTTGGGAGTTCCAGCTTGGATCTGTTGTCAGAATAATCAATTCCTTCTGATGACGCTGGTGAGGTTAAACATTAGTACAAGAACCATCAGCACTGGAGACCAGCCAATTGTCTTCCTTCCCTGTGAACACCCCCTGCCCACCTGCCAGCTCAGCATCAGCCCCGTGAGGTTCTTTATAATTGATCATGAATGCACATCCTCCATCCTGAATTTTTTTTAAAAAAAGTCTGGCTGCTTCCCAGGTTCCATATGTCAAATGGTTCTATTGAGTCTGCGATGCTATAGGAAATCTTGACTTATGCCAAAATGCTGCTGTGTAAAGCAATCAGTTCAGGTATGACTCATCAGGCAGTGCATTCCATGACATTATGCAAAAACAGGAGGTTGCCAGTTCTTGTGGTGGACCACTCAGAGCAGGCAGGAGAAAAGAACGATGTAAGTATACCTGTGAAGCTAATTGATTTAGATTCCAGTTGGCTGGTGTAGACCTGCCGACTGCAAACCAAATGAGGAGCAAATCCATAGAGTATGCATCTTGAAACCAAGGTAGACCTTAGGGTTAATCCATCAGCCGGGTATCAAATGACATGAAAACTCCCAATTCCCTTTCTGTGATACATGGAAGAAGACTTTGGGCTCTGGTTAATTACCCCATGGCTAGAATTCTGAGCAAATATTACTAATTATGAAGCAGATGCTGCAACATTACTCTGGGTTCAAGGCTCTGCCAACATACTGAGAATCCAGTTGGAATGGACTATTGCATAATAAATCATAGGCATATCCTTGGCGTTTATTGGGAAAATTCTGATTCGTTTCTAATGTGCTGCGTCTGTCAATGAGTGTAGGGGTGCTCCTAATATATTTATGATCCTCAAATGTAATTTTGGAACAAACTGAAGCTGATCTCAGTGAGGAATAAAGAAGGGAGGCAGAAGAGCTTGCCTAAGAGGAAGAGATAAAGAAGACAAGAAGACTGGTAAGAAGGAGAGTATTTCTTTTCTTTTGTCTAGTTGAGCAGTTTCAGTAGGTTATCAGGCTGCCTTGTGAATATATAGTAATGGGAAGGTATTGAGAGATCATGCTTCTTTCTGAGCTTGGAGCAGGGAATTTATTCTTAATTCCTAGCATGTTTTCCATTGGTGCAGGGTCTGTTTTTTCAGCTGAATGTTGACCCATTGGTAGCAACAGAACCAACCAACTGGCTCATCACCCAAGCCTGACATTGTGGGCCCAAGGGAAAGGAATTGGTCCAAAGTCACCTAGCCGGCTTTCATGCCTAGGGAGGGACAAGAACTCACCATCTTCTGCTTTCTAGCCTTCACCATTAGACCAAATTGACTCTCAGGTCTATAAATAATATCATACCTTTACCCGCAGGTGCTCAGTTGTGTCACTCCACAGTGGCAAATGATGAAAAGAAAAGAAAGAAAAAGGAGAAGCCACCCTAGATTTCCTATCTGTTCATTCCTAGGTACCTGGGAAAACATTTACATCTTTAGTTGTATCTTCTTCCTGTCGAATGATGAAACTTGGACCTGGGCACTGTTGTAAGATTCCTGAGAGGCAGCTTCCCAACAGCCCAGTTGGTGACTATTCCTCAAAAACTATCTGCCCAAGGCTGAGAGCACCCTAGCCGTTTGGCAGAAGTGTCCCATACTCGTGCTTCTTTCTGTCCGGACATTTATTTCCTTAATATTGCTTGGGGGAGGAAACAGCTCTTGAACACCAACTCTTCGACATTATTAACCAAAGATTTGCAGCCTTGACTCCCTTTACCTTGTGCTGTTGGCTGGGTCTGGCCAGTCTGAGGGTCTTCTGCCTCTTAACCAACAGCTTAATTCTGAAAGCCACAGGGGTGGGACACTGAGTAAAATACAACAGTTAGGTAGTGCTACTGGGTCCAGAGCAAATAATTAACTTTCCAAAAGCAGCATCTTTCTTATTGAAGGAAGCCGCTGGCTGCTTGTGCCAGCATGATACATTTGGTTGTGTGTGCAAGAGGAAGGGTTCAATTGCACATTGGACAGAACTCTTACAGATGGCCTGTTGGTTTGGAGAGATGGGGGGGGAGTATTTTTCAAACACCAGCTTCTCCAGTTACAGAGCTGGGATAAGTAGTTGGCCTCAAGTTGTTATCTAACCACATTGAGATGCTCCTCAGTCAGCCATCTCCGCTAGGAATTATGCTGCGGTAAGAAGAGCTGCTGTATCTGGTTAGCCTGCTGCTTAGGTCACCCTGCCCTGCCCTTCATGAGTCTTGCAGTCCAAGTTGGCGCATCATTTTCTGAACGCATGTTGTCAGGTAAAGGGCTAGCACACTATACATTTCGCACGGTGGTAAGATAAACATTTCAGTTTAGTAGCAGAGATCTAAGTAAGAAGCGTTGGTTGTATTCATTTTCGCTAGGACCGCTTGTATATTCCATATAGCCACTGAGCCGATAAGCCAGAGGGAGGAAAGAAAAGTGTGGATGCTAATTGAATTCACCTCACCTCCCCCTCATTTGGAATCTTTGCAAAGGCTGAAATAACTTTGGAAAAGAGTGCCGCCAGTTGCCATTGTTGCCCTGCCACAAATTTAAAGGAGAGGGCAAAGAGTAAAGGAAGAGGTTAGGAACAGATAAGGAGGAAATGAACCCATTTTCCAATCCCAAAAAGAAACAGCCTGTGCATCTAGTCACCCTCAAGAGAGGAGGCATGTCTTCCTTCTGGGAAAAGAAAAGATTGTACGCATTGAGAAAACGTCTTTGTTCCTGTGAGGCTGATGCAAATCACTGTCTTTTTTAAGAAGAAGAAAAAAGTTAGATCTTTATCCTTCCTTTTTTCTACTTCAATTCAAGGCTTCCTTTCAGCTTCTTTGGGCAACCAGACCGTGATTGCAGAAGAAGGTGCTACTATCTATTGGGTCCTGCCAGGATAGATAGGGAGAAGCCAACTGAAGGTTGTATCTTCTGAGGAGTATTTAAACAAATTAGAATAATATGATTGCCAGTCATATGCATGCTTAATGGTTCCAAAGGGATGTGAATGTTTTCAGCTTGTGGAACAGCAAGGCGTGCCCTGCGGAATGCCGTAGAACTAAACTACAGTTATGGAATTGATAATTTCCATGCACTTCCACTAAGGATTAGAGTGGTTGATTTCTTTGCAGGATAAGAGCCCTGGACAGTGGAGATCAGGCTGCTGACTGACAACTGCCTTCTGCTGAAGAAGCGGCAGCCATGTTGCTTGGAAACCTGTAACAATTTATACCTATTGCTTAGTCTTTAGTATTTATGGGTTTGCACTTCAAAAACAGGTCGTTTGACCTATTTTTAATATATATTTTCAACTGGACATAGGTTAACATAACTATTTTGAAGCTATCCCCTGTATCACTGAAAAGTAGCCCACTTGTCTCAAGGCAAATACTTCTCCGCCCGCACCATTCCCAATATTTAATATTTTCAGGGGGGGGACTGAATATTGGGTAACATGCTATTCCTTTCTTCATTTTTAGCTTCTTAAAAATATAATTTTAAATCCTTGACTTGCAACAGTTCATTTAGTGACCGTTCAAAGTTACCACAGCATTGAAAAGCATCTATGACCATTTTTCACATTTACAACCATTGTGGCATCCCCAAAGTCATGTGCTCAAAATTCGGATTCTTGGCAACTGACTCACATTTGTGACAGACGCAGTGTCCAGGGGTCACAGGCTCCCCTTTTGTAATCTTCTGACAAGCAAAGTCAATGGGGAAGCCAGATTCACTTAACAACCGTGTTACTAATATAACAACTCCAGTGATTCACTTAACAAATGTGGCAAGAAAGGTCATAAAATGGGGCAAAATCACTTAACAAATGTCTCACTTAGAAACAAAAATGTTGGGCTCAATTGAGGTCGCAAGCCAAGGACTTTCTGCAGTTAAAAGTGGGTTTAAATCAGGTCAATTATCTAGGTCAGATAATGAATAAATAAAAGCACTTGGATCATCTGGTGTACAGTAGTCTGTCAGCAGGATTTCCTACAGCAAGCAAGAAATTTTACATGCTCCATTAATTTAATTTAATTTAATTTATTAATATTTCTTAGAGAGAGGGATTCAGATGTTCTGCAATTGGCATTCCATCAGCATATGCAAAGATAATGCAAGATGGATAAAAGTTTTGGTGTTCTCTGGGTGGTGGTTCCTGATCCATGGAAAACCCCAGAGAACTGGAAGAAAACAGCAAGCCATCTAGTATGTCTATTGCAAAATGAAGGGCCAATCAAGCAGCCCAAAAGTTTTCTTCAAATCTGCTTATAAAATCCATATCAGACTGACTGCATTTTGGCTCTATAACATAGGACTATTTTCTCCTCCCCCTCCTTCTTTGCAACATGCAATATCAATAAAGAAAAAAGCCTTGCACGAGAACAATGCTATCATTAGCATTTTATAAAAATAGCAAGAGACAACTAATGTAGTTTGTGCCGGCCAAACCATAATGGTCCCAAATTCTGGCATGATCCATAGTAAAATTGTGTTTGATGCTTTGATCATATCAATTGTAAATGTCAAACACAGATTGCTAAATATATCATAAAAACAGTTATCCTTCATACCTTTTACATGTTTTAATGGTGGAAACATACCAAAGGCTGATTTATCCCAGCTTTCTATTCCTATAATAATAGAATAACAGAGTTGGAAGGGACATTGGAGGTCTTTTAGACCAACCCACTATTCAAGGAAGAGATCCTATACCATTTCAGACAAATGGCTATCCAATCTCTTCTTAAAAGCCTCCAGTGATGGAGCAACCACTGCTTCTAAAGGCAAGCTGTTCCATTGATTAATTGTTCTCACTGGCAGGAAATTTCTCCAAGGCTGGTTCTCTCCTTGATTAGTTTCCATCCGTTGCTTCTTGTTCTGTCTTCAGGTGCTCTGGAGAATAGGTTAACCCCCTCTTCTTTGTGGCAGCCTCATAGATCTTAAGCTGTTTTCATATCACCCCTATAACAGTACATACTTTATAACTTGTTATAACTTTATATCAAGTCAGCTGGATGATTTGGGCCCAGTCACTATCTTTCAGCTCAACCCACCTCATAGGGTTGTTGTGGGGAAAATAGGAAGGGGAAGGAGTATTAGATATGTTCACCATCTTGAATTATTTATAAAATTAATATAGGTTGGATATAAATAAAGTTAAAAACATACTTCCTCTGGTACCGGTAGCAGTATATAGATATCAGATATAGAAAGCACATATGGGGTGGGAAAGAAAAGTATTGCCATAACAATCATTCTGTTTCACTGAAAATTGGTGAAATGTGTTTGCCACAAGGCATAGAGATATAATACAATTTGTTATGTTTGGTGCCACCTAGCTTCTGTAGTTGTTATATGAGCACAACAAGGTGGCTGCAATAAAGCGCTATCTGCAAGTTCCTGAGCTGGCAGAAAAATGCGCCAGCATAAGAATTGCTCCCCAATCACTAAGCTCTATTTTGACTCAATAATAAGGCCAATAAGTGATGCTGTTTACAGGTTTAATGCAGGACAGATTCAGGGAAAAATAATTCTCTGGTTTCCTGTCCCCTTCCCATTAAGCATCATCTGCTCTTAGGAGAAGGAAACACCAGTCAGTCTTCTTAAAGCAGAGTGTAACAGGACTAGATGAATGCCAAGACTACCCGCAAATCATATTGCCAAATCATAAGCATGAAGATGTTCTGTGTCTGACCAGTAGGGCTATTTTTTTAACACAATCATCAGCTGCCAGGAAGCAGTCATGAAGGAAGGATCAATTGAAGTGAAGGAAAATGCCCAACCTTAGTACTAGAAAAACAGGTCTAGCACTCTTTCAAAAGAGCACTAAATCTGTGTATATAAGGAGTCCCTGTAAGACTGGGCAAGTGCTTTGGAAAGCAGAATTCAAGTGTTACATAGGCAAAAGTAGATGTACAGTCCATCCTACAACCAAAGCCAGAATGGTGATAGAATGCAGAGACCAGAGGGTACAGGGTCTGTTCACAGCAATCTAAGGTAGCTAATTGGAGCTGGATCTCAGCCTGTGACTATATCAATAATTCTATAATCAGAGAACCATCCTAGAATGCAGTGGCAGTGATATTGGCAGAACTTCTTGGTGATCGTCGTTTCTTCTCCTGCAAGTGGCAGGGTGTGAGTGTATGCTAAGTTGTGTTTGGAGATATAAGCTAGGGCGCCTGTTGATGTGGTGGCTGCTCTGCTTCCAGCAGGATTCCTCCAGGGGCTTCTGGACCTGATTGCTGGATTGGTGGTAAAAAACACCCCAACTTTTGGCGTTGGAGGACTTCAACCTTCAAGTTATGGATGATGGGTTGAGTTGGGCCCAAGAGTTCATAGAAACCATCGACTTGTCTCAGGTGATCCCAGGCCCAATATATATAGACACACTTTAAACCTTGCCTTTGCTTCAAGGCAATTGATATGTGATTTGGATGTAGGGGCCATTACCACAATTAATTTTCCAAGTTGGCTCACTTCATAATCCAAATGGGACTGATGGCCACCCAGCATCTCTCTAGGGCTGGACTTATTTGAACAGTTTATTCATGGTTCTGTATGGCTTCCATGTGGCATTTCACAGAGTTTACTGACAACCGAGTAGGTGAATCTGTGGAGGGCCTGGCTTGTTGTTGGCATTGTGAGATGACCCAGGCCTTTGAAAAATCAGCCACAAGTGACCTATGTTGGCCAATTCTGGATTGTTCCTTGGCTTATTGAGAGCTTGAGGCAGTTGAAGTGACTGAAAGGATGCCTAGAATGATGCCAGTGGAAAAAGCTGAGAAGTGAATTGGCTGCATTCAGGCCTATTTCATCATTTCTCCTCTCTCATCACTTCAGGGCATTGTCCTGCAGCCATATTTCAGATGGTACATTAGGAAAGATACGGCATCAAGAGCCATGACATGTCATTGACACTCACCCAGATTCACTTAACTGTTAACTCCATGAGCTGGGCAATTTCATGAGGACAAATTGTATAGAAAACATTATTAGGGTTCATTGATTGTGAGGGTAAGCTTTGAGGTTGTCATTTATATACCTTGTATTTTGTAATGTAAGAGTTGTTCCACCATTTAATCACCATCTGATCATTTTCTACACCTTTTCAAGAGTAGCAATATATTTTCATTATTTTGAAATCTGATGATTAATACTGCAGACTGTATTCCAAACGTTACAGTGCTATATAGCTTTGCATACAGCTGTCATGACACCAGCAATGTTAGTTGTAATTCCTTCTTAATAACCCTAACATGAAGTTAGCATTTTCCCTGCAGTGTCATGATGAACTCACCCCTAAAGTTTCTTTTCTGATCAGTCCCAATAGCTTAGAGTCCATCAGTATTTATACAGAGGGTTCGGGATTTTGTGTAATAGTGGTGTACCACAGCAAGTGCAATGGTGCATAGAGTGTGAGATGATTGTAGACTTCAATCCTTGTACAATTTTATCTTCATAATCCAATGAGGCAGCATAAAGGTATCTCACTCTGGGATCCAAGTGGACCAAATTCAAACAAACCAAGCCATGACCAGAAGTAACAGTGCCGATAGTTGTGTAATCCAACTGCACACACAGATGATGCAAACATCCCCTACCATTTTTCACAGGGGCCTGTGATATCTGTTGCAGTCAGCTGGGGGTCTCTCAAGACCAACCACATAACATAATTAATTACAGTGATTTCCTCCTGTATTACTCTTAAAATGTCTCATTTGCATCCTGTTGCTCATGTAGGCTTTCAGTTTGGCTAGACATTGATTATGAAGGATAATGTATATGCCTTTTCCAATTGTTACATAAGTACCTATTTAATTAATTTTCTCAGAGGAAATCATATCGTGACAGGATGAGCTGGTTGATTTCAACATACATAAAATTAAGGGTTCAAGACAACCAAGCTTTCTGGAAAGATATTCTGGAATAAGTGGCGAGAGGCTGCAGCATCCATATGGATGATATCAGTTAGCTGTAATAACTAAATCTGTATGGAACAGAGATTTCAGGACAGCTTGAAGTACTCATCAAATAGCATCTAATGAATTTTTCTTTCTAATAAACAGTAGTACTGATAAACAATAAACAGCTTGAAAGCAACTTACCAGTGCCCATGCTCCTATTATGTGAACACTGTCATTAAGAATCTTTTAGTGACACTTCAAGCAGATCATTAATCCTGGATCACTGCACCATAGTAACACATTATTTTTTTTAAAAGTGATGCAATATATTGTTTTTAAATGTAAAACAAATCAAGACAAAAGTGTATGTTGGGATTAGAATTTGGCTTTCCATACTCAAACTTATTTTAAGTGCAACTGAGTCAAAGTTGGCTATTTTCCTCCAGCAGCAATATAGACTCTTGAGGACAAGACACCTACGCCTTCTAATGTTAATATGTTATCAATGAAACAAAGTTGTACCCTATTAACAAAGTTGCTAGCTGGTTTGCATGTCACTGTCTTTCCTATTTAAGTTTGAGTTGGCTGCCAAAGTAGACAATCTATAATCAGGTAAATGCATGCAATATGTTCTGTTACCTATTTTCATTTTCTTTTTTTCTATCTTCTTTACTCTCTATTTTTCCTTTCGATTTTTCTTTTTCACATTTACTATTTTTAGTGTATTTCTAATTATCAGTATAAAATCTTTTAATAAAACCCATTGTTTAAAAAGAATCTCTTCTTCTAGGACAGAAATTCCCAGGAGAATCTCTCATTTGAAGTATAAGGAATGAACTCATTCAACAAAAGTATATGAAAAGTAGCAGAGCTAAGAATTTCTTCCATGCTCCTGTTTCCGATGCTGAGAAAGTTTTCTACAATTTTTGGGATGGTGGGGTGGGTGTGGATTCTCAGCCTTGAATTCTAACTAACAAGAGAGCCACTGAACAAAAAAGTCAGATCTGATTTGACAGCCTTTGTTTCCAAGCTGTTTCAGTCTTTTTCTGGAACACAGAGTATTGAGACCATCACAGAAGGAGTTTCCCAAAACTTCTATGTGCCTCCTTTGACCCATCCCTCCCTCTTTCTGTGCTTCTGCAAAAGTGACTTCTCCCAAACAGTAAAGCTTACTTTTTTTGAACAGCAAAGCATATGGCATTGTATTGTGTCTTTTAAGTGGTGGAGAAGACTCGGTTTTTAAAGGGCAAGTTATATAATCTTTTATATGAAGATTTCAAGAGAAGACTGTTCTGTCCTGATAGATTGTACAAAAGGGTCAATGAGTCTACTCCAGCTGGCAGCCCAGCCTTCTGCCACTTAGCTGTCTGAATGTCAAGGTTGTCAAGCCAAAGTTCTCCTTGTTTAAGAGGAGCTAACAGGTTGTTCTGTCACTGGCTGGAATCTGTAGTCCAGAAATTGTAATTCACTGAAGATCCATTTTTACTTTTGTATTGATTCACAGGAACTGTACTACTATTACTTAATATGTTTGCTTATTTGGCAATATGCTCAAACAACTTTTGGTTTCACAGCATGGTTCAAGTGTATTAGCTCTGTCTAATGCAGGGTGATTCTAAATTCATGACATTTTAAATCTACAGTTACAGTAAAGGATATTGTTAAGATGGTTGTGTATGTGTGTGTGTGTGTGTGTGAGTGAGTGAGTGAGAGAGAGATGTTAGGTCTTCAAAACAATGTTTATTCCAAATGTAATAATAATAATAATAATAATAATAATAATAATAATAATAATAATAATAATAATAATAATAATAATAATAATAATAATAATAATAATAATAATAATTTTATTTATATACCGCCCTTCTCCCGAAGGACTCAGGGTGGTGAACAGGGCAAATATATAAAAAATACAAAAATACAAAAGTTAAAAGAAAATTAAACATATGCCCGACTAAAAACAGTAAATACAAATATTAAGAAAAACCATAAAACCCAACCCATCCCCCATCAGGCCAGGCCGGCTTGTTCAAATAAGAATGTCTTCAGATCGCGACGGAAGGAGCGGAGGTCAGGCGCCATCCGGAGCTCAACCGGCAGCCGATTCCATAGCTCCGGGGTGCCCACAGAGAAGGACCTCCCCCTGGGGGCCACCAATCGACATTCTCTGATCGGTGGCACCCTGAGGAGGCCCTCTCTGTGGGAACGCACAGGGTGGAGGGAAGTTGATGCCGGCAGCAGGTGCTCCCTAAGGTACTCTGGACCCATGCCATGTAGGGCCTTAAGCACCATTACCAGTACCTTGAATCTCACCCGGAAGACAACTGGTAACCAATGCAGCTCACGGAGCAGAGGTGTGACATGGGAGTATCGGGAGACTCCCAACACAACTCTCGCGGCTGCATTCTGTACCAGCTGGAGCCTCCGAGTGGTCCTCAAGGGTAGCCCCATGTAGAGAGTGTTGCAGTAGTCCAGACGAGAGGTCACGAGCGCGTGAGTGATCCGTACATAAAGCATCCCGGTCTTGATAGGGCCGCAACTGGTGCACCAGGAGAACCTGGGTGAAGGCCCCCCCTAGTCACAGCTACTATATGGTCTTCCAAAGTGAGCCGTGAATCTAGAAGGACTCCCAAGTTGCGAGCCCTATCTACGGGGGGTAATAGTTCACCCCCCATGGAAAGAGATGGAATGTTCTGAATATCCCGGGATGCCGGTATGCACAGCCACTCAGTCGGGGTTGAGTTGAAGTCTGTTCCTCCCCATCCAGACCCGAACCGCCTCCAGGCAACGGGACATCACGTCGAGGGCATCACTGGGGTGGTTTGGGGTCGAGAGGAGAGGCGAGAGGACCAACTCCTGAGGAACTCCACAAACGAGAGACCTCGAGGTCGACCTCTGCCCCCCTGCCAACACCGACTGGAGATAGGAGGAGAACCACTGCAAAACCGTGCCTCCCACTCCCAATCCTCTGAGACGCCGCAGCAGGATACCATGGTCGATGGTATCGAACGCCGCTGAGAGGTCTAATAGGACTAGGACAGAGGAATGTCCCCTGTCCCGAGCCCTCCAGAGATCATTCACCAGAGCGACCAATGCCGTCTCCGTGCTGTGCCCAGGCCTGAAACCCGATTGGTATGGGTCTAGATAATCCGCTTCATCCAGGACCAGAGGGAGCTGATGCGCCACCACACTCTCAACAAGAAAGCGAAGGTTGGAGACCGGACGAAAGTTATTCAACACAGCTGGGTCCAAGGCAGGCTTCTTGAGGAGAGGTCTCACCACCGCCTCTTTCAAGACGGTGAGAAAACTACCCTCACTCAAAGAAGCAGATATAACCGCCTGGAACCAGCCTCGTGTCCCCTCCTGGGCCGCATAAACCAGCCAGGAAGGGCACGGGTCCAATAAACTTGTGGTGGAGCTCAGTTGCCCCATAATCCTGTCCACTTCCTCCAGAGTCACAGAATCAAACTCCTCCCAGATAATATTGACAAGACCAATAAATACTTTGTTGTTCTTTGAGGGGATCTACATTTTATTATATGGTCTCTTGGGATATTGTTGCTGAAGTCACGTACTACATAAATCAATAACAAAACAAAATCAAAGAATCTTACTGATATAGGACATGCCTTACAGGCCACTGGCAAAAGAAACAGACTAGTGCAAAGTGAAGTTAGCTCCAGTTTTCAATCGCCAGCTGGGAATGTCTTCAGCCACACTCAATTAAATGCCGGGAGTTGTCATCCCTATAAGGCACTTTATGGCTCCCCCCCCAAAGTACCAAGATGTGATCATCATTTCTGAAGTAAGATACTACCCGAACAAGCAAACCATCCAAATCTAAACATGGCATTAAATACAGCAACAGTAAACCTCGACAGAAGAAATGTCTGGTCACAAAGATGAGTGGCTTGATTAATGGGGAAATCTCCCATCTGAAAAGGTCACAATGACAAGTTTTATGGTCTGACTTTTTATGCACCGAAGCCTTCATTACTCCATGCATAAAAGCTAACCGGTGACCCTTCCTGTGAGGGGGCGATGCACAGAGGGCACCTGTTCATTTCTACCTGTTGTGCAGTCTCTTAATGGAGCTGGGAGAGATAGTGTCCTTCAACGAGGGGGCAGCCCTGACAACATCCTTGCAGTTACCCAGGAAGCACCTCTTTGTTAAAATCTGACCCCAGAGCATCCTGTGATGGCTGATTCACTGGAAGTGCTCATTTAAATTATGTGAATCATTCACACTCAGCTAAAAAGCTTTAAATGGCACAAAGTGTTTTTTTAAAAAACCATGATTGTGCCTGCAATTAAACCTGGGTCAAAGAACTCTAATCTGCACAATCAGGGTATCTTGGTTTGTGTGGCTTGAATAGGGGAACGTTAGGAGAATCCTTCACTGGCCTTTAGATAGCCAGAGCTCTCTTCCATGTTTTGAATTGCATGTATCGTGTGTCCATAAGACTTCCAGGCTGTGAGAGAGGCTCAAGGACAGATTATTATTTTTTTTGTTTTGTATGTACTTCAGAAGCTCTCCCATCTTGAGTGAGAATCTGGAACCAGTGAGCTTTTAAAAAAATATTATTATTGTTGATAATTTTAATTACAATGGTAAAAACAAATGCAAAGCAAAGTATTTTCTTTTGTAGAGAAAGAAAATAGAAAAGAAAAAAGAAAAAGTGCAGGAAACAAAGAAAAAGAAAAAAACATAATAAAGAAAAAGAAAAGAAATATATAAAGACATGATTTCCAAACATCATCACATGTATAGACAAATTTAATAACTTTTTATCCCCACAAAGTTACAAACAGATATCTCTTTGTCCCATATCCCATTCCTTATCTATAAGCAAATCCATGAAACATCAGCTCTTCAGTTCTGATATCTGCAAAAAGTTCATACAGGGTTGCCAGAATTTTGCAGGGGGAAAAAGTTGTATTTTAACCTTAATCAAATAAACCAACTTCACATCCTTTCTTTTTATCTCTAACAGTCTTCAATTCAATCAAATATTGTCATAGAATTTGATTTCTCTTGAATTTTCTTGTCAACTGTTCTATTAGCATATGTAGGAAAAGAAATGATTTTACCAAGAGTATAATTTTACTGATAGATCCATATAGGTACAGATGAAGTAAAGCCTATTCTAAAGGTTTCCATAGACGGCTACATAGGTAAAGTTCCCCTTTCCCTTTTAGGCCTCCCACTGTCCATTGTTCACCAATCCAACACTTTCTTTGTGTTTTGGAAAACAGTCTGTGCCATTTGAAGAGTTCCCATAACATGACCTTGAAGTGAAGGAACTTTCATAAGGCCCACCTGGCTTGCTTGATTCCTCAGCTCCTCTCAATTCTCCCAAAAGGATTCCACCCCCTCTCTTCCATTTCTGTTGTCAAGCTGTGAGGAAAACTGCAGGTAGGGATAGAATCTGAGTCAGCTTTGACATCTACTTTATCCCATTGAAAAGACTTTTTCAAGAATTTAATAATCCTCTTTTGTAGATCCAACATTTTTCAGAAAGAAAACATTTTACAAGTCATTTTCTTGGCTTATTATTTGCACTTCTCCTTAAATTTTTAAAACTTCAGCATTTTTTTTATATCCATTAAAGCACCCTTTTTTCCAAATCATTCTCTTGGTCTGTCATTTGTAGTTCCACTTTCACTATTTTCTCTGTCTTGTCAAAAAAAATATTGTTCCACATCTGACATTTCTTCTTTTAGACATTGCCTATCCATAGAAACAGATATCATCGTTGACAGTGTTGATACTGTAGTTACTAATTTCTGGCTCCAGTCTTCAAAGATCTCCTTTAATATTTCTGACATTATAATTGTCATGACAATAATGTTTTATGTCATTCTGTAAGTCTCAATATTAGGTGACATAAAGAACATGCTTATGTTTATCTTTTGCTTAGAATCCTTAGTCCCCTGTAGAGTTCAGTTTCTGAAATCCTAATTTATCTTTTTTCTGATTTACAAAAGCCAGGATAGCCTAAACAAGTTTGTTTCAAATAAGATGCTGTTTATATTTAATTCCAAGATCCTATATTAAAAGTCCATATTCCAAATTTATCTGGATTCTTAGTCCATTTAAAATTTTCTTATATAAAAATCTAGCTTAGTTTTTTGATATTTATTTCAAATTCTTTAATAGTTAAGCTTATAATATTTTTGTCCAGAGTTGAAGATAATTCAACTAATGAAGTTTTTAAAACTTTCTGTTATGAAGATCTCTAGTAGCTTTGAGATGATTATTAGGCAATTTCCAAAAATGATTAGAAAGTGAGGTTTGCGAACTTAGTGTCCTTTAAAAAGGTTTGCTGCAATTACAAGCAAGAAGACTGTTTTTTTGCCAACTCCTGTCATTCAGATCCACAGAAAACCACTGTCCTGTGATCTACCTGTGAGAAGCAGCTTTCCAAAGCACATGTGGGTGATGTGTCATCCTCTCCTTATCCAGAGAGGTTCCAAGAAATGGGTCTACTTGTTTATTTATTTATTTGGTCTTTGCTGTGGTTATCAGTTTAGATTTTCTGGAGCAGTCTTCAATTTGCCCTATCTCCACCAGAAATTTCTGGAGCCAGAGAACTTAAAGTTGCCTATGCTGGTTGGAGGCAATTGTCTGGAGTTTAAGAAAGAGCTTTCTCAGCTGTGCTTTGTAGCGCCCATGACCAAAAATGGGGCCTCCTGCCTGCAAAGCATATGCTGTACTAGTAATACTATTACTACTATAGCAACACACCTATGGGGCAAAAGGTCAACACAGTGGTGACAATGAGGTCAATGCACATAAAAAAGGGGTCAATGCATATTCAAAAGGGACAAGACTTTAATCATACTTCTGCAATAATCATATTGATTCTTTTGCTCCCCACTCCATCCCCACACACACTGCTGACAATATACTTCTACCATTATATAAAGCTATGTGTATCATTCTTGAGATAGTGTATTCTTCACAGAATTTATTAGTCCAAACTGTCTCAGACAGAGTTAGATTCCATAATAAATTTCCAAGAAGTCATCAAAGTTTACAGAAGATTAATGATGGTAATGATAATAAGCCATCAATTCATTGTCAAATTTTGGTGACCACAGACATATAATATATCTTCTCCATAACAACTTAGTCTTTCAGATTTTCCATATGTGCATGCATTGCCAATGTAACTGAATCCATCTACCTTGGCTACCTACCATCTACCTTAAAACCACACTCATCTACTTCCAATCCAGTTTCATTATATAGGTTTAATAAATAAAGGGAGAATATATAGTCTTGTCTCATTTCTGTTGCTAAGTTCTGTCCATACTGTGGCTTTCTAACCTGTATGTAGGTTTCTCATGACGAAAGTGATGTTTTGAGACTCCCAGTTTTCTAAGTACATGTCACAGCTTGACGCAATCAACAGAATCAAAGGCCTTTCTATAATCATTAAAGAAGGTTGCATAATACTTAAAATTTATATGGGAGACAAGGAAAACCTGGGCTAAAACCAGACCTGGAATTTTAAAAAGAAAAAAAAATGACAAATCATTTCCATATTTTTCCTATAAAATACATGGATACCTCGACGTAGTCCACAGAAGTTGAGCTGAATGTCGGGGAGTTTTTAACTTTTGCTAGTTAGGCAACTATGTATGAAAACCTAAACAAAGGTATAATGCGTGGAGGATCTTTGTTTCTCACAGCTACTGAAAAGAAGAGTTAATGCACATTTAGTGGCTTCACTGTTTTTACACTGATTTCATTCTAACCACAACATAATCTTTTCCATACAATAGTGCTTCCTGTATTTCTCAATCAAAGAGTTTGAAAAAAAGCAATCAAAAGGTTATGGTTTGTTTTCTAGGTCTCTTTCCCTCTCAGCTGGCCCAGCAGAGGACTTTTTAAAGGTTAACATCAGAGCTCTGAAGGCCATAGAAATATTCTTAGGCTTGTTATTCAGTCAAGAAATGTTCCTTAGGCCTCCAGAGATGCAATATGTCTTTTAATTTTTTTTTAACTTCTGCAATCCCTACTCTGTCTCTCCGCTGTTTGTTTCCAGAACAACCTTGTGAAAGAGTAATTGGCACTGTGAGCTTCTTGACAGACGCAACTCTCCGTCGTCTTCCTCCTAGACAAAGACACTCTCTGCATCCATACCCATTTCTAGCACATCTTGAAAACATAACCACATTGTGCATAGAGCACATACACGATTATCACTGTACCAGAAAAAAAATAAAACCTACAAGCACAGGTCACTTTTTAAAATCATTTTGCATTTAGCCTGAGTGGACACGTTAACACTGCTAGCATCTAATTTTGTCAACCAGCAATTCTTTTCTGCTTGATTTACATGTAAATAAATTTAGCTGAGCACACCAGTCCTTCATTTGTGATGGCAGATTTCCTCTAAGGTGCATGTTTTGACATGGTGGATGAGGGGCTCCAAATGAGGATATTCTAATTTTATTTTTATTTTTTTCATGGATCAGAGATTTTGGAACCCTGATAGACCTCTGTGTGTGGAATATAAATACATCCTTTCTAGGCAATTTGTGCGAGAGTCAGCCTTCTCAACCAATTCTGCATTAGATGTCACATAATGTGCTCTGGGATGCAGCACCCATTTCAAATATATCACATAGTCAAATAGGCTTCAGTGTCAATGATAGGCTTTCAGACATGCTAGAAATTGGACCACATATAAATTGCTCCTTCTTAACTTCAGCTGCATGCCAGGAGATGTGATCTAGCTGCCAATTGCAGCACGTGTAATCAATCTCTGCATGAGATATTTTTCTGCACTCCACACTAACCATGGGCTGTGCTTTCTTGTAATGGCAAATATTGCTGCTCTCTTCCTCCTCCTCCTTCTGTTTTTAAAGGAGCTCCTCCTCCCATACTCCCCCTACTATCAATAGAACTTTGGTTTGCTGAAGAAGAAGAAAAGAACCGGCTTCAACGTCACATATCCAAAGGAAGTTTAAGCAATCATGTAGGGGAGAAGACAATTATTTGAAGATATTAGTGGTGGGGAGAGAGGGAAAAACCTCAAGTTACATCTTTTTCAGCAATCCCCCCCTTGGACACTTGTTCCTTTGATTAACGAGCCTATCTCTTTAGTGGCTATTCAGACAGCTCAATAAAAACACGGTGGGGTAGTTTAAGATCTTTCTGGCATCTTTTTCAATATTCATGCTGTTTTCCATCAATGTTATAATGAAGAAGCTAGAAAGCGGGGTTGTTTAAAGAGGGGTAGAGAACGAAATCTTCCCCTTTTATACGTCTTTTCAAAGGACAGAAAGTTCATTTTCAACCCAGGTGAGAAAAGAGTCCTATTTGTAAAGGGCTCTTTGAAAGAACAAGCCAAGGTATAATGAACAGGCCCCTGGTTCAGTGCAGGAATATTTTTTAGGCCCCCAACATGGACAAACACCATGGAGTCTAAACAGCAACCTGGCCTCCTTTCAACCCACAACCTATTAGGCTGATGCTTCCCTGCTATGTTTTGTTCTGCATCCCTAAATCCTTCTTCTGAAGAATTATGTAGCAAACTCCAAGGAGCATCATCCCTTGGTCACCATAGTAACCCAAGTGTATTCTAGCTAGCAAAATAAAATATTCCAGTCGTCTGCTTTCCTTCGGCCATTCTGCTGTAGCCGACCTGGAGAGCTGCTAAATAGGGCATTTCTATTAACCAACAGTTGGCACGGGGCAAAAAGAGTCTGCACCAAAGTTAATAGCTACTCCACCTGGAGATTAGCTTAATGCCTGCTGTTAAGTGCTTCAGAGGCTTGTTTTCTGGCCAATGTCTGCCTGATACTAGGGCAGCCAGCTTAAGTGGGCAGAAAGTGAACTGCAGCAGATGCTGCTTCTTTTACAGTTAGGAATATGAGCAGAGAAGTCACATTCAAAACTCTATCCAGCCATTAAAGGTAGAGCTTCAGGTTCCACTTTAGGTGGCATTTTCTGTAGCCATGAAAGGATATTGTCCGTCGGTCCTAAAACTCTATTATGGATACATCTTAAAGAATACTGTTTGCCTTGACAAATTGCATAAACTACTGTAGAAGATTACTCTATTACAGCAGTGGAGATATTACATAGAAAACATTATGAGGACTATTGCACCAGAATTGGTAGACCAACCTGAATGCATATCGATATGCTGGTCATGCGTCCTATGGTAGCTGGCAACCTGAGGGCAACACTAAGTTGGCTTGCAAATCCATCTCCTTATTAGATATCATAGCTTGCATGCAACTCACACAACTGGTATTTTGTTGTACCTGTGATACATTACTCAAGTAGGCCACAACTGAGTGGTACTGTGTGTGTCAAAAGGAGGAAGCACTGCAATGTTTGATAATTTACACAATCTGTGTCTAACTAAAAAGCATTGTGCAAAAATCTCCACTGACTACAGGCAGTTCCTCAACTTATGACAGAAATTAGAACCAGAATTGCCATCACTAAAGAAAAATTGATGATAAAGCGTGACGTTCATGTGATGTTGTTTAATGACAGAAGTTTTAGCAATCCCAATTGCTGTTGTTAAATGAGGACCATTTGGATTATTAAATGAGGTTCTCTCGTGATCACTGCTAAGCTTGTAAGCTGCCCTGAGTCTTCGGAGAAGGGCAGGATATAAATGGAATTAAAATTAAAATTAAATCACAACTTCTGAATTGCTGCCAGATTTCCTATTGACTTTGTTTGTGGGAAGCCAGCAAGGAAGGCTGGAACTCACAAGCACATGGCTGTATCTGACTGCAATGTCATAATTGTAAGCCAGGCGCTAAGCAGATGGCTCTCTGTTATGTGACCACATATGTATGCTGTTATGGCTGGAACTCCAAGGATCCAGTTCTAAGTCCTACTCATTTAGTGTCCTTGTGACTTTCAACAGTCACTGAAAAAATGAATGTAATCTGAGGATTGCCTGTAAAGCCACGGTAGGTGAGTGAAGGTCAGTTTCTGTGGATCAAATGAGGGGATGTCCATGGAAGATTATGGCTTGGAACGTAAGAGGAGTAAGTATTTAAGAATATGAATTAAAAATTAGATGAAAGAAAGAAAATTTAAATAATAGTTTATCTCTGTGAAGCTAAGCAAAAAGGAAAGAATGAAATAAAACTAAAGAGGTCTGATCTTGCGGAATGAAACTGATAAATACATGCAGAGAAGTGAAAGTGCAGATTTAATTATGAATGACAGGACTATAATATATGCCCCCAAATAGGAATTGGTGTTACTCAGAATGTTGTTGTTTTTGTGTGAAAGAAGGAATGCATAAGTTGATGATGGTTGCATATTACGCTCTAGTGAATGGTGATAATGAAAAAGCAAGGAATGAGTTTGGGAAAAACTGTTCAGCATTCTGAATCAATGCAAATCAAGGGAAAATTTATTCTGTTAGGTGACACAAATGGATAGGTGGGAATGAGATGAATAAATCAGAGTGGTGATTGGTGAATTAGAAAAAAAAAGTCTGATTCAAGTATGTGGATTAGGTGGACGTTTTTATGCATAAACAAGGGAAATGAATAAACTGAAAAACTTGCTTCATTTGATCGTTTGTGATGAAAGATTAAGAAAGTTAGTCAAGAATACAAAGCTGACAAGAGATTCCAAATGTGGGAAAGATGCTTATTTAGTAGGGTTAAAAGTGGATGTTAGAAAAAAAACTTAAGATGGAAGAAATAAAAGAAACATAAAAAACTAGCATGCAAGTAAAACAACTGCAGAAAAAGTAGGGATGAGCCCCATTTGAAAAAGTATTAGAAGCTAGATTATTTCCTTACAGAATGCGTGGAAAATAACTTCGGTGACAGAGGATGTGGACGCTGGTTGGAACAGATTGGAAAGAATTATGCCACAGGAACGGGGCGGAATTATGCTAACAGAAGTATGAAAAAGGACACTTGTCGGAATGGGGAAGTGAAAAAAAGACTGTGCAGGATCAAATCGTAAAACAAATATACGATGGAAGACTGCATGGGTAAAGAGGAAGGAAAGGGCAAGGGCGTCATGGGCCGATGAAGCTGAAAAGATTTCCGAAAGAAAGGGGAGAAGCTGAAAGAACAAAAGGCAGTATATGGAGTGGTGTACAGCGGAAGCAAGGATGGTTTTGAGGAATAGTCTGATATAGATTTTATTTTGAGGCTTAGTTTATTTACTTAAGTCCTTTTCAGTGCTTGGCATACTGCTCTGAAAGGGAATACTCTGAAAAGCCATTGTGGAGCTCCACTGTGCAATGCTGAGATCGGTATACTTGTTCTCTGACTTTCTACATCTTTTCTGATAAAATGTGCATTCTTGCTCTTGTGTAATGCAGAGGGGATCCTGCTTGATTTGTGGCAAAATCGTTCTTATTCATTTAACTTGCCTTTTGACTGGCCCACCTTCTATGCACAGAGAGATTGAGTATCAAATGTTCATCTGTTCACATTTCTTAATTAAAAGGTACATTCTGGGAGTGCATGTTTGCAATTTTTGTGGGGGGGGAAAATCCTTTTTTAGGTATTTTTTATTTATTTCTCAGACTGTTTCTTCTTCAAATGCTGGCTTTCAGGGCATGTTTTCTTTCTTGTAATGAAGGGTAGGTGTCATTGTAATAGGTTCAAGTACATCCCACAACCCCATGGAGACAATCCACTTACATCAAGTTATTGTTGTGCGCAATCAGAATTAATCCAATGACCATTACCTTGCATTGCCCTTATTTTGGAGTTTACGTTGTGTGTCTGCAAGTTAAAGAGCTGAGATAAGAACACTAGATTAGGAAATTCTCTTGCTTGCCAGCCCCAATTTTGCTCACTTGGAACTTCCTGCTAGAGCGGTAGGATAGAGTGCAGGGGCAGGGGATAATTTTTGCAACAAAATTTTCCCACAAGGTGCCACCTCTTACCTGTAGATTAAACTCAGATCTTAAAAGGCTATATAGTTTTGAAAAATTATTTGGAAGACATTCTTCAGCTCTTGTGCAAGCACAACATCTTTCTGCTCCTAGTTAATGCAGCCACACCCAGCCTGCCACAAAGGAGTTGCTTTATGGAGCTGATTTTTGACACTGAATCTTCAAACAGCCGTGTCCATTTTGGATGTCATCATGCAAAACCTTGACAAAACACGACCTGAAAAGCAGAAAATTCTCAGTTCACATGAGAGCTATAGCACTTCTTTCAAATCACTTTTGAAGCTTGTGCAATCATGTTCCCTCTAAGATGGGAGGTTGCCCTTTTAAAGGGATGATTTTTTTTTCCAAAAATAAAAAGTGCTTTAACTTCCTTTCAGGACTTTCTATTGATTTATTGTTTTACTAATGAAGACCGGATTATAATGTGTTTTCGTCACTTATCAAATTTGTACTTTGATTAAACCGTATGATAGCAATTTGACAGGTTTCAGATTTCAGTCTCACATTCCAGCTAATGTGCAACAAGGTGAGTCAATATGAATGCTAGAATGAAAGAATGGTTGAGCCTAATTTCAGAATTTGTCACATGATCTAACTATATGTGAGTGTAATTGTAAGATACAATTACTACCAGCTACAATGGTCAATGTCGGCCACATGACCACGGAGACGTCCTCGGACAAGCGCTGGCTCTTCGGCTTTGAAATGGAGATGAGCACCATCCCCTAGAGTAGGAAACGACTGGCACGCATGTGCGGGGGAACCTTTACCTTTACCTTTTTACAATGGTCAAGGACCATATCATTTACTGCAGTGAACAACTAACTTTCATGAATCTGCTTTATCCTTAAAAAAAAAGTGATAGGCAGCTACTCACAATCAACTAAATCCCTGATCATCTGTTGCAATTTGTCAATATCAACACTGCTTACTTAGAAAAGAAACAGGAGTCTCAAGAAAACAAAATATGTTTATTAAAAAATTAGGAGAAATGTTCCATTTCCATCTATGAAGGCCTATAGAGTCATTTTGACTTTCTCTTTCTGCACTTCCCACTCTCACTTATACATGTAGTCCTCATCTTACAACCACAATTGAGCCCAAAATTTCTGGTGCTAAGTGAGACATTTGTTAAGTGAGTTTTGCCCCAGTTTACAATCTTTCTTGCCACAGTTGTTAAGTTGGTAACACGGTTGCTAAGGGAATCTGGCTTCCCCATTGCCTTTCCTTGTCAGAAGGTTGCAAAAGGTGATCACATTCCCTGGAACACTGTGTGGGAAGTCAGCCCCCCTCCACCCCCCAGAGAAACATTTTTGGAAATATTTAAAAGGTAGAATATATTTCTGTAAAGCAGAAATCAACCCTGCCCCCAGGTCTCTCTGTCCCAAGCAGAAACCAAGTCTGCAGAACTGCAGATGATAATCTTGTCAGAAAGACTGGAATCAGGAAACTGGGGTTAGGAAGAAAGATCCCTAGAATCAACACCAAAAATCTAAGAGTCATCAGCCCCAGCCCCAGGGAAGCAGGATATGACCCTTGGGACATAATCGGATTAACCCACCACCATCAGAATACCAGTAAGGCACACAGGTCAAAATACATGACACAGGAAATACAAAGCCTCAAACAGGAATAGGAAACAACCTCAAGAGCCCCAAAGGGTATAAAAACCCACTCCCTACATGTGCCCACTCTTCTTTTTTTCCAGAGCTGTAACCTTCTTTCTAAAACAGTTGTCATGTTGTTTATTCCCAGCTTGGACTGAACCATGATGAAGACTTTTCCTTCAACAACTGCAACCATCATAAATGGAAATCAGTTGCCAAACATCTCAGTTTTGATCATGTTGAACTTGAGGATGCTGTAACATGATGCAAACTGGCAACCCATGGGATGGATGTGTCACGTGCAGGCCACACCCACCCCAGCTCCGCAAAGGCAAAAAACCGCCACAATTACATTATACATCACATGATGCAATCGAATTTGACACCCATGCTGTAACAGTTGCAAGTGTGAAAAACAGTCATAAGTCACTATTTTCAGTGTCGTTGTAACTTTGAACGGTCACTAAATGATCTGTTGTAAGTCAAGGACTATCTTTATGCACTAAAAGTGCCCCTTGCACATTGGGCTGTATGAGTAGGCCATACACAAAATTGTCCCTTGCATGAGATAAAATTTTGAATCATAATAATATTTCTGTTAAAAGAAGCTATGAATGTACCAACGAAGGAGAATATTTGTAAAATGAGGTTGAAATGAGGGGTCCTTTGTGCTCTCTGAGTTTGCTTGTTTTCTTGCAGAAGTTTCTTTACCCTAACTAGGTAACATCATCGGGGCTAGTAAGGAGTTCTGTTTGCTGTCAGTTTATATTCAGGTGTGTGGCCTGTCTGTGTGGATTGGGGCGTTTTAGGGATTCTTTCGTTGGGCTGTTTATTAATGGCTCTTTGGCAGTTTCCTCATTGGGGTATTGCTTCTGAAAGTGACCTTGGAGCTAATCTATGCTGATCTGAGTGCTGATTACTAGTGGAGTCTTCTTCTCTTTTGGGTTGGTTGATTGTCTCTTTTCCATAATCTATAGATGTTAGCATCTATGTGTCTATTGGTAGGTGATTTCTCAAAGTGCCAGTCTTCTAGAAATTCCCTAGCATTTTTGGATTTGGCCGGTTCTAGGGTTGTCACATTTTCCCAATTGAAACTATGGTTAAATTTGTCTATATGTTGTGAAATTAAAGAATTTTCATCATGCCTTTTGACTGCCAGTTGGTATTCATGGATGTATTCTGCCAGTCTTCTGCCTGTTTGTCCTAGATATTTATTTATTTGTTGCAGTTCTTAAATTGCATGTTGTAGATGATTCCTGTTTTTTCTTCTGGGTTTGCTAGGTCTTTTGGTTTGCTTAGGATATTTTGAAGGGCTTTGTGTGCTATGCTGATTCCATGTGGTTGTAGTAGTCTATTTGCAGTTTCTGAGCTATTCTTGATATATATCAATGTAATTCTTTTTACAAAAGGGACGCGGTGGCTCAGTGGTTTAGGACTCTGAGCTTGTCGATCAGAAGGTCGGCAGTTTGGCAGGTCAAATCCCAAGTGCCGCATAACAGAGTGAGCGCCTGTTACTCGTCCCAGCTTCTGCCAACCTAGCAGTTCGAAAGCACGTAAAAATGCAAGTAGAAAAATAGGGACCACTACGGTGGGAAGTTAACAGCGTTCCGTGCACCTTTGGCGTCTAGTCATGCCGGCCACATGACCACAGAGACATCCTCGGACAAGCGCTGGCTCTTCGGCTTTGAAATGGAGATGAGCACCGGCCCCTAGAGTTGGAAACGACTAGCACGCATGTGTGGGGGAACATTTACCTTTACCTAATTCTTTTTACAGTTTGTATTGGTTGTGCTGTATTGGATTGGGTGGTCAGGGACTTTTTCATGAAGTTGCGTGGGTATCCATTTTGTTGGAATATGTTGTATAGATGCTCCATTTCCTTTTTCTGCTGTTCTGGGTTGCTTCAGTGTGTTTGGGCTCATTTAAATAAAGCTTCTCTTGTGGGAGGTTGGGTTGTTGTTTTGTTGGTGGAGCACCTGGTGGTTTTTCTGTAGACTTGTGTTTCTAGTTTGTCATTGTGGTCTCTGCTGATCAGAATGTCCAGGAAGGGTAATGAGTTGTTGTTGTCTTCTTCTCTAGTAAACTGGATTCCTTTAAAAATGTTACTGATGTTTCTCTGGGTGTTCTCTAATTGGTCCTTTGAATGTATCTAGTTTCTTCAGATTACCACCAGCCCCATTCCTGATGAAGTCTATGGTTAGCAGGAACTAAGCCACTACTACCCTACTACCCTACCCTAGCAGTAGATCCTGAAGAATACATGAGGGTGTTCAATTGAATCCTTCAGAATAGGGCATGCTTACTCAGACTTTTACAACAAACTATGCATTACAGAAATCAGGGTGTTTCTCTTAGTTTCTCTTAGATTTTTTAAATAATTAATAAATTAAGTATAGTTTTTTAGATGATTTTTCCTGACAGTCTTTATTTTAACATTTCATAGGTGGATGTACTGCAAATGGTGGTCCCACTGATTTCTCCAGTGTTCTGTGGGAAAACAAGGGAGACTGATGAATCTGTGCTATTTTATCTGAATGAATGTTGAATGTGAACGGGACAACCCATTTAAGCAATGGTGTCTAGGGGTGTATATGTGAATAAGTTCTAACTTATACATCTATGAGGCAATGAACAAAGTGATCTAGTCCAAAGATACCACAACACAAAGTGATGCTGTTATTGTCCTTATATAACATTAGCCAGCCTTCCCTGCATACCATATCATTTGGAGCATTGTCCATATGGGAATATCTGTGTTAATACACTATTTGATTTTTTGCTTATCTGTTAAAACAGATATCAGGGTTGCTTTCTCCCCTGGAAAATATTGCCCTCCTTTAAACTCATCATTTGAACTAGTCTCTCCTGAGGATGGACAAATCACTGTCTCTGAACATCTCAAAGACACATCAGTTGGCCCCAGCTATATATCTACAGTAGATAATCTGCAAATTTATACCTATAGCTAATTTAAATGTTCAGGAAGATATGCTGTGAAAAAGCATTCAAAATACAGATGGGACTTTTCATATTAGCGTGCTTTTTCATATCAACATTTGCTACCAAGAGTAATATAGCAGATTAGCCATTAAGACTCTTTTTTTTCCTGTGACATGGCTGTTTTCAATCTGTGAAGTCTTTTTGAGATAGGAAGAAAGCTAGCGAATTAAAAAGTAGTAGTAAATTTTTTCTTTTTTTTTCTTTTTCACAGAACCTCAGCTAAAAAAAATTGTTTCATTTAATTCCTTATCAAAAGGCCATGTCAGATACATAGCAGCCCATGCACTTTGCCATATAAAGAGGTGCAAACATGTTTCCCAACAACCAGATAATGTTGAGGAAAGCTAGTTTGGCACCTTTTTTTATAAGATTGTTCAAAGCATTTCATCCATCTGTCTGAGATTTTGCTTCCCTCTCGCTGTCCCTTCTGACACAGTGCCAGCTGTTGTGCATTTTCAATGTGGTTAGAGTATTGTGTGCCAAACTGAAGATTCTGCATCAGCCTAGGATTGATTGGGCCAGAGAAAAAAGGGAAGAGTGGAAATTCAGATACTGCTTCCAAAAGACATTGTTTGAGTTTGAATGTCAGCCGTTTTCAGAACTGAGCTGAATAAAATCACAGTGTGTATTTTATGGCAGCCACACATTCCAAGGCTTTAATTTGACTTCCTATGTGGGAAAGTGACTTTTCTATTCCAATCAAGTGTTGGAATATCTTTCTCTGTTCACCAATCATGCATTATCACTTAGCAAACGACTTGCTTTCTCAGCCTTCAATCTGCTGCAAAATCAGGAAAATCACTGTCCCTTTGCCAAACCATGATGCATAGTTAAGAGATTGTCGCACAAAGGCTGCATTTATAAAATATATTTGATTTGGGTCAGTGAAAGTCCTAACGGATGCATTTGCATAAAATGCTTAGTTGTTTTTAATATTTTTGGTTTTGCTTTTTTGCTGAGTTATGCATGACGTCAATCTGTTTGGTTTGTTTGTAGTTCAATGTTCTACAAGAACCTAGAACGTTGCTTTATAACTGAGCTGAATATGTCACATAAACTCAGCAAGATTCCATGGGCTTGAAATATTAGAGTCAGGGAAATAGTCTAAGCGAAAAGCTAATACAAATGTTTAATCTTCAAGAGAATAAATATTTAGCTTTATTTCCACATAGGTCAAAAATGATGACTAATATCTTAAAAACTCCCTTATTCACATGGATAAGATTGGTTTCCATGATGCCTGGAGATAAGTGAAGAAAACTTAGATGTAGTCTATGAAAAAGCAAGACTCCAACTGTGAAGACTTTGTACTGAATTCAAGATTAGTTTCAGAGATATCATAACATGTGGGCACAAAAGAACATTTCCTCAAACATCATGTCACTTGGAATTCTTCAGGTATTTTTCATAGAGGTTGAAAAACCTGTTTAGCTTAAGATGGCACCTTTTAATCTAATAGCTGGCTTATCTGCTCCTAAGCACCATTGGAAGTTCACAAAATTCTATTTATAGAGAGTAAGACATTGGACTGGGAGTAGAGAAACTCCTAGTTCACCCTCTGCCACGGAAGATCCTTGAGTGACTTTGAGACAACTCTCAGTACAACCTACCTCACAGAGTTTTGGTTATGAAAAAATAGGAAATGTGAGACTTATGTACATTGCCTTGAAGGAAGGAAGGAAGGAAGGAAGGAAGGAAGGAAGGAAGGAAGGAAGAAAGGAAGGAAGGAAGGAAAGGGAGAGAGGATCCATCCCTTTATTATCTATCTATCATCTATCTATCAAATACTTTGGCCACCTAATGAGGAGGAAGGACTCACTGGAGAAGAGCCTAATGCTGGGAAAGATTGAGGGCAATAGAAGAAGGAATGAGGTGGCTGGATGGAGTCACTGAAGCAGTAGGCGTGAGCTTAAATGGACTCCAGAAGATGGTAGAGAACAGGAAAGCCTGGAGGAACGTTGTCCATAGGGTCGCGATGGGTCGGACACGACTTCGCAACTAACAACAACAACAACAAATCATCTATCTATCTATCTATCTATCTATCTATCTATCTATCTATCTATCTATCTATCTATCTATTTTCTATCATTTATCCATCCATCCATCTTCTAAGCCATCCAGCTCCCATGACTTTGAACAATGTAGCATATAAAAAGAATACAAAATAGAGAAAATTCTGTTACTAAATATGCATACTCCTTTATAGGAGCTAAGGAACAATGCAACTTTATGCTTACTCCAATTGTCTCTGTGTAGATGATATTATTGTTGTTGTTGTTGTTGTTGTTGTTGTTGTTGTTAATCGCACTGTCAGCCAGATGTTCAGACTGGATTCGACGTTTTTGTCTACCTATCGAGTTCTTACCAAAGACCTGGGATAGGCAGATGTGGATGTTTGATTATATTACAGATATCATTGCAGAATGGAAGCAGTTCCTAGTAAGGCCATCTTTTGCAATTGACTAATGGTGAATTTGTCAATGCCAATGGTGTTCAAGTGGTGCTCCAGTTGTTTTGGGATTGCACCCAAGGCACCTAATTACTATTGGTATTACCCTTGCTTGCCTTTGCCACAGTCATTATATTTCTATTTTTAGGTCTTTGTATTTTGTTATCTTCTCCAGTTCTTTCTCATCTATTCTGCTGTCTCCACTATCCAGACTTTTTGTCTTTCTTATTGACAATTGTTAAGACTTGGATGTTATGTGGCAGGTGCTTGTCTGTTTGAATTCTAAAGTCCCAGAGCAATTTAACTTTATCATTTTCTATGACTTTCTCTATTTTATGATTCCACCAGTTCTTACTTGCAGGCAAATGATATTTCTTGCAAATCTTCCCATGCACCATTGTTGCTACTTTGTCATGCTGCTGCTTGTAGTCAATCTATGTGATCTTCTTGCAGCAGCTTACCAGGTGGTCCACTGTTTCTTCAGCTTCTTTCCATAGGTGGCACTTACTGTCTTTTGCTATCTTCTCAATTTTGACTTTATATGCATTTGTCCTTAAGGCCTGGTCTTGTCCAGACAGAATTAGTCCCTCAGTCTCTTTCTTCAACTTTCCTGCTCTTAGCCATTGCCAGGTCTTGTTATTATCTGCTTTCCCAATTATTTTTTAATGTATTGGCCACGTAGTGCTTTGTCTTTCCATGCCTCCATTCTGTTCTTCATTTGGTCTTTCTTGTAGGCCAGTTTGGTCTCTCCAGTAGTCAGTAAGCCTTCCTGATATACAAACTCCAGTGCATCTTCATCATTGTCCTTCAGATATTCTTCCAAAGCCATTTTTAATTCTTCAACCATCTGATGTACTTGCAACATTCCACACCCACCTATTTGCCTTGATAGATAGAACCTGTCAATGTCACTGTGTGGATGAAGGGCATGATTCATTGTCAGTATTTTTCTGGCCTTCCTATCCATTGCTTTTAATTCTGCTTGAGTCCAGTCCACTATTTCAGCTGTGTATCTAATGACCAGAATTGCGCAGTCATGATTGCCCATGATTGCCTTCATGGTATTTCCTCCATTCAGTTTGGATTTTAAGATCTTCTTCACTCTCTTGATGTATTCACCTCTAATCTTTTACTTGACTTCAGTGTGCTTGATGTTGTCAGTTTGAAGGATACCCAAGTATTTATAGTAATCTTCCTCATCCAGACTCTTAATGTTATTTTCATGGGGCATTTTGATTTCTTCAGTTTTTACTATTTTTCCTTGTTTGATAGTAAGTGTGGCACATTTGTCCAAGCCAAACTCTATTGCAATATCTTGGCTATATATATGGACAGTGTTGAGTAGCAATTCAGATGATATTTTTCCATACAGCTTCAGGTCATCCATGTAAAGGAGGTGAGATAGTCTGGCAAATGTTTTTGATGTTTGATAGCTATGTCCTGAATTATTCAGTATTGTTGACAGAGGAAACAGTGCAGTAACAAATAGTAGTGGTGATTGTAATGTATTGGGCTTTGTCTTGCTAAAGGAATATCACATGGGGTTAATTGCCGGAAGGTTGCTCAAGCAGGGAAGGTGGCTAATGGCTCCCAGCTCCTCAAACAACCCATCTCCAGCGCCACCATTGGCTGCCTCTAGGGCGGCAATAGGTTGCTTTAAACCTATTGGCCGCTGCCTAGAGGCCAGGGTATAAATTGCTGCATTTGCAGCCCTGTTTCTCAGTTCAGTTCCTGCAATCAAATAAACAATGTTCTTTGCTGAACTCACTCACCTCGTCTCATCAATCAAGCAATGTACCCAGTATCTAACACTGGCGACAAAGGTTGCATCCTGCTTCTCCATCTGAGCTGAAGAGTCACTAGGGGAGAGGCCGAACATGCCTGGCAATTCCCACCCCTATGGTCGGCCTAGCACAGCCATGCTAGTGGCCACACACCCAGAGGACCAGTCCCCGGGGAACGGAGGAGCAGGACAAAAAGACAATGAGCCCCAGCTGCGAAGACCAGCAGAAATGGCAAAGGTCAGAAAGCTAGAAGAATTTGACAAAGCTCACCCAGAAAGATGGTCTTCGTATCTATCTAGGGTCGAGAACTATCTACGCACGAATCAAGTTGCCCCTACACTTCTGTATGTGTGTGGCCCAGCCACATTCAACATCGCGGAGAACTTGTTTGCACCAACGCCATTGGAGTCCGTAACGTTCACGGACTTGAAGAAGAGACTTGGAGACCACTTCCAGCCCAAGCTGTCGGTAATCACTTGGCGCCATGCATTCGAACAGAGAGTTCAACAACCGGGTGAAACAGCGTCTGAATTCATTGTGGCATTGAGGCAGGCCGCACGACTGTGCCAGTTCTCTGACGTCAAGGAGAGGCTACAAGACTGGCTTGTCTGCAGTCTCCAGAATCGAGAGTTACAGCAAAAACTCTTTGCCAAAGAGACTCTATCATTCCCAGATGCGTTGAAAGAAATCATGGCAGACGAAGCCACCGGCGGGGCAATACGAGCCATGTGGCCTGCCAAAACAACACAGGATGAGGAAGCCAACCACCACGAGGACGCCAAACATGCAGAAGACCCTGAAGATGACACAGAAGTTGACAAGCTACAAAGACACAATGACCAACAGCATCACAGCAACAAGCAACAAGGGGTGACTTACAAGGCAGATCCCTTCCTTAGGTGCCCAGGGTGTGGTGGCCACCACCAACACATTGATTGTAGGTTCCAGACAGCCACATGCTGGGTCTGCAGAAAGACTGGCCACATCGCGTCCATCTGCAGAGGTCACCAGAGGGACCGGCCATCGAATCGCCAGTCAGACATTCCAACTAGGACAATGCTCCAGCCCCAGAAACATTTGCCGTATGGGAGCTCGCCACCATATTAAGCCAAAGTTTAGACTTCAGGTGGAGCTGCAAGGGGTCCCCTGCAAGATGGAGCTGGACACAGGCTCAGCCATTTCCATCATTTCACTTGAGACATTTAATGTTGTCTGCAATTGCAGTAAGAGATGGGCCACGTTGAGGCCATCTGACATTATACTAACTGATTTCCAGAATGCCAGAGTCACAGTTAAGGGTGAGGCCACACTAGCCATTAAATTTAAGGGGTTTTTTGGGCACCTGGATATTGTCATAGTAGGGGGTCAGTGAACGAGCCTGATCGGGCTCGACTGGTTTGATGCACTAGGCATCCAAGTAACCGGAATCAACCGGACGCAAGTCGCAGGTCTAGCGACAGTATGCGAGGAATTTGCAGATGTGTTTGATTCAGCTCTGGGGATTTTGTTGATTTTCTTTGTTGATTTTGCATCCCAGATATTCAGTTATAACTGCAGCTGTGCTGTACATTAAATGGCTTGTTTCTTGCAGTGAATTGGTGCTTATAGTTGATATTGCAGTATTTGCATCTTTTAATGCTTGTGCTAGCTATTTCTTTGGAACAAGCTTCAATGCAGGCAGCCTTATTCTGTTGTTTTTGTGCTGTTCTAAATGCTCAGTTATTCTTTGTTTCAATTCTTTCATTTCTTTAGTTAGAGGGCTTTGTTCTTCCTGAGGAAGAGGTGCCTGGTTTCCAAAAGAGAACAGTTGTATATCTCTGCTGAATTCCTCCACTGCCAACTCCCCCTGGTTTGCCTCTACATTTTGAGTTACTTCTGGGAAGGCTTTGATTTCTTTTCCCTGGGTAAACCTTTGCAGTTCGTCCAATTCTGTTTCTGTGAATACTTTATTTCGTGTTATAAATCGGCGTTGATCTGCTAGTCTCTGTTCTGTTGTTTCTGATTCTGGATGTTGTTCTTTCCAGAACTGGTACATTCATTTCAGATATCCTCTTCTTTTTGGACTTGATTTGTAATAACAGATCATTATTTCTTTGTTTTCAATCACTGTATATCTGCAATGGGTAAACACCTTTTCTTCCAGTAGTTCTGCAGCTGCTGACCCTGGTTGCTCAGCCAACAGTCCTGAGTCCTGTAACCCATTTTTCACCAGATATCCAGGAACTCCAATATCTAGTGCTGACCTTGTTAACCTGGGCGACATCTGAGCCAGTATGGCATTCTGAAATTTACGTCTCGCCATATTTTTTATGGGAGAAACACTCTTTGTCTGACTCCTCTGATGAGACCTGTCCAGTATGGTTGAATCTCTGGCATAGCTCTCATCTTTCTCAGAGTACACAAGCCACACAACCACGTCAAGGTAGTATATCACTAGTGGTTGTTGTTGTTGTTATCTTGGCTCTTAGGTACTCTACTCCCTAAGTTAGTTTTATAGTAAAATGGCTTTGTTATGCTAATAAAGTATTATGCTATATTTGTTTACAGTTTGCTTAATTCAATGAAAGCAACATTTCTAGGTAATGAAGGTTTCCCACCCACTCACATATCATTTCATGATAGTTATAGGGGAACAGTAGCTGGGTCTTTATTGGAAGGTACAAAATGAGGTAGAAAGAGTTCAGAATTATCTAAATTTGAATAATGATCATAGGGTGGACTGAAATAACGGAAATCAGAGATTGTGTACCTAAACATACCCTTCTCTTTGTATAAAAGAGATGGTTATCTTTTTTAACAGTGTCTGAAATACTGATCTATTTTTACTGTAGTTAATAAACAATATCAAGGGTAAAGCTTGAACTTTTACAGGACTGCCTAATACATTTACAGCTCGGGGAATGCTCAAATATTTTAACAGGGTCCAGTTAAAATATGACTTCTTACCACCACATTGTGTTAGATGATTCAAGGTTTCTTCTCTGCTTGATTGGCATCACTTAGCACAGACTGCACTATAACCAATGGAGATGTTCTGTGGGAGTCAACATCTGGATTTATTGAGTGAGGCAAACTTAACTGACTAACAGCTTGCCTCACTCAATATTTACCTGTAGAAACTATAAATCTTGGTGTTGACCAACAGTGAAAGTCAATATATATGCAATGTTACATACCTCCCTTTCAGCTAAAGCAACTGTTCGCAATATGGATTTTATTAAGTATAGTTTAATACTGAGTTATAGCACAGCTAGAGCAGGACAGTTATGCGCATGGAATGCAGATTTGATAAGAGGCAATCACCTTTTGCCTGTTGTAATCCCAGAGTTACTATGAGGAACAAGCATTGTTTGAGGCTAATGTGTTTTTTGCTGATGGCTGTAAATTAACAAGAGGGCTTCAGAAGAACCATGTTAAACAAGATGATGTCATTTTGTTAGGGGAGCACTTGACTCCCTTATGAATAGCTACAGGGTATCTGGTATGCCCGAGAATCCATTGTTAAGAAGACAAATGGCACATTACAGCCGTCTCTTAATGGCCCTCTTGGATGTAATCTATGTCGTTCTGCTAAGTAAGAAATGATATTGAGGAACCCTCAGCAGTTCCATCAAGAGGACTTTGAGTTTTGGGTTTGGTTTTTAACTAAGCATGCAGTAACTAACTTCACAATGGCAATGATCATCTGGCATGTATACATTATATATTAATTTTATGTATTAATTATATACCTATTAGCCTGGTTGCAAACTGTCCAACTAGTCATGTGTGATAAAACCAGGGTCCCTCTCTTCCCAGACCCCTTCTGTTTTATTTCAAAAATCTGTAAACTTCCCCATATCCTTTGCCATCTTTGTTGCATGCTTCTCAACCACCTCCTGGAGGTTGTCATGTTTTTATGGTTGTCTGCTCTAACCTGAACTAGCATGAAATTGAGCACACCAGCTGCAGATCATGTAAAACGTTTCCGAGAGGCACTATGCTTTTTCAGAACACTTGCTATTTTTTTTCCTGCTGAAAAGCATGAGCTCACATTCTAAGAACAATGTATTTCTTTTTTTAGTTTACTGCTGCCACCTCTCTCTGCCCAACGTTTTTTAAACAACAGTGCTTGAGAACTTCAAAATGATTGGTCCTAATATGTGTTAAAGGTGCCATCTTGACCTTACTTTAGATGCTGTCATTCTCTGATCTTCTGTAAAGCTTCTTTGAATACCTGGAATACTATGAAATGCTCCAGCCAGAATCGTATTTAATGTTGGACTAGTTCATACTGAGCTCTTCTCAAAATAGTCTTTTCTTTCTTCCAGTTTCATCTAATAGAAATAACGCTCCAGAGACTTTTTTTCATAGTTGTTAGAAAGAATCTATCCTTTCAGAAGTAGCTGCAGTGTAGAAAGCCAGTGAAAGAAGAAGAACTTGAGCAGAAGAAAATGTGGCAGGCACATCCCCGTGCTTTTTGCTTTCTTTTTCTTTCTAGTTCAAGAAATAGAGCATATAATGCTTTCCTTTTGTTTGCTTTTGAACTTCAGAAGTAAGGTTCAAGCGTCATTGAAGCAGTGCAACAGAATCATATCCTGAGGAAGCAAAATGGTGCCCTTGCAAAAATGCCATTTCAGAGACCAAAAAGTGAGATAAGAGCACCACTTTACTTGGGTTAAGGTAGAAGAAAAGGAAGATCTTCCAAATGTTCTACTTTTAGGGATCTTTTTTGCACAAGAACATCTCTAACTAAGGAGTTTCTTCATCTCTGCAAAATGCTATGGATGATTGAAGGTGTCAGGTTGGATAATTGGGCCACTCAGTTTTATACAGAAATATGCATATTGGGAAGCCTTGGTAATAATTGGCAGATAATTTCAGGGCAATATTTTTAAAAGGTCAAAAGGAATTTCTTTCTTTCCCTTCAATTCCAATTTCAACCATTCTGTAAAGTGGTGTTATACATAAAAAGCAAAGAGAAATTTGATTCCCTCTCATCTGAATCTTAAAAAGGCTGCCAAAGAAAACAAGGTAAATGTGGATGAAATTATTTTTCAGACACTTGCTCTTGCTTTTGATTTTAAGAAAGTTTGATAAATTTCTGGCTTGACTCTAATGGGTATCATGGCAGGTTGTTTTAAAATTTATTTATTCTTCTGTGCAGACAGGCACGACTGCTACTCATGTCTAAGACACCATCAGTCCATTCTTGTGTTGGTTTCTTCCAACATGGCAAGATGGAAATGATGAGGGTAATAGGACAATGCCAAGCCATGTGGTATTCACTAACACATGCAGAGTTATTGATGATGCTGTGAAGAACCAAGGGACAACCAATCCCATTCACAAAGTATTTGATGAAAAGCATATAATTTGCTACAAATTTCATGATGTTATTGTGCAGTTAGAGATAAAGTTCCAGACTTTCAAGTCTAGGTGGAACACAAAGGAAAAACCAAAAGCTTTTATTCAGGAGAAATATCATCTGTGGGGCTAATCAAAACAGGGGACCTCAGAGGCATGTTAAGGAAAGAATGTTATAAATGTTGTGGTCATAGTTCTAGCTTACTTCAATGACCCTAGCACCAAATAACAAAAGACACCAGAACCACTACTGGTCTCGGTGTCTTCCAAATCATTAACAAGCCAACTGCTATTGTTTATGAACAAAAAAGGTGGTGCTGAAAAGATCATGCTGATCTTCAGTTTGAGTGGTGACACTTTGGACACGACAAGTTCAAGAGAAAGCTCAAGAAGGACAGAGTATGCGAAGCACACCTTTTCCTCTAAGACTCCCTGAATAAGAGAGGCTGCCAAGATACATGACATGGTGACCATCACAATGAGGAAGCTCTTGACAAATGGCTGCTTCAGCATAAACAGGTGGTAATTGATGATCTTCATCCTGGAAAAGCCACTATAGCCAAAAGAGAAATCCATAAAAAGTTGCCAAACATGTACAAGACCACACCAGATGTCATTTTTTTACTTTGGCTCCAGGACTTACTTTAGTGCTGGGAAGACAATAGGTTTTGGCGTGGTCTATGCAAAGAAAATTAAACTAGGAATGGTTTGTATGAAAAGAAAAAGACTTCAAGAAAATAAGACAAAGAATATAATAATGGCATAATAAAGGTCAGAGGAAGACTTAAAGCAAATGTGAGCGCTAGCAAAAAATATGAGCCAGCCAAGGAACAAAACAGGAAAACTGAAGTAACAGACCATATCATCTATGAAGGTTGCACTGATAAGTCAGTTCTATGAATAAATTTCTATAAAAACTGAAAGAAAAAATACTTCATAAACTTCTGAGGAATATAGTTTATAGACCACCGAGGACCACATTATTTTTTTTAGTTATTTCTGCTACCAGCAACAATAAACTGATCTACCAAGAATTTCAGGGTGGGGGGAGCAAAAGTAATCACATGGTTATTCAACATATCAGCAAAAGTTGAACTCACTGGTTCTGCAAGCCATCATAGAGCCAGTTTGGTCTAGTGGTTAGAGCACCAGGCTAGAAAGGAGTTCTACTCCCACTTTAGGAACAAAGCCAGCTGGGTTTCTTTGGGCCAGTCACTGTCTCTTAGCCAAACTCACCCCCACAGTGTTGTTTTTGTGGGAAAAATACGAGGAGCAAGGAATATTAGGTATGTTCACTGGAATAAAAAAAATTCTTAAAGTTTATTTGCCTCTTCCCTTTGTTTGGGATCCATGAAATAATTCCTATCCATTTTAATTTGTTTTTTGTTCTGAAGCTCAGCTCATGAATTTATCTGACTGGCAAGGACATAATCTCTACTTTCCGTGACATAAAGTCACATTTGAATTAGATTTTCTATACAAATGTCATATTTGCTAGATACCTTTCCCTCAAAAGAGGGATTATGTTTATGTGCCTCAGGCATCTGTCTGGAGTAGTTCAATCACAAATGTCTTTGCTAATACGATAAAGGATAGGAAGCAGAGCTGCTTCCTCATTGCACAGATCCACTGTATTTGTGTAGGCCAGAGCAGTGGCAATTTCCTTCAAATAATTTTAACACAATAGAGCCACTTTCTCAGCCTGGTTTGTGTCCTTCACATGGCCCTCATCTTACTGCTGGGATTATGGAAGATTGAAATACACACCAAATGGAGCAAGACATTAGAAAACTCACAATTTTCAGTTAGCGGCATAATGTGTAGGGAAAGATGGACGTATTAATCTTTTTTTATTATTTTCATGGCAGTTGGGAATGCATAGTTTTCTGTTTTGTTTTGTATCTTTCCATTTAAGTTGCAATATAAAACAAATCCTCATGTCCACATGTAAGTTACCATGATTGTGTGTTGTACATATATTTAAATAAATAAATTTAAATGAAATCATTCCCAATAAATGAACAGAGGAGTGTCTTGTCACTGCTTCTTGCCATATCCAGAGAAAGAAAGCTCATGACTTCACTTGGTAATTAATTCCGCTATCCATAAAATTCAAATCAGATCAGTTCATACTGGATCTGATGAAAATCGCTTCCTCACAAGTTGATAATAGAGTTTGAAATCTGCAGCCTTCAGATTCTGCTGGACTCCCTTGGGACCGAACCACACTTCCTGCTTCTATAGCCATGGACACACCAACTATTTCCCCCCCCCAAAAGGACAAGAAATAGGAACTGATGATGTTGTCCTCAATCCACTCCTAGGCTGCAGGGAAGGTGATGTCCACCTGGAGTTTCTGGCCCCACCCCAAACAAGCTAGGAGTCTGATTCCTTGCTGCACTTTGTTCTATTTTACACAAATGTCTCCATTCCAATTAGTTGGTAAATTCCAGGTAGGTTTCCCCCAGTCTCTGCTTTCTACTTTTGAACACCATTATCTACTGGGTAGCTGCACAGCCTACTATGAAAGGCTAGACTTTTTTAAAAAAAATAGATTTGGAAGAGGAACATCGAAATGCTAGCCATTTGTTTCTTTTTTTAACGTAGTGAAATCAACAAAGGGTTCTGCCCAATTTCCCCTTGTAGTCCAAGAGCAGGAAGCATTGTCGCCTTGTCTTTCACTGATCCTTGAAAGGGTGGTACCCAGAAGGGAAAATAATTTGCACATGCGATGCTACTATGCATAGGAGAAGGAGAGCAGAAAAATCCAGCAGTTGTGGGGCAGCATGTGTAGTGCAATCTGAATAGAACATCTGGGATCAAAATGGAAGATATGTTGAACTTCAGGAAGGCTGGCTTCATTTCTGACAGCAGAAGGAAACATATAGCTTAAGGCAGTGGTGGGATTCAAATATGTGAACAACCAATTCTCTGTGTGGATGCTGCTTCTAGAAGTCCATTCTGGGCCTGGGTAACAAAAAAAATAACTACCAGTTCTGCCAAAGTGGTGTGAACCAGCTGAATCCCACCACTGGCTTAAGAATGTAGGACAAAATTGCCTCCAGTCGTTGTGATTACTGTATGAGGGATCTGTTCATTCCACCAGCCGCTATTCCTTCAGGCTCTGCAACCAAATCAGAAAAGGCAACCCAGAATCCCCTGTGAAGTCCATTTCATTTAATTGTGCTTCTGCAGCCATTCCAGTGGGTTGTGGAGGTCAAATAAATTAGAATCCTTATAGAAATAAGAATTGAAGTCTGAATGCTTTCCTTTTCCTGTCTCATGTATCTTTATACTTATGCTTTAGAGCAAAATGTTATGACCTTGGAAACGGGGGGGGGGGTTATCCGGTGAAGTGCAGGGCGTAAATGTTTTCACTAGTTAACAATTAATCAACAACTAAAAATTTAGAAAACCTGATTTTTCATCTTGCATTGAAAAATAAACTTCATTTCTCATATTGTTCATGAAATTATCTGTTTGAAAGTATTATAGAGCTTTCACAAAAGTGTGAAAGTTATAGTTTGCACTAGCCAGGGACAAGGTTTTTAATCCCAGAATACAGAGGGAAAGGTACTACACCTTACTTTGTTTGGAGTTGCCATCAAATTTATTTTCTAAGCATTTTTCCAGTTTGCCTCACAGCCTATGAGGAAGTAACTGTAAACAAACGTCAAGTCAAACTTCCCAGCCCTGCTTGTCAAAAAAGTGTTTCAGTAGAGTTCTTCTGTGGAATTATGGGATTATTTGTGGTCAACTCCTATTTCACAGTTTTTGGATGGATATTTTGAAAAGCAACACTATCTATGACAAACTTATATCTGTCTGGAAGTCTCTTTTTCATTCATTGAAAGTGAAGGAACTAGAGCAGTTATCAATGGAGCTGCAAGTTGTTTCAAATATATTTGCTTCATCTCCTTCACAGAGGACTCCTTACCTTGCAGTTATTGTGGACTTGATTTCAGAGTAGCTTTTCTCAGTTTCATCCTATTTGTATGTGTTACAACAGGAGATGGGGGAGGGATTTTCCAGAATTCTCAGCTACTGGAGTCAATTACCATATCTGGGAATTTTAGTAGTTCCAATTTCAACACATCCGAAGGGCAATATGTTAGAGAACAGAGTTTCAAAGCACACATACACAAAATACATAAAGAGTGCCATAAACATATATGCAAGATTTTGCATGCCTTCTGATCTGGCAACATCAGAATCTGAGCCTTATTCTGATGTAAGTAATATGAAAACCAGACAAGATGCATTGTTTTTTTGTTTGTTTTTATCAAGTCTGTTGAGAAACCATTATTTTTGAAACCCACTGAGAACAGAAAATCTAACAGCTTACAAAAATATTTGCACATCTTTGAATGTATAATTAAATTTTTTCAGCTTCTCTCCCAGAAATGTTCTAGTGAGTTACTGGCTATGCTGTAGTCATGGTGATTATGGGCCATATGTAAATAGCCCCTAAGCAAGTGATGACTGTAGAGCCATTGAAGTTTGCACCCAGATGTTCCAGAATAGCCTTTCAGTGGCAAGTAAGAGAATGGCAGACAAGATACTTCTTCCCATTTTCTCCTAAATATGCAACTCTGAAGAGTTCAGTTGTATTAGAAGAAATCAAGTGGGGTTCTGCTGAGCATCAACAGAAAAAGCTATTGCCTTGCTTTGACTGATTTTGCATTCCTAGAATAATCCCAGCATCCTAGCAGAGGTCATAGTATGTACTTTCGTTTCACGGAGAATGAAAGTTTAAAACTGGGAGCCACAGAATTATACAAATGCATCATTTGTACTTGAACAGTACTCAGAATCTGAGTATTCACAATGATTGCTCATTGTGTAATAACTACAGCTTTCATTTGAGAACCTGTATTATACTGCCTTCATCTCCAACATTTCCAGATGGTTGGCTGTGGTCACTAAGCATACGTTGCAACAGCATATGCAACCTAGTAAAGTATTGCCTCTTAAAGCAGGTGGCACTTACTCAGTCACAAGAGCTTAACTGATATCCCAAACTTGTGAGCATTTATGTGGATCTGTTGCAAACAATGAGGCAACTAATTGAAAGAGAGATGGTGATCTAAAGAAACAGTATTCTTGATATTCAGAGAAAGTTTGAGAAATACTGAGGGTTACTGTAATAATACTATCTTCTATTTACTGGTGCTTGGAGTCAACTGGAATCTTCATGCAGATTTTTGCAAACACTTTGACTCTCCAAATGCTCTGGGGGGGAGAAACAGGCTCATTTAATATTGTTTGAAGGGAAGATTGTTTCATAATAATTCGGTTTATGTTGATGGTGCAGTCAGGTGACTTCTAAGGGGCTGGCTCAGACTCATACCAATTAGCCACATTAGGTTGGTGTGAGCCCACTTCTTCCCTCCATATGCTTCTGGTCCCTGGCCTCTATCCTTCAGGATCATTCTGTTGGGGCAGCAAGAACGGCCAGGTTTCCAGAAAGGTTCTTCTCTCCAGAACTTTGGATTGTTTGAGGCTGATTTTGATTTCTTCAGGTTAAAGAAATTGGAAGTAGGGGAATTTCCCAATAAGCCACTTTTTGCTCTTTCCAAAGGAGCTCCAAATACAGTTGACTGGTGGTAGGACCATTCCGTTTCCTCTTCAGTCTTTCATTCCCCACCCCCACCCCCACATGACTGCTTAGCTATCACTGAGGCACATTCTGCATGCATTCACATAGAACACTTGCAGAGAACTAGGAGCATGATGGCTAAAACCAATAGCCATCCTTCATTCAGAAGAATGATTGGTAAATATATATTTTTTCATAAGGTCAAGCTGAGAGGAAAGGGAAACAGAGCTGAGAGGGGAAAAAATTCTTTTCCTTCACAGGCCTCACATTTATTGGAGTAAATAAGTGCCATTTCACCTGAGCCCAGAATAGGGAAGGAGGGAGAGAAGGGCAGTGAGGGTGGCAAATTATATGCTGGTGTAGTATTTCCATTGGCTCAAGGGTGGGTGAATGTCACTTTGATTCAGCATACAGAAAAAAGACAGAGATCAAAAAATGAGAAAGGGTTAGGGCTGCATATAGCTGGTAATGAAGAAGGACATTTGGAATTTGCATCTGGATGGCAAGAAAAATATTTGCTATTTGCTTTGATGTCTAGTTTAGAGATAAAGTTTCCCTGTCTGGATAGCTCTGTTCATTTCTTCTTCAGGAAATGGATGAAGCTGCTGTAGACTTGACACTGCTGTTGCTGGTTTATTTGTTTATTTTTACCGTTATTTATAGGCTGCAGGACTCAAGATACTTCCCCATATTGTACAATAAAACCATTTACACCCTAATTAAGCTATCGCAATATCATCAGCACCAAAATATACTGCTGAACAAAAAAGATGTTTTAAAATCTTCCAAAAAACCTTTCCCCCCCACTGGAATTTGGGAGCATTTCTTATCTCAGGAGGCAGAATGTTTCAAGAGGGAGGAGGCAGCCATTGAAAAGTATGTCACCAAGCTCCCATCACATACATCTCCCTCAACATTCCTTCCCTTAAAGATCACCCAGGGCCAATAGGCTTTTAAAGGTAATAATCAGCGCTTTGAATTGGAAGCAAACCAGAAGCCAATGCAGTAATCGCAATATAGAAGTTATGCTGCTAAATCTGCTATCTCCAGTTTGCAGGTGAGAATTCTTGACTCAGTGAAGCTTCAGAATAATTTTCAAAGCCAGTCTCACGTAGAGTGTGTTATAGCAAGTACCTGTTGCAAGGAAGTCATAGTTCAAAAAAGTCTGTAATTGGGTAAAGAGTTGGCCATAGCCTTCACCTGCTGTTCCAGCAGGAGATGTTAGGCTCAGGAGGATTCTCATATTGCAGATCGGCTTCCTTAGAGGGATTGCAACTCCTTCCAGAACCAAGATTGCAGCCAGAATGAAGTCAGATCCATTCCAGAGATATAATCTGAGCTTATTTTGACCCATCCAGACTCCCAAGACACTGAGCCAAGATTTCAAAGCCTCTTTAGCATAGCCTCAGTTGGCTATCCATAATAGATTATAATCAGCATAGTGCTGATATTACAGCTTAAACTGACCACCAGTTTAATTTTTGTCTTGATCTTTCCTATTACTCTGTCTCTGTCAAATAATATTGGATGGACGTACAATGGCTATGATTTTGATATTTTTGAACAAGGAGAGGTGAGTTTTGCAAGAGGAGACTCTTCTGAGATTAATCTTATTATATGCCAGGAAGTGTGTAGAAATTTTGGAGGCAGGTTGGTTCCTCTAATATTTTGTTATTTGTAAAAATGATGTCAACGCTGCTAACATCGGATGTTCTAGCTTTGAAAACAGGTAGAAATGCAGCCATTTTCTCTATTGCTTTTAGAATTAGTTGCTGCTGGGAGGGAGAATGTGGATGAGAGTCCAGCTAGTCATAAAAATAATAACTTAATCATGGGAACCCAAGGACAAACTGGGTCCAGAGCTGATAGTGTTTTGGCAGGCTGGAGAGCTGGGGAGAAAGCCCGCGCTTCAAGCTAATTGGGGGATGTGATTTATGATTGTTTATTGGAAGAGGGAATTGCACTTTGTTACTTCGTAACCAGGGGAGGGGAATTTAGTTTCTGGTTTCAACTATCTACATACTTTGTTTTTCAAATAAAAGATTCTTTAAGGTAAACAATGCCTCTGTTGTGGCCCTGACCCCCGAGCCTGTCCTACCTGAGGAAGAGGACTCTGAAGATGATGGGGAGGAAATGGCAAGGCCTCCCTCTCCGGGACCCTCCCCTCTGGCAAGGCCTCTGTCTCCATCTGAAGGCCGACAGGAGCAGCCTGTGATTAACCAGGCTGGGAGTGAGCCAGAGCAGCTGCAGCAGATGGAGAGTAGCAGAGATGAATCATGGCTAGTTCCCTGAGAACAGCGCAGAGCCAAGCGTTTACAGCAGTATAGGAAGAGTAGGAGGGTCAGGGATTAGCTGAGTCACTGAGCCACACCCCACAATGTACAAAAGGGGGTGTGGCTGCTCTCAGGACAATAATTTAATCAACTTCTGGTCATATCTTCGGAATTCTGTTAGATTTACTACCTGTTTGAAACCCTGGCCTGAATCCTTGACAACGCTTCTGGACTTTTGTTTCTGGACTGTTTGCTTGTTTGCTTGGACTCATTTTGAGTAATTGTTTGGAAGTTATCTCATTCCAGGGGACGCTTGAGGTAACGAGCCTATTTTGGCTGACTGTTTGTATTTTGCTGCCAAGGCCTTATCAGAAGGCAATTACTAAAGCTTGAGGAATTAACCCTTGCTAGTCATGCCTGCTTGTCTGTCTGTTTGTATCCCGGGGGGGAACAGAACAGCCTCGAAGGTCTTTTGAAGAATTTCATATATCGTAACCATAACATTAAACCAGAAACTAAAAATTTTACCTATCTATCTTGGGGTCCAGAGCCCCAGTTGCTGTCCCTAGAGTTGAGGGATAGACTGACAAAGATTTGGGGAAGATCCCAATATGGAAAAGGAAGGGATGCCTGAAACCAGCATCCCGGCAGTGGCTGCTACCTCAGGGGAGGGAGCGCAGGCCAGTGTGCTGGTGGAGAAGGATCCTTTTTAGGTCTCCCAGATGGGAGCAAGGCCCAAACCATGAGGACAGCTGATCTGATTGTTGGATTGAACCTTGCCAAGTGGAGACTCAAGACACCTCGAGATGGCCTTGCCACAATAAAGTGCTTCGAAGGCAGACAAGGTTGAGCTGCAAAGAGGGACTTCCCACAAGTTGCGTTCTCCAGACCGGTGGAGAGCCATGAAATTGACTACCTCTGAGGACTCTGGTGAGTGGAAGTACCTGTCTGCAGTCTGTAGTCAGTCAGTGGAGAAGTTGGTGGAAAGATTTGAGAAGCTGGAAATGAAAAGTGGGGAACAACCTTCCTGTTCTCCGTACACAAGCAATCATGATGATCGGTGAGGCAGCCACCAACTCATGCTGAGGGGAAGCTCCAGCCCCACTTGCATAAGTAAAGCAGCTTCCCCATCCATGAAGCCACCTACCATAGCCTCCAGCCCTGTGGGGAGGGACAGCTCTAGTTGTCACCCCTCCAAAAGCCCAGACTGCCACTGGCAAGACAAGAGCCCGAGCCCGAGCCGTCACCAGGACATCCAAAGCTCAGATCAATGTGCCTGCCGGCCACCAAGCCCAAGGCCCATACAGCAATGGGGGATGCTGCAGCTCCCACAGCTGGGGGGGCCAACAGCATCTGCAGGTACAGCAACAGCCATGGGGATGGCTGCAGCCCCCAAACATGCAGCAGTAGATGGGGGAGTTGCAACAACCAGGGGTGATGCAGCCGCCACCATGGGGAGGCCAGCAATCATTGGGTGTGCAGCAGCAGCAGTGGAACTGGCCGCTGTCTCCGAACAACCACTGAGGGGCCTGCAACCACTGGGATTCCTGCAACAACCACCTCTGGGGTATCCATTGTCTGAAGCCACCTGGGTGAAATCTAGGGATGTAAAAGCTGACAGACTCATTAATAGATTCTATAAGAAACACCCTAACAAACCTAGAGGCAACCCTTAACCTATGATTTTGGTTGCATTACAGGATTTGTCCTTTTTGTAAGGGGGGCAGGTGTCACCGCTGCTAACATCGGATGTACTTGCTTTGACAAAGATAGAAATGCAGCCATTTTCTCTATTGCTTTTAGAATTAGTTGCTGCTGGGAGGGGGAATAGAGATGAGAGTCCAGCTAGTCATAACAATAGTAACTTAATCGTCAGAACCCAAGGACATTGGGCCCATTGAGCTGATAGTGTTTTGGCAGGCTGGAGAGCTGGGGAGAAAGCCTGCACTTCAAGCTAATTGGGGAATGTGATTTATGACTGTTTATTGGAGGACGGAATTGCACTTTGTTACTTTGTATCCAGGGGAGGGGAATTTAGTTTCTGGTTTCAACTATGTAGTGCCGATACTTTGTTTTTCGAATAAAAGATTCTTTAAGGTAAACAATGCCTCAAAGTTCTTTTGAAGCATTTCATCTATCGGAACCATGACAAATGGGAAATGCCTACTTTTGGCATTTTTATTATTTTGGAATGCAATTACATTGTGGTAGTAGACAAAGGATCATATAAGACTCAGCATTCATTCTTGCTTGAGAAACCCCTAATGATTAATGATTAAGCCCCTTTGATTAAAAAATAGCTGTCAGTCACTCAGTTCCCTGCCTACTCTTTACATTTTTACAGAAAATGTAAAATAGAAGTAGATTTTTGCAAATCCATTGCCTCCCTTGATGTATTGAAATATATATGGAGCTTCATTATACTCATAATTAAGGGTCGAGTCTTTTACCCAGATTTCACTTCACTTTATGGAGTCTAAGTGTCCATCCGAAGCAGCCCTTGGAAATTCAGAATTTGGTCAATCTTATGCACACTTCTAATAATCAGTGTATAGAATTATTCTTTAAATTATTCACAAATAAAAGTTTGTGAACAGAATGAAACCTGAGCCTAAACCAACACTTTAATTAATGCATTATACTACAACTACTATTTTTTAGCTAACTGTTAAGTTCTGAAGTAGCAGTTGAATAGAGCCTAGCAAAAATGTCAGAAACTGATTCGTATTGATCCAATAGCAAAAAAAAGTAACATAAGAGGCCAGCGCCTAACCCAGCATTTGTGCTTAAAAGGGCATTATGTAAATAGAGTGTTGGTCCCTTTAGAGCTGACAGTGCAATAATCCATAGTGCATTGTATTATTATCTCATCGGTTCCAAAAGACAGATATGTTCAGATTCAGGAATATTACACAGTTTTCCCTCCAATACCAGTGATAGAAAAGAGCTGAAGGGTGCTAAAGTCAAGCTTGCTCTATGATTTGCTTGAATGATATTGAAAAAGTTGTGCAGGAACAGGGCCTCTCCTAACTCCCATGGGCACAAAGAAAGTAGAAACTGCATCCTACTTGTACTACACTCATGTTACCTGAATAATAATATAGCCCCAGGGAAGTAAAGAACTGAATATTGAGCCCTCAGCAACGTTTCTTATCATCAAAGTCCCCTCCAAAAGATTGGGAACTGTCCTAAAGGCTCAACTGTGCTCTAAGTTAAGGCCAACCTAGATTCCTAATGCTACAAAATGTTTGATATAAGCCTAGGTGAGGGGATGTGATGGCTCACGGTTAACACAATGAGCTGAGCTTGTCAGCTGGAAAGCTGACAACCTGGGTTTAATACCCAAGCACCGCGTGACAGTGTGAAGTCCTGTTACTCACCCCAATTACTAGCAGTTCAAAAACATGCAAGTGTAAATAGACAGATAACACAGAGTCCCTCAGCTGAGAATTGGAGATGAGCTCCACCCCATTGAGTCAAACACAACTGGACAGGGGAAACTTTAAACCTTTTTATAAGACTAGGACCATCAGGTTGCTTGTAAGAAATGAATTTGAAATGAATAAAGACCTCAAACGTCTTGAATATATAGGTATAAGAACTGTCTAATGACTGAGCTATAAACTTGACTTCAAAAACTCTTGAGCACTGCAATTATAGACATACTACTCTTCGCTTAGGGACGCGGTGGCTCACTGGATTAGGACGCTGAGCTTGTCGATCAGAAGGTCAGCAGTTTGGCGGGTCGAATCCTGAGAGCCGCATAACAGAGTGATCGCCTGTTACTCGTCCCAGCTTCTGCCAACCTAGCAGTTCGAAAGGACGTAAAAATGCAAGTAGAAAAATAGGGACCACTACGGTGGGAAGGTAACAGCGTTCTGTGCGCCTTTGGCGTCTAGTCATGCTGGCCACATGACCACGGAGACTTCCTCGGACAAGTGCTGGCTCTTCGGCTTTGAAATGGAGATGAGCACCGGCCCCTAGAGTTGGAAACGACTGGCACACATGTGCGAGGGAACCTTTACCTTTACTCTTAGCTTAGAGAGGAAAGAGGAGATTACTTATGCAAAAATGTGATTTCCAAAATCCAGAGGCATGAAAAATTACTGTTAGTATTTGATAATCCTTACATGTTTCTTATATTTCCATTGATTTCCCATCTTGTCTACATTTTCCAGGCTTCTCCATATAGATCGCTGTTCTTGTTTTCAGTTTATGGTTTGCATCTGACTGCAAGTCCACTGGTATCATTAAGGGAATTGCAGCAGCATCTGCTTAAAGGATCTATCAGCCAAAGTGGGGCAGAGGGGGGAGGAGGAGGAGTGGGAAATGCATTCTTTGTTAGAGTATGAACTACTGAATTGATATAGAAGTTAAAATTGAGCTAAAATATATTTTTGCTTGATTTCTTTCCAGATGGGGATTTGGGCCAATAGATGACTAAGGTGATATCTAGCCTACATACTGAGATTATCATGCATCATCTTTATTAACAACAGTAGTTATCTGTGAATGGCTGATAATTCCAGCTTCCTCTATACTTTTTTTCTAGAGTTTGACTCAAATGACAAGAATCACTAAGGCTATGTGTAAAGCTCCCCAGGGGTACTAGAGTGTTTCTTTGGCAAACGTTGGGTAATAGTTTATTCCCTCACCCACCCTTTGAATACAGTCTGTTTATCTACTAAAAGCATCTTGCACTCCAGTCTTAATCCCCATAACTCCAGAAATATATATGAATAGCCAGTTTCAACTTTCAAGTTGGGTTCATACAATGTATCAAACCTTAAATCAGTTTTTAATTACTATTTTTTTACTGTTTTTAAAATAATAGAAAAAGAAAAAAGAAGCAAACCACAAAGGTAATCATGACTGAAATACATACATTATTAAAGGGAAAAAAGCACAAGAAGTTCTTTTTAAAAAGTTTAAAAATACAACAGAAAAAGAAAAAAGAAAACAACGTATAATATGTCATTATAACAATAAATATGTGTGTAAAGTATATTTATCTAATGCAAATATTATGCATAATATTAAGCATAATGAAATATGGGACTTATTTATACAAAATAAGTAGGTTAAAGAAAAGCATGATAGTTATATAAATGTATTAGAAATAAATACAACCTTAAAACAGGGTTAACAAAAATTGTTCGCTGATACCTAGGATGTCGATGTTCAGTCTTGTCATCTCTTGTTTGACCACGACCAGCTTTCCTTGATTCATGGATCTTACATTCCAGGTTCCTATGGAGAAAAAATCTTTACAGCATCGGACTTTCCTTTCACCACCAGACACATCCACAGCTGAGCGTCCTTTCGGCTTTGGCCCAGTCGCTTCATTCTTTCTGGCGCTACTAGTACTAGCCCTCTGCTCTTCCCCAGTAGCATATTGGACGCCTTCCGACCTGAGGGGCTCATCTTCCAGCGTCATATCGTTTTGCCTTTTGGTACTGTCCATAGGGTTTTCATGGCAAAGATACTGGAGTGGGTTGCCATTTCCTTCTCCAGTGGATCACGTTTTGTCAGAACTCTCTGCTATGACCTGTCCGTCTTGGGTGGCCCTGCACGGCATAGCTCATAGCTTCATTGAATTACGCAAGCCCCTTCGCCACGACAAGGCAGTAATCCATGAAGGGGACAATATATGGTACCTAGTGGCTAATAAAAAAAGAAAGGTTATTCATTTCTAATCTAATGTTATTAATTAATAAACTACAGTTATTTGTCCTTATAGTGTAACCTTCTGAAACATAAATTCTACAAAATATGTTTGTCCTGAAACCACTATAGACTAAAGAAATTACCATATGTATCCCTGAACTCTGAAATACAAACTTCAGTTCTGGGGAACCATCCATTATCCTGACTCTCCATTTGGTGAAGCAGACGTAATTCAAGAATAAGGATACTATTCCTCCACCTTTGAGAAAGAAGTCCAAAAGGCCTGGCTAGGCAACTGAAAGTTCTTGTTGCATCTTGGGTTTAATTTAATGTTATATGCATACTGACTTGCTAAATTGTTTTAACACAGTCTGTGACTCCCCGTGGCATGCAAATGAGATCAGCATGCTACAAAATATTTACCACCATGAGCAAACATGTTCAGATGGGGAATCTGGCACACTGGTTTTATCCAACATTATGATTCGAAACTCTAATGTGTTTTAAGGAAAAGCAGATTATCTTTTCCAACAAAAGTAACCATTCAAAAATAGCTTTAGTTGCTGTTAAAATAAATTGTTGATGAGCTATAAGTAGTACTGCTGTGAAGTGGTGGCTAAAACTTAATACATTTCTTTGTTTCAACCAAAGCTTTTTGTTCTTTTTGCTATTTTTTCCCAGCCCAGTTTTTTCCCCTCTCTCTCTCCTTTGTTAATTCCTTAGTCAACAGGAAGAATTCTTAAATTAGCAAAAACAGATTTCTGCTTCATTAGTTCTGAAAAAGGCATCTTTGATTCATGCACATATTGTGCATAATTGCATGTGCATTTTTATATACATAAAAAAGAGGAACATTGATTCAGAACAAAATCTATTGGCCATCATTTTTGAAAAAATGTAATAAAATATTACTGACAGTCAGAAAATCACCACTTATTGTTTTAAAACTTATCCATCCCCATCTGAGGCAAGGGCAAGAGTCCAAAAGCAAACCTGTCAGATGCCCCATCCCCATCACAACAATACGTCACTAGCTGAATTGCTCGTGATTAGAATCAAAGGAGCAGAACTTTTTGAGTGCTTGGGGTTTCCATACCCAAGCAGCTCTCATAGACAAATGGAGGCAGGATGGAGTTCCATTAGAAGATTTAGAATTAGGCTAAAAAATATCTGACCAACAGAAGACAGCAACGTTAGAGTTTTGTTACTACTTTTGTCGACATCTAGTGGTGACCCACGTCACTGTAGGTTTGAGGCTGATTCACTTGCCTGCAACTTACCTCTGCCTGCTGCTCCACTTGTGCCATCCTAAGTAACTGGCTAGGTTCCTGTAGGAGAACATGCTTGCCTTATCATCAGGTGGTTTTTTTAAAAAAAGTAACAAAGGCCTAATCGTGTTCCCTGTACTTGTGGATGTCACCCTTAAATGTACTCTGCCATTGTAACTTGGATCAGATGCATTCTTTCCCATAAAATTTCTATGCTGCATCCTCAATGAACTTTGTTGGTGCACGGCTACTCTTCTTTATAACTCAGTGTTCTGTCCACTTAGAAGGGAATAGTTAAAATGTCCTCTGTCGCAAGACCTTGGATAGCCAATGTTAATCAGAATATTCTAAGACCAATGCAACATCAATACAACATTTGGATATGTTGCCATATACTCAGGATGACAGAGCAAAGAGGCAGAAGAAGGGGGGCATCTTCCCAAAGGCATAGATTTCAGCAAGTAATGTGGGTGCATATTATTGGGTCTACTTATAAGTTGCACATGGGCAGCAGCACTGCTGTTGCATCAAATCACTTGCTAATGGACAGGCAATGACAAAGAACTTGAGGAGAAAGCTGTGCTGTGCAGCTTGCTCTCATTCCCTTCAACAAGCCCGTTGCCTTAGGTGAGGTAGATACCATTTTCCCACTGCTGTTATGAATGCAATGGCTTGTTTGTTTTACCCTTTGTACTGTGCAGTTGTTTTACTGACCATTTATGGTTGTATTAGTGGCAAACTAGAAGTTTTTAGTCAAGTTTGGCATGAAAATACTTCAAATAAATATGCATATATATTGTTTCCAAAATGTTAGAATCCAGCTCAATAAGTAATCTTGATTAGAAATTCCATCTCCCTCTCTATGGTCAAAGGACAGATGGTTGGATAGGATACCAAACGGCTAATGTAAAATGCTTCTTAGGCATGCTACTGCATTTCCACATGCAAATAAAAAACTGATTGGAATGATCAACTGCTCATTTGCCTCTGTTTTGCCTTTCAGAATGGCAGGGACAGTAGGGTTTCAAGAACATGTAACAAAGCTAAATTCTCTTATGTGCAAGGTGCATGTTGTGCTCTAGAATAACCGTCTTTCCCAAGTTACCCAACTGCTGAACCAGGAAGATGGAACTTCCCAGCTTAGATTTCATCTCAGTCCATATGGAGGAAACAATGCCTACCTTTGGGGGGAGCGTTTAGAATACACTCAGTGTTTTACAGAAACATCGCATAGTCCTTGAAATGCACATTTTTATAAGTATCATGTTGGAAACGTTATATAACGCTGCATGCTGAGAAAATTGCAGTGCACAAATTATCCTTCAAAGCTTTATATCAATTGGAGGGTTTGTTTGTTTTTGATGTTTGCTGAATTTATAGTTTCCTAAGGAGATTTCCCCCTTGCTTACATTCAGTAGGACAGTATTATGATAAAGGACAGTGGTTAGTTAAGAATTCAGAACTGCAGATCTAAAGACTACTATCATGGGCAGCACAGAAAAATATTTTATTTTCTGTTGTATTGTATCCTGCCTTTTCTCTGGGAGCACAAGGCATCTTCTCTCCCTTCCTTTTATCCTCCCAACAGCCACCCTGTAAAATGGTTTCTACAGAGAGAAAATGGCTGTAGTAAGATAATCAAGAATGGTCATGTGAAGGCGTGAACTTGGATCTCTCCAAAGTCTAACGTCCTAACCTTTGTGCTCTACTATCTATTGAGCTGTTACTGCAGAAATGGATGCTAAGGCACAAATAGGACAATTAGGCCTCAACTGCATTTTTCAGTTGAATAAAGCATAGTTATTATTTCCTAAGAAGCTGAGTCTGTTCTCACTGGAAGCTAGACAATACCTGATGACAGCCCATGCCTGTCCTTCCCTCACCAGCATATTTGCTATAAGAAAGTGCCTCACAACTGCTCTGTCATTTTTCCCCTCTGACACAACCTATGAAATGGCTCCGGATAGGAAGCAGCTCTCTGAGTCCTTTCAATAAATCAGCAGCCAGTACTATATGAAGGGTTAATCTTCCCTTCACATCTTAAGTACAGTTAAGAAGCTGAAACAAAAGAGTCGTTATTTTCCGATACCAGACATGTCTATAGCTTGTTCAAGAGTTTGCAGCACTGATTAAGCACTCAACTAGGGCTGATGAGGTGTTCAATAAAATCAGCCCGTTGCACTTCACAGCTTGGAAAGAAGCAAAATGAACAGAGCTTGGCTGAAGAACCTTGTTTTTCTAGTAATTGGAAACACAGTGAATCTTGCCTCTCAAAATTAGTTGTAAATGTGGATTTTCCTTGCTGCAATTGCATTGCCTGGCATATCTTTCAGGCTATCGCAGAGTATGTGTTGTTTTCTTTCCCTTAGGCTGATCCCCATCTTTGCTTCCACTAACGTTTCCATACCAATAGTCACACTAACTATTGGATAAAGTAGCTGTTGGCACAAGGAGGGATTTGAAACAGATGGAAGCCTGCCCCCAGCACCACAGGAAAAAAGCTGTTTTGTCCTGCATGAGGGCTGAATTCATATATTTGCGATAGGATAAAATTGATCCCCATTGCAATACCAAAATTATTAGCCTACAGGCATTAATAATAATGCATAAACTATTTCATAGATACATTATTGCATACTGTAAAGCTATATTTTAAAAGTATATATACAGTAAATAGTGATGCAACATTCAGTTAGGACTTTACTATTTTTTATCCCAGGGCTCAGTGTTCTGTGTGTAAAATAAAAACACATTTTGGTATTCTGCTTACCAAAATTCTACACTCCAAAAATCTTGCTTTCATTACCAGTGCCAATGGGAAACTTATTTTGTGAGGGTAAAGCATATCAATTTCACTCTTACTAATCGTGGAAAGGACCAATCTCCATGACATCTAGAAAAGCTCTTATTTCATAACACTTTCTTCAAGCAGCAGTTTACTGTTGCCTCTTTGGATTACTCTAAAGGCAAAAGATACATCTCTCTCTCTCTCTCTCTCTCTCTCTCTCTCTCTGTGTGTGTGTGTGTGTGTGTGTGTGTGCATATCAGTGTGAAAGGGAGAATGTCATGAATGTCTGGCTTCTTACTGGTGCTCAGTACAAAAGTAGAGTGCTTTTTGGCACTTACCCCGAATCACCAAACACACACAGTGTGCTTAAGAGTTCAAAACAAGTTTTTGGAATCCAGTGATTTCTCAGAGGAAAGATTTCTCTGGTGGTTTGGCCATAGTACAAATACTGGCTGAGCAGCAAAACTGGCCAAGACAAAATGTAAGGAAAAAACAACAACCGGAGGTGGAGCGATTTGCCAAAGGTCAAGACCAAGAGTGACAAGATCAGAATGTAGATCTACAGACAACCCCCATTCCAGGGGAGGGTGTGGCAAAACAGAAGGGAAAGGCTAACATGCCTCCTCTCCAAAGCCTTTCACTAATAAGCATATTGCTGGTCAGCTTTACTTCTTCATTAAAAAAACAATTTAATATAGGGTTTTTTTCCTGCTACTCATTAAATATGGCTAAAAAAACTGCTTGTGGAAGGAGACTTGAATAAAGTCAATTTCTTAAACAGAACTGTCTGAATTGTTATAAAATAAAACTACCCAATTCAAATCTCTCTTTGCTGCCGGCATATTTCAGGAATGTATGTCAGGGAGATGTGGGTCTCTCCACTGACAGCTCCTGGAAGAGAAATACTAGCAAAAGGAAGGTTTTAAAAAAAAAAATAGAAGAGAAACTTTCTATGGATCTAAATTAGGGAGCTTGAAGATTTAGTGGGCCTATGTTCATATTGTATGAATGCACAGTTGCACTGAATGATGTGGAATTTCACTCTTTTATCCATAATATGAATCATGACATATGAGAAAGAACCCAGAGACCTCTCATATCCATACGTGGAATAAAAAGTCATTATGGTGGGCAGGGAGTTGCAGTACAAGCCCTGCCTCTTTTCTAAATGGGCCCACTATCTTGCCACCTGCAATACCATTGCAGCTATTGCTGCTTGTACTCCCTCTTTTTTCCTCCATTGGAGAAACCTGTTTTGACTCTAAAACTGCAGGTTCTGAGAGGCAGAAGTAATGACAGTTGGGGATGGGGAGTATTAAAAAGAAAGAATAGCACATAAATAAAAACACTTACTAGGATCTACTTAACAAGCTAGTTTGATGATGTTTCAACACAGCTGGAAGATAAAGGGAGCTCAGAGTTTATTTCGGATAACAGACGGTGGCATTCAACTGGTAGCTTTTAGGCAACGCTTTCCTGCTCAGCAATGGAACATCAATCCACAGCTCTCCTGCTGCAGTTCCATTAATGACATTTTCTCACCTTTAGGATCAGCATGGTGCACAAAAAAGCACATTTCCAGAAAGCATATCTTGGCCTCTTGGGGTCATCTTGTTTTCTATTTAAGAAAGGGAAGGCAGGCAGAGATATGATTTAAAATTTAGCTCAAGACAAAACTTCAAATCCATTGTCACTGGAGATGTGGCAGTTCCAATTTGCTTGGTGTTGGAGCGGAAGACTGTTTTGAAATTGCCTGCTTTCAAGCAGTCTGTTTGATGAGGAAGGGGGGTACCGTAAGTTAGCTCTGAAAGCCCTGCACACTGGGATAGTAGAAGATAGAACAACCAAGTTGGAAGGGACCTTGAAGGTCTTCTAGTCCACACATACCACCTCTACTCAAGCAGGAAACCCTATACCATTTCAGACAAGTGGCTGTCCAGTCTCTTCTTGAAAGCCTCCAGTGATGGGGCAACCACAATATCTGAAGGCAAGGCCACTGGTTAATTGTTCTCACTGTTGAGAAATTTATCCTTAGTTCTAGGTTGCTTCTCTCCTTGTTTAGTTTCCATCCATTGCATTTTATCTGGCCTTCAAGTGCTTTGGAGAATAGGTTGACCCCCTCTTCTTTGTGGCAGCCCCTGAGAAATTGGAACATTGCTATCATCTCTCCCCTGATCCTCCTTTTCACTAGACTAGACATACCCAATTCCTGCAACCGCTTTTCATAAGTGTTAGCCTCCAGCCCCCTAATCATCCTTGTTGCTCTACTTTGCACTCTAGTACAATCATCCAGGCAAGAATGCTTGGGTCCTGAAAAAGAGAGCACCCTATTCATCAGTCCTCCAGAGAATTGCACCCTCCAGAAGTATAAGCAAGATCCAAGTTTCTAGCCAGCATTATGAGATATTAAAATATTGTAGATCTCCTGTCAACTTTATTGCCCCTGTCCCAAGTTTGAATTCAAAACTTTCCTATGTCTTATCGCTGTCTGAGACAAACTAGCAAAGATACACATATCCCAAGAAACATGTGGAGTGTGTTTGTTCAGCTTGAATTATTATTATTATTTATCTATTAATTGTATATGCTACGTATATCGCTGTGAAGCAACTGTTGCTTGATAATTATGAGGAACCCTTTCTTGTCACTCCAAATCTGCTGTTTGAGGTTCCTGTTCTCATTCTGCCAAATTATAGAGCAGGTCTTGCTTTTCTCATCTAATGGCTGTGTTGGATTAGAATTCCACTTAGAGGATGCCACATGCAGCAGCAAAACACACACAATTTGTTCCATGTGTGAACATCCATTCCTTTATACCCAGAAGAGATTTTTGGATTGCAAGAAGTTGATTCAGAAATGAAGCCAATGTATTTTTAAAAATGAAAAACATGCAACCAGGTATGGCATCAGTCTCCCAATAACTTGCTTTGGGGTTGGGCAGTGCTTTGGTGATACACATACTTATTTTCATTACTCACTGAGTAGTGAAATTGCTGTGATCCTATGTATTCCATGCTGCATGCATTTATGTAATAAATAATAATGCTTGTCCTTTAGTGAATGCAGGTACGGTATTCCATGTTCTTCAAGATAATGTTCATGAAGGCATCCCATCTTCTTCAGCTTGATAACGATAGTTAGCAATTGCATGGTATATATAATAAGGCTTCTGTTTGTGACCAGTGAGTAATAAATCCTTCTCCACGAGTTCCCAGACTAGATTCCTTGTGAAAGTATCAATATTTCCTTCTCCTTCAAAAGGTAGATTGCAGCATTCATCTTGGCATTTTGGTGAACAGCTAAGAAAACTGCCATTAGCTTTCAAATCCCACTAAACCAGAGTATCCTATGTCTCATCCCTCTCCCTGGAATTAGTGCCATTGTCAACTTTGCTTCCACAGTCCACAATGTCCCCGCATTAGCCTTCCTTTTGTAATATTGGATTCTTCATGGCCTCTTTCTATAACCTTTTCTAAAATTAAGCCTGAGCACTTTGTGCAAGAGCAAGTTCCAGTCTTCTTCAGCTTTCAGGAATACAGAGGGCTTATCCACACTGTCTGCTTGCCCCATCACCAAAAGACCAGCACCCATTTTTCAAGGGCAGATGCAGACAACTTTGCCCTATATTTCTCCCCCACTCGCCATCAAAGTGACCTTTCTTTTCCCCCATACTTCTTTTAAAAAGGCCCATGATCCACTCTTTTATTATTACTTTTTCCTAGTTACCCAAAATAGAAGAATTTCACCCTCAATTTGCCCACTAGTCCATAAATTCTTTGGACTATTCAGAAACAGGGTGCAACCTTTGCATCTTAGATGACTGAGGAAAAACAATGAAACAAAGCACGGCTGGACTTTTAAAAAAAAAAGCGCAAGGGATCGTGGAATAAAAAAAATAATAATTAAAAAGGAGCTTTAAAGGGACTAAAACAATATGGATTTTTTTTTTAAAAAAAGCAGCTACTTATAGTGCCTAAATGCATATGCATTCTGATGCTTTATATGCACATAGTTAAAACACCACAATGCATGCACATGCAGGTATAGTGAGTACCTTAAAAAAAATAATTTAATGGCATATTAAATAGACTTGCACACACTTGCGCAAATATATTACCGTATATAAGATCAAAATAACTGCCCACAGGAAGGAAAGTTACTGGCAATTGCTTTCCTGAAACAGCAGCAGGAATTGTTCAGTGGAAGGATGTAGTTGTACACATTCTAAACCAAACACCTTGCAAGCTATTGCCAAAGTTTCTCAGTTCAGAGAGGATGTTTTAAAGCCATTTTAGAGTCAATCTGGCGTAAGCACAGGACATGGAGCAGCTTACATGGTATGTGCAGAAAAGCCTTAGTCAGCATGCACCCAAGAGGCCTGTTTTGAATGAGCACATAAATCCACACCTATAAGAGATTATGGGGATTAGGAGTATAACTTTCAGGTGATGGTGCATGATTAAAAGGAGAATTTCAACTCTTGAATTTTTAAGTCTCTGAAGACTTCCCTCTTTTCTAACTTGGCTTTTCTGTATGTGTGTGTGTGTTTTTTAAATTTCAATAGTAAGACAGAATGACAGAGCAAATGGTGTCTAGGAACCAAAAACAATAGGGTGGGTGGTTATAACTTCTCAGTTTATCATTACTACTAAATGTTATTATTTTAGGTCACATTGTTCTGACTTATGGTTACAACGACAAATTTATTTACTTGCCTAGTTTTCCTTAATAGACAAATGGGAAGAAAAAGGTACTGTACTTGACTTTGGATTTGGATGGCAACACTTGAGATTGCTTTCACCTTTCACTCAGCTCAGACCTAACACCATGTTGGAAACTGTCCCGAGAAGTGAAACTTGGATTTGGATCCTGAATACACAGAAGAAAGACAAGACATTGAAAAGGTGACTCCTTGGGACATCTCTCGATTTTTAAAACTGGTATTGGATCAAAGAACTCTTCAAACAGGGGACGCCTTCTATTTGGAGAATCCACCGATAGCCTGTTGTGTACGGTCAGGTGACAGATAACACGGAGACGGATCAGGGTCTAGACTGTTTATTTAGCTGCACGTGGTAGAACTCACTCGCATGGCCCTGGGTAGCTTATATGTCCGGCAACCACCGGACGCTAGCCAACCCGCCGACTGGAATCTCTCACCTTGCCTCAGGCACCCAACCCGATGTCCAGGAATTCCCGCCGGTTGGATTAGCCAATCACGAGGCTGTGCAGTTGTGTACAGAACATAGCCATTCACAAGGGAGGGGGTGTCAGAATCCATTTATATCACATTTCATAAATGTATGGTTAGAATATTGTGCTTATTCTGGGGATTCTGCCATCTCTCCGAGGTGGGGGTGGGGAGAGGATGGTTATTCAGATTGCAGTAGGCTGTTTTCAAAGACCAGGGAAGCTTTTGATCTGGGAGGAACAGGGGGAGAGAGAGAGATCTGGGTTGCATCTCCACTTGGAACTGAAAGGAAGAAGCAATAACAATAAACACAAGGAGATTTCCCTTTCCCACGAAAGGGCCTGACACCTAAGTAAATGATGTGAGCCTGACCAAATGGATTGAGGGGAGGGGGCTGAAATGGGAATGCTTTGTATAGTATTGAAAGGTAACTCAATGCCAGATCCCGTCTTGTATTGCCACAACCAATCTCATCCTAGTAAACTTTTCCTTTTGGACAAACCTGGCTCCAAGAGTTCTTATTTCCTAAGATGTGGATTGGGGTGGGTCCTGACAGTAGACGGGATGGGGGGGGCTATCTTCTGTACTGCACCTGACTGTAATTGTGAAAATGGAGCTATGCAGCAGCAGCAGCAGCAGCAACAACAGCAGATCCTTTCAATTGCAATTTTGGTTTTCTGAAAATCACCTCCATTTGCACAGTTCACAATAACCTGATATACTGGGTGGGGGGGGGAAGCAAGGAAAGTTTTCTCCCATTTGTATTGGAAACCTTCAGCTGTTTACTTTTTGATAGTAGGCTCCTCTCTTTTCTTTCCCCTCAAAGCAGAATCAAAGCAAAACATGGCAATCCTTCTCAGATGGTGAAGAAAAGCCACTAAAAGAAAAATACCCACGGGCTGCAGTGCCTTTGATTGTGTCACAGCGGCTGGCAGCATTTAGTTGTTTTTGTATGACCTTGAAAAGCTAAGCTTCGTTAGACCTGATTATTACTTGGATGGAAGGAAAGCCCAGAAGTAGCAGGGAGTTGGGGAAAAACATATTTGAAGAAAGCATTTCCACATTATTGCTAAAATAACCTCAATAGCAGCATGGATAAATACCTGTACAGCCAAAAACTGAGCTCATCTCTGATTCCAGAATATGGAATTTGGAGAGCAGGGAGGTTTATAGTCTCACTTGTATTAAATTCTGCCAACTTTCTAATAAAAATATGCATATAATTCCTGTTTTCCTATTATGATGGTTTCTGGGAAGGGCCTAACTCTTTGTTGACTACTATACTACTATACTATATAAGAATGCTAGGACGCGGTGGCTCAGTGGGTTAGGACGCTGAGCTTGTCAATCAGAAGGTCCGCAGTTTGGCGGATCGAATCCCGAGTGCTGCATAACAGAGTGAGCACCTGTTACTCGTCCCAGCTTCTGCCAACCTAGCAGTTCGAAAGAACGTAAAAATGCAAGTACAAAAATAGGGACCACTATGGTGGGAAGGTAACAGCGTTCCGTGCGCCTGTGGCGTCTAGTCATGCTGGCCACATGACCGCGGAGACGTCCTTAGACAAGCGCTGGCTCTTCGGCTTTGAAACGGATATGAGCACCGGCCCCTAGAGTCAGAAACGACTAGCACGCATGTGCAGGGGAACCTTTACCTTTACCTTTATCATATGATGCCTGTAGAGGTCACAAAAGGGAAGTGGAAGTGTGTTACAAGACGGTAAAGGTAGCATTTGTAGACTTCAGCTGGGGATCAGCGAGGAAAAGCCTGTTAGCTATAGTGCCAAATTGCTAACTCAAATTTAAATGAAATGGGTTCTGAAACAAATCCTTATTTCTAGGAACAGGATCTTGGTAGGTTAAAAGCTTTAGCAACTGGGCAAATAATGCCTCTGGGAAACCCACCAGGCAACCACTTATTTCTATTCTTTATCCCCAAGAGATATCTCTCTTCAACACATTCTGATGTTAGGTTTAGCAGTCAGTGGTATATTCAGGGTGTTTTTTTTTAAATGTATGTGATTTCTAAGGCTGAAATGACTTATTCACAAACTTGAAAATCAGAGACCTCCTAATATGCCAAAACTGCCCAGCATTTTGCTCATGGGGCAGTTTACAAATCTATTGCAAATAAGTAAATACTTATTTAGATGATATTTAGATGATATTTAGATGTGCCAGGTGAGAAGCTAACTCTAAATTTATCAACACTGCTGAAGAAATGTAAAAGCTCAGTTCATCTATTCACTTATTTTGATGTATTCTATTTTATCCCTTCAAATTTTATTTATTTTTATTGTCATTTGTGCTGATTTACACCTCAGTGGGAGAAGAAACTACATAGGATGATAATCCATACGGAAGATAGCAGAATTTCAGTGTTGTTAGGTTTTGGGGTATCTAAATGTCTCATTAAAATTTAGATAAAAATAGCAGTGCCTGTTTATTTTCATGCCCATATTTATGTTACACTATGCAGAGCTAAGCAGTGAAATTGGGCCATTAAACTTGGGAGCCTTTTTTGTGCGTGTAATTCAGATTTCAGTGGAATATCTATGTTGTGCTTAGGCTGATGTGATGTGAAGATCTGGCTCATTGAGAACATCAACGTTAGCAAGACATTAATAAGGAATGGACTATGGGAGAACTCCAGTGAGAGTACTATGAAAATAAACATTCTCAGGCTGGGTTACAAAACACACACATTATATTAACAATCCCGATCACTGGGTGGTTTGTATAACCTTAAAATATATGAGTTTCTTGTTTTCTTCATTTTAAATAAATATACAATACTAGTTAGCAATACCCAGCAGAGAGGCAAAATAGGTGAGTTTATTGCAAATGGAAAAAGCTGTAATAGGGGAAAACAACAGGCAGCCTGATTTATACACCAGCAACAGAATCCTTTGATTTTTGCACTGGACTAGGTTAAACCTGGCACAACCCAAAAGGCATATATAGGTAGAGTACTCCTGCAGAAGGTCCTCACACAATATGGCTTATTTAATATTTTGCAAAATGCATGCTGTCATGTTTCACTCCATCAACTATTGACATTATTATAACCTAATCACTATTTCCACATCTCTCTCTCTCTCTCTCTCTCTCTCTCTCTCTCTCTCTCTCTCTCTCTCTCTCTCTCTCTCTCTCTCTCTCTCTCTCTCTCTCTCCATTCTCTGAGACACACATTCGTACACCCAACATTTCTGTGATTGTGATATTTGGAAAGAGACTGTCTTTCCATGATGACCAGAAAGGGGGATTTTAGCCACTGAAGATATGAGATTATAGGGAAATGATTAGTTGGGCTCCTCCTTTCACTGTCTGTTAACTTAGAGTACCATCTAGTGGACTATTTTTAAAAAATCAAACAGGCATAGATATTAGTCTCTTGAAAGAATATTTAAGGATTATTCTAAAAATCAGTTGCTGCATTGTATATTTTTAGGATAAACAATTACAATCTTTAAGATGAATATGTAGCCCGTGACTGAAACAATCAGATGATTAAAACACCCATGAAATACTTTCATTACAGAGTGTCTCACTGTCAAATGTATGTTTGGCTTTTGGCAACCTCAGATTTCCTATTGAATATTATATAAATTTAGAAAACCCCTGACCCATTGGGTCATCGTTTCAGACATATTGCCTTGCGTAAACAGAGACATAGAATGAACAATGGCAAAAAAAAAAGCTGTAGGAGAAGGAGCAATGCCCAACTTCCTGCCAGCTTGACTCTGGCTGACCACCCTTCAGCAGCTCATACTGGGGCCAGTCTACCCAACCTCCAGCGGGCTAGGACAGGATCAACTACTCAACCTCCAGGGAGCAAAGCAGCAGCACTGAAGCAATCACATCTGTGCCAAATTTCAATCCCATGGGAGTCCTGCTTCTCAGATTTTGGATGCTTTTTGTAAGTTAGCGAAAGTTACAGAAAGTTTTAGTAGTATATGGATAATTAAAACTACTGGAAAAATGCACACTGCATTTCTTGCGAATGGGGACCACATTTTCTGGGATTTCCAAATGATAGGCTGGATTCCTTGTGAAAAAATTGCTATCCTGTGACTTCTAGTCCCCCTTAGGCATGAATTTGGCTGGGTGATCTGGGGCCAGTCACCTTCTCTCAATCCAGCCCAATCCACAGGGGGAAATGAGAGGCAGCCCTATTATGTATGTCCACCACTTTGAGTTGACTACTGCAAATATTTTTAAATAATGAGATAAAAATCTAATAATAATAATTTTGACCACTTGTCTTCCCTCCTGCCGCCAATCTCACTTTCTCACTCAAACAGCAAAGAGAAAAACAATGAGAAATCTCTCCTTACTTATAACCTATACATATTTCCTAGCTGCCGCTAGAATACTTTACTAGAATGCAACTATCTATAAATAACTTTTTGTCCAGTCCTAGGAAGGCAGAATTTGATACGAACCCCTGGGAGCAAAGCACTCTGTAACTGCTTTCAAATTGGCATGGGTGTTCATGTTATAAAGTCTTATGCTATGCATATGGGTCCACATCTCATAAGAGAAAATGTTGTTGTATGTGACTAGTTCTTTTAGTATGTTCATGTGTACCCTCAAGTTAATCTTAAATCCATGGAGATTTCTTGGCAAGAATTTGGAACTGGTTTGCCCTTGCCTCCTTCCTAGGGCTGAAAGAGAGTGACTGGCACAAGATCACCCGGTTGGCTTTGTGGCTCAGTAGAACTAGAACTCTCTATTTCCCAGTTTGAAGCCTGGTGGCTTAACCACTACACCAAATTGGCTCTCTTTGGTTGGTTCCTATTACTCAGCAATTACCACAGATAAGAAAAGGCACACTCTACTAGGCTGCAGGAGAGGACTGAGGGAGAGAAAGATGGCCCACCATGAATCCTCCTGAATGACCAACTCCATCAGGTTTCCACTCTTCCTGTGGTCCTCCAACAGTACATTTCTATCAGGTATCCTAGAGGAAAAGTAGAGGAACCTTATAATAAGAACAAGGGAGAGAGGGAGATCCACATTCTAGTCCTCCCTTAGACACGGAAGCAGTTGGGCGATTTTGGGCCAGTTGTTCTCTCCCCAGCCTAGACTGAGAAGTCAAAAAACTTCCTAGAAAAAGATACTAGTAAACCACTTCCTCAATAGTGTTGAGAAAATTGCATAATAACAATATTCCTGTTTTCTTGTCCCCAAGTTATTTCTTCCTTCCCCTGAGTCATGTCTATTTAGGTTATAAGCTTGAGGGCAGAGGCTGTCTCTCTTTTATTGATCTTCCAGCTACACTAGGCAGCTTTTCCTGATGAAATGTTGGATATAAATGTAATAAACGAATACATAAATAATTAACCTTCTCCCAGTGTTTGGTTGTTAAATAATTTTGATTCATCCTCCCTCTATCAAACCATGCAAAGCTCTTTTAGGCTTTGTTAACTAACTAGTAGGCTCTTTTTCTCCAACATCTATTAACTCCTTGCTTTCTGGATATTTCTGTATATAACGGCTGTGATAAATTAGCAGATTGGATGAGATAATTATGGGGGAGTATGTATGAATTGCAGAAATTTATCATTCATATCTTTTTTTAAACTGAAGATCCTTTATATTTTCAGATGTAAAAATCAATAAAGGGTAGAAAGAAAAGACAGCAACATGCAAAAGGAAAAAAATTCTTTAAGATTGGCAATCTGATAAAAAAAAATTGAGAGCTTAGTGACTCCCTTTGAGGATTTCTTCAACAACAACAAAAAAGAAATGGCATTGATTAAAAATGGCAAATGTTTGCAAACACAGCAGATGAATTGAGAGCCTTCCTGCAGATTGAAAACATCAGATGAAAGGGGATGTACAGAAATATCACTGATTTTCCCTTCATCTGGATCGGCCTGCAGACATAAGTGGCATCTTCGTCACTTGAAGTTGTTGTGCAAATAGGATTTAATGTTCCTTCTATGAAAATAACTCCTGAAAATTATTATTTCTGAAAGGAAGAACAAGATGTATTTTGAACTTTCCTAACCTCTGCTGTAGAAATCACCACATCTAATTCAAACTACTATCCTCCACCATCCCTGATGTCAGTGCTCCGACAATAAGTTAATTGCTAAGAAGATTATTCTGCCAAAGTTCATACCTATACTGTATCATTTGGCAAGGAGCATTCTGGGTCAAAAGTACTCCATCTGAAACATATCTGTCTGGGCTGCCCCCTTGCAGGCTCTGCGAGAGGGTGCTGATTGAGAACACAGCCATCCCATTTCGTACTCAGACTTGAGATAGCGGAGGAAAGGAAAGATCCTGGATGATTTTATAAGACATTTTAAAGAATTCTGAAGTTCAACTTATTGACCAACTCAGAGGCATACTGTTGTGATTCAGGGTCAGCCTGTGAGTTCGGGTCGGACGACTCAGAGGAGGAGGAGGGGGGTGTTGAAGAGCTTGCTGAGGGGATTGGACAGCTTGATGAGAGCCTCCAGCAAGGCCCCTCATCTGGTCACGATGCAGACCCAGCTGTGTGAGCCTGACAGCGTGGATGAAGATGACCCACAGCTGGCCCTGTTCAAGGACGCCCGACGCAGGAGGCAGTCAATCAGGAGTAAACAGAGGAAGGCAATGGGGCACCTCGGAAGGAGGCAGAGAGAGGCCACGCCCTGAACTGTATTTAAGGGGAATGTGTGGGAGGGCTGGTTTGCTGAAGGCAACCGCTTGGATATTTCCAGTGTCTTAAAGCTCCTGTTTCTTGGTTCGTGTCTTGTTTGTCTTTGTAGCAATAAATTTGGCAGGCGTAATTCCAGCCTCTTGCCTTCTTGTAAAAGGGGTTGCCCCTGCCTTTTCTGCAGGGCCGGTAGCAGGCTGGTACAGAACACATACTTTCTGGAATACTTTTTGTTTTGTACTGTAATGCAGAACTAAACAATCGGAGTCTTGAGCTCCCGGGAGAAAAGAACATTTCTGAGATTATTACTTTCCTCAAAGCTCTCCTGATCTTGTAGAAATCGCTCTTGCATTAGAAATTGTCTGCTTCTCTTCACTGAAGAAATTGTTGGCTCAAGTTATTTCAACCACACACAATTTAGGATTTACCTAAAAAAAAAAACTTGAGGAAATATTCCAGGCCTGATTTTATGCATTCACTCTCACTGAACAATCAGCTGTCTTACCATGAATCCCTTCAGCCCAGTTGATCTCAATGAAACCAGAAGCTTCACTGGAAAGGTTTACTCAAGCTAGAAGACCTTGTACCTTCAAGGGATCTTGACTGTAAAAATAGAATTCTTGGTTCATTCTTTAAAAAAAAATTCTTGGCTGAAAGACATAGATATAAAATCTCACTTTTAGCTTTTTCTCTGTGCAATCCACTCTTGCGATCTATGACTTTTATTAAAGCAAAGTCCAGAACCCTAGTAATGGATGTGCATTTTCCGTACTCAGACAGGCAGTTTAATTAAATCATTTTGTTTGTAACTTAGTTTAGTATTTGTGTAAAACCTGGGTCTGGGAAAAATGTGAATTGTTCTTTATTTTCTCCTGAAACCATCTATTCTAAAGCAGGGGTCCCCAACCCCCGGTCCGTGGACCAGTACCAGGCCGTGGCATGCCAGCAATTGGTCCTCACAAACAAGCAAAGCCCCATCCAAGGGATGCAGGCAGCACACAAAACCACTCATTCTCCAGTCTGTGGGAAAACCTTTCTCCATGGAACCAGTCCCTGATGCCCCAAAGGTTGGGGACCTTTGCTCTAAAACACTCAAAGGCACACCCTTTTTCTCAGCTTCCAGCCATAACTTATCAGCATCCACAGAAAGTTCATTCTATTCATTTATTTATATATGTACTGTATATACCTACTCTTCTCTATGAGTGGCTGTGAGTTAAAATACAAAGTTAAAAATACAAAACAATATAACAAAACCCAAAACTAATAAGAGATTAAAAAATTAAAACAATAAAAATTATTACAACCATTAAGAATAGCACAATGTGGGGGAGAATACAATCAGTTTCAATAACAGTACAGCTCTTTTACAGCCTCCATGCCACCACTACCAGATCCCAAAGCCAAATGACAAAGCCATGTTTTCCGACCCTTCTGGAAGGTCATCAAGATCAGGGCTAATCTGACTTCAGGGAGAATGATGTTCCAAAAGGCAGGTGTCACAGCAGAAAAGACTCTCCTCCTGGGTCCACTCATTCCTCTGTGGGTGGGATTCACAACATGCCCTTCCTGCTGGACGGGTAAATGTGATTGGGAAGAGATGGTCCCTCAAATAATCTGGTAGGCTTTATGACCTTGAACATCACTTCTGGGCATTCATATTTCTGCAGGATCCCATCTGGGTCAGTCACCGGGACCAGAGGTTCTGTCTTCTGAGCTTTCAGACTCATGCTGGAGCCCATCATCCTCAGGGGACTTCTCTCTAGCAGGGTGTATCTTCATATTTCTATACATACTCTACTCCTAGGGATAGAATATATGGAAGGATTAAGTGAATATTCTAAATAGGGAACAAAAAATAATTATTGCATGGTGTGATACTTCAATATCTCTGCCCATGTGCCTATAGCCTGTAACATCTATTCCCACACATTCACACTTCTAAAGCAATGTACTTCTTCCTGCCTGTCTGTCTGTGTATTCTATACACACACACACACACACACACACACACACACACACACACACACACAAAGGAAATTGGACTAGAAGATCCAACCCTATTATTCTATATTCTCTATACATCTTGCTTTGTTTATTATGTTTGTTTGTGTTCATCATTTAATTCATGCTATTTTGTCTTTAGTTTTCCTTAAAAATATTTTCAAAGAAAAGTTCTAAAGATTTTTAAAGGTATTCATTCATCTTTGTTTCAATTAAAGCAACTTTTGTTTAATCTTTTCTATTCTGCTAATGCCATCCTGTAACCACCAATACTACATACAGTATGGTCTAGTGCTAAAAAAATCATATTTTATCTTTTTCTTGAAGAAAAAAGTGGCTTTCTTTAAAAAATAAAGTTCAATACTGACTTCCTCTATTTTCTTTTCCTTTTTTTTCTATAGTGGATGGGAAAGCAGAAGACAAGGTACCTTAAGATTTTTACAAATATTGATTTTAGGTGTCTTCATAACAAGCACTGGGAATTTAAGGCTAAAGTGCTTTACCAGTGAGTAAAACTCCACAAATCACATTTAATGCTTAAGTTATTCATAGGATTATATAGCTACCTATTTTTATTACTTTAGTAGATTTAGGGAGAGCTACAGTGGTGAAGAAGTGGCTGGAAACTGGATGACTGTGCATTCTAGCCCCACCTTAGGTAGGAAGTCAGCTGGGTGACCTTGGACCAGTCACTTTCTGTCAGCTCTAGGAAAGAAGAATGACAAACTAATTCTGGAAAACCTTGCCAAGGAAATGCATGTACTTGTCCAGGCAGTCCCCAGGAGTCAACACTGACTTGAAGACACAAACAAAACAAAACAAAACACTGAGCTGACAGAACTGGATTTACACAGGCATCTCTTCCTGGTGAAGCCAGCACTTGCTGTAACAATAGGAAAAGCAATCAGCAAAGGATTGCATTCTCCTGATAGCCTTGATGCTTCCCTATTCTATTTCTCATTAATGGCATTTTGGATTATGGAAAAGAGCAGGATAGGGGTGTTTAAATCATGGCTTGGGGCCAAGACAAGGTCAGTGTCATGGAGACTTGATTTAGTAGAAAAATGAAGCATAATTTGATTTTCCCCCTCCTTCTGTTCAATCATGTCTGATTCTCAGGGACTGCCTGGACAAGTCTCTGCAGTTTTCTTGGCAAGGTTTTTTCCAGAAGTGGTTTGCTCTTGCGTGCTTCCCAGTACTGAGAGAGAGTGGCTCACCCAAGATCACCTAGCTGGCTTTGTGCTGAAGGCCAAATCAGAACTCATGATCTCCCAGTTTCTAGTCTGATGCCTTAACCACACCAGACTGTCTTTCAAATAAATGAAGTACATGAAAATAAAATAAAAATTGGTTCCCAAGCTATTCAGTGACAGTATCAATAGCTAAGAAAGACTTATCAAGTTTAGGCATTTATCCAAGTATGGGAGGCTTTTAACTGGATTGACAAACAGAGCTTAATATCCTATATGTGTTCCTTAGATTTGGTATCTTTCCATATTGAAGCATGGGTTCCAAGGCAGCAAGGACCCCCCCTCCTCCTCCGGGAGTGGAAGCACACAGGGAGAAGGCTGCCCCCCATCCTAAGGTTAGGCTTTGAGAGATTAAAAGGACCATGAATATATTGCAGCTGTTCTTCTCCATCTGAATTGCATCTCAGTCCCAAGGTGCTAGTTTCAGCCTATAAAGGTTTGCACAAATTGGGAATTTAGTACCTAAAGGATTGCCATCTCATATATAGATCTCCTTGAACTCTGAGATCAATAGAGACTTTGGTTTTTTTATTGCTCTTCCTTGAAAAATCTCAGAGGTTGTGTTTTAATTCAGTTAGGGTCTTTGAAGTGCAGATATTTTAGACTCCCATTGAATCAGGAGCCATATCTTTAGTTTTAGATTTCTGTTCTTTCCCCTTTTTTTAATTGGCTGATGCAATTGTAGTAGTTAATGCTAATGCTTGCTTAATTGTATTCTTTATATTTTCATTATTTATTTGTCTATTAGGCATGCCAGTGTAATAGTCAACTTTGTGCTCATTTTCCTTCAATAACAGAGTAAATATTAATAGAAATGTTAACATTTTTCATCAGGAGCAATCAAATAGCCCAAAGAATAGTCACATGACAACAGAAGGTAGAAGAGATGATATGACCGTATGTTCATAGGGCACTTCTGAAGCAACTCTTCCAGTACCAGTTACTCATAAAAAAAGATAATGAGGCTTCTAATGGCTGACCTATTTGCTCATAGCAATGAAACTTGAATATAAGATATAATAACATCCTAAAGAGTTCTTCAAAATTATATGAGGATTGGTAACAACGGCTGAATATATCTAATGAGTTCAATAATTTATCATTTGAAGATGTGTATGTAGATAACTTGATTACAGGTTTCACTGCAAATCCTGACACTGATTACTAATTAGAGAGTTCACAGATAGATGCCTCCGTAGAAGAACTCTTGTCTTTTTCTTAATTCGTGGATGCAATTAATATAATTATCAATGAGGCATGGGGGCTAGAGCCTGTATTACTCTCCACACTGATGATGCACGGCAAGCAATGCCCTTGTACAAGGGAACTGATTCAGAGGGACAAATGGCGGATGAACCTACTTTTTATTGAGTTGTCTTTCTCCTTCAGTTTCAGCTTTCCTCAACCTGATGTCCTCCAGATGTTTTAAACTTCACTTGCCAGAATTCCAGGAGTTCTCATCCAAGTCATCTGGAAGGAACTGGCGGGGGGGGGGGGAACTGTCCTGTATTGGAATCGACCAATGGCAGCAAGGCCTTGTGCAAAATAAGATCTTCTGCACTACTACTACTTAACCTATGTGTTTCCTGGGGGCGGGATCTGGATTGACTGTATACATGAATTGCATGATCGATGGTTTTTTGTAGAATACTCAGGTACTACAGGCCCCATGAAACTGACTTGACTGCAAACATTCCAGCATTAAATCTACACGAGGTATTAGAAACCAAGCTTGAAAAGCTTTCCATGACTTAGTGTTAACACAGTGTGGCCGTTAAGACACAGGATGGTGACTCTCTGCTTACAAGCTTTTTCTTTTCTGTACCACTCCTGTAATCAACTTCATGCTGCTTGCCCCAGAAGAATGTATGGAGAATTATTCTGATAATGCAGCTGGAGAGAACAGCAGCTGCTAACATAAATTACCTTCTCACGTGTTACTCTAACAGTGAGAACGATCTTAGTCATACTTTGTTTTCCACAGTTAAGATTTGGTACATTTGTGCTTCTTAGATTGTAAGCCGCCCTGAGTCCTCGGAGAAGGGTGGGATATAAATGGGATTAAAAAAATACATTTAAAAATATACCATAGCAAATGCTTTTTTATACATTTAAAAAATTGCCCTAGTCATGCTTAATAATTGCCATATCTGCAGTGAAAATTTCCCTACATTGATAAACATGACAAAATTTAAATGATATGGTAGTTTGACTAATGAAGGCTTCATGGGATGTTGATTCTGGATCCCAAAACCTCTTAAAGCCAGATCAAAGCAATTAAAAGCAAGCAAACAAAAATATATAGAGTTGGTAGCAAATATGCTGTGTTAGCTGCCAATAACAGAAGGAATCCATATAAAGGTAAACACTTTTGAGTTCCACTGACAATAATAAAACTAAAATATTTCTTCTAGTTCTCAGCTGACTAGATCATGGCTTGCCAGCCGAAGTAACCTTATAGAAGATTTGTTAGGGCAGTACTAGACTTTCATTTCACAATGAGCCATATAATATAAGTTTTTTATTTCTACTCTACAGCTATTTATTATGCTCTCTATTATGTCTGGTATATAGTTAACTTTGGACAATTCCCTGTCAGATGTCATATATTTGCATATTGTGATTGATATAGCTTGTCTGACATAATGTTTTTCAGTTTACTGCTTATCCTGTCTACTCTGACATAAATTAGGCAGACATAACTAACATCCCATCACTCCCTAAACATTTCTTAGCCCAGTAATGGACTAGCAGGTTTACGTATAATTGAGACCTATTCAAAAAAGAAGGGTAAGAACTTGCATAACAAGCAATGTGGAATGATTGGCCCATAAATACTCTAAAATTATCAAGAAGTATCCCCAGTGAGCAGAGGCAAATTACCTCTGGATAAACTTGATATTATGAACTGTATACAAGTACATGAAATATTACCCCCACCCCAAAATAAACCCCACATCCAGATCTGACACATCCTTATCCGAGAGAATTTAAAATCCAAAATAAGCATAAGAATAGGCGACTGAAATGGAGTTGTTTGGGAAGAATGTGCAGTTATGTTATGTATCTATTAACTGAAATGTAGTGAGACATATTGTTTAAAAGCTTTCTTGGAAGGAAATAAAGTAGACAGAGGAATCATCATATCAAAGTATTCTGATAGGCAGTTCCAGATGTAGAGAGGTGCAGAGGAAAGGCGGTGGAATAATTTCAGGATGCAGAAGACCTTTAGGAGATGAGGACAATATATGAGCAAAGATCACAAGAAGGAAAGTTGCAGGATTAAGCAAAAATAGCGCTATGGAAAATGCAAAAATAAGAGTGAAAATCTTGCATCTGATCAAAGAATCAAAAGAAAACCTATGATTTATGGGAAGCATGACATGATCAGAGTAATGATACTTCCATAGAATTGTACTGCAGATTTTTTTATAGGCACAAACTCGCGTGGTTCAGCTGAAAGGTCTTGTAAATATCTGCAACTGAAGTATTTGATTATTTGCCATCAAATCATAGTTGATTCTTAGTGACTACATAGATCAGACATGTCAAACACAAGGCCCGGGGGCCGGATCTGGCTCGCGAAGTGGTTTCATGTGGCCCGTGAAGCCATCCTAGAAACAGTGAGGGAACGGCCCCCACTGCCTTGGCCCTGGCCCAGAGACCCTCCTTCTGCCAGAGACCCTCAGATCTGTCCCACTCCTGCCCAGGACCCCATAGGCACCCTTGATGCGAACGATCTAGAGCTGGCCACGCCTACCCAGTAGGCCATACGCACTCTAGCCATGCCCACCCAGTAGGCCACGCCCACCCTGGCCATACCCACCCGGCCCCTTGAGGGCAACGGCAATGCTGATGTGGCCCTCAATGAAATTGAGTTTGACACCCCTGACATAGATTTTCTCTGTGATGATCTGTCTCTTACTTCTAACGATGCATCCATCGTTATTGTAACTGAGTCCATTCACCTTGCTGCTTGTTGTCTTTTTCTTCTCTTTCTTTCCATTTTTCCCATTAATAGAGCCTTCTCCAGAGAGCTAGGTCTTTGCATACGTAGCTAAAATTAGTGCTGCAAAAATTTACCCTTTCTTTCATTTCACCTCTATAGTGGATTTTTAACACAACTTTGAGATATATTCCTAGCTTTCAAAAAAAAAAAAGAAAGAAAGAAAGGCATGGGGCGGGGATGGAAAAACCCTCAGCCCATCAGGTTTGCTTAGAGCAAAAGCACTACCAAACCGAATAAGATCATTTTATCGTGACTAACCTGAATCCCATTGATTTGTTAGGATGCCTACTTCTGGATTTAACACCATATAAGTGTGTCTCTCTCTGATAATTACATTGTTCAGTGGCTCGGCATATGTGAACCATACTGCATCTACCTCCAGACATCTCCAGGTACAAGATCTCACAGAAATAAAAGACACCAGCCTGAAACCTTGGAAATGCAATTATTCTACTAATTTGTATTTCTTCCTCACTTATCTCTGATGTTTCATGGTAAATGACAGAAGTATAGTGATCCAAAACAAGGTCACAGCTTTCATTAATGGATTTCCACTCAGAAATAAGCTCTGTATGTTCTGAGGGATTTACTCTTGTTGGTGTGTAAATTAGAGTGCACCTCAAGAATTACATTTTTTAATATAACACCCATCCTACCACACCTCGAGCCAAACTCTGCGCACAACCTTACTGGCTGTGGATTACAAGGGTTGTCACCCAACAGGTCAGAAAGACAAGAAAGCGTAGATGGCTGATCTTAGTCAGCTTTTATCCCACCGTATCTGTAGGCATTCAATCCGGTGGTGCATGGCACCAGCAAAATTCCTGCAGATGTTTCCTACTTCACTGTACTTCAACGTGGGTGATAACTGGAGATTTAAGGGCAGAAAAAGGCTACCAATGGATAAAAAGTTTTGGAAAATATATTTGAAGACAAAACAAAATCTTTTATTCTGTACATTAGAGCCATCAAATTAGGAGGTTTTGTGGTAGTAGAGAAGATAAGATAAATGGAAAGAAATGTGTATGTCTGACTTTTGGGAAATTGCAGAGTATTTTTCTGGACAGGCATCATTTGAGCAGAGGAAATGCCTGTTCTCCAGGAAAAGGAAGTGTGTGTGTGGTTCAAAATGACAAGCACAAAAAGTGTGTGTGGTTCAAAATGACAAGTACAAAATGCAACAACATATTCAAGTAATGTGGGTACAGAATCTCTAAAGTGATTAGGTTGTTAGGGAAACTGACTGTAGTCTCCTGCAAATTATATTTTATGGGTTTTACTGCTTTTGATGTTTGTAATGCTTTTTGTTACTATTTTTTTAAAAAAATGTTGTGCTGTTCTTTTGTTTGTTTGCATCCAGAGTCTTATATATTAAATGGATGGGCTATACAGGTACTACTGGTTTACCAGCTGCCATTTGAAACTACCATTCAAAGTTACAATAGTGTACCCAAAAAAAATAGCTTTGCAACTAGTCCTCACAGTTATGATTGACACAGCATCCCAAGGCTCACGTGATCACCATTTGCATACTTCCCAGGCAGCTTGTGACAAGCAAAGTTTGTAGAGAAGGTGGAAGTAAAATCCTACATCACAGTCACATATTTTCCTTAGTGACTGCAGCACTTAACAACCAATGGGAAGTGAGGTCATAAGCCCAACACAATCATGATTTTCTGGTTAGGGACCACAGTACTAAGCAATGAAATTGCCAGTCTCAATTGTAGTCACTACCTGTATAAATTTACCAAATAAATAAACTTCCCAATTCATCACCCCTCATCAGTGCTGTGATGAAAAGCAAAAAGGCTGCGTCTTAGGATATAATTAAAGATATATTTCACAAAAATATTTCAGTGGATCAGGACAAACACACCACATCTTCTTCCCCAAATAAAAGAATGGAGATCAAATATCCCTTCCTCTATTTTCTTAGAAGTCTGGAGAAGTGTCAAAATAGGTGGCAGCCCAGTGTATTGTGGGGGTGAGGGTTGTTTCTACCTCGCTTACCAACTGTTGGTGGGCAATGCTTCAGTGGCAGTACTGAGAGGCTTGAGCAATTACTGTCACCCTCAGCTTGCCTCTCTTCCAGTGCAGAGGTAGCCTGCAATCATGCTTTTCTGCTTCGAAATGGGCGCTTTCTAATTTGCATCAGCAGAAGCCAACTGTACAATTTTCTGCTGTCCTTTAATTTGATCCAGGCAACATTTGCACTCCTATTGATCACTGTATGGAGCTGACAGCCTCGGTTATAAATTCTGGACCCCTTCTGCCAACTCAGAGGCTGTTGCTGGTCTGATATGATTACAGCATGCTGTGTTCAATAGTTAGTACTGTGCGGAGCTGTCCTCCATAACCATTTTCAAGGTAACTGCATCGGAGAGGAAGATACTTTCATAAAGTGTGAACCCTGCTGCTCTTTGCAATGCTATTCTCAAGCATGATGTGGGCTCCTTCTGTGGCACCAGTAAGTGTCACCTTGAAGTATTCATTCATTGATTCATATCTGAGTGTGCAATCAATGGTTTATCAGTGGTGTATCAATGGCTAGGACAAGCTGAGAGAACTAGTGAACCACTGGACCTCCACCAGTAGAGCAGTGAAATTGGACTTCTTCCTTCTTTTCTTAGCAGTAAAACTGAGAAGAGTCATGCTCGTTTTCCTTTCCTCAAAGTCTGCCCCATGGGCAGGAAAGGGGCAGGCAATTTCCTTCAAAAAGGGACAACTCACCATAGCCGGCTCACCACTGCCAAGTCACCTCTGTCAACTCACTGCTGCCAAGTCACCGCAGGACAAGTCCACAAAGCCACGGACTGCTGGAGGGAGAGCCAGGCAGTGGGTGAGCAAAGCACAAAGTAGCAGTGGCAGCTGGGGCTTCCCATTTTCACACTCCCTGCCACTGATGCCGAGCTCTGGGCTGAAGAGGCTGGGGATGGCAGTGGTAGTGGTGGAGTGGGCAGAAGGGAGGTGGTAGCTGAAGGCATCCCATTTGCACACACACCACCACTGCTGCTGCCACCATGGCTGAGCAGGATGCCAAGCTCCAGGCTGAAGAGGCCAGAACAGCAGTGGCAGTAGTGTGTGTGTGTGAAAATGGGATGCCCAGGGCTGCCGCCACTTCCCCACCACCTGCCCTCCCTAGTGCTGCCACTGCCTCCTTCCCTGGCGTCGTCAGGCCAGAGCTTGGTGGCAGCAGCAGTGGCGGGTGTGTGTGTGAAAATGGGAAGGCCCTGGCCACTGCTGCTGCTCTGTGCTCTGCCCACCTGCTCGCTCGCTCACCACCTGGTTCCCCCTCTGGCTGCCCGCAGCGAGTTGCCCCGCAGTGAGTTGGCCATGTGGAGTTGTCCTGCGGCGACTTGGCAGCAGTGAGTTGGCCATGCTGACTTGGCGGTTGCGAATTGGCTGCACTGATCTGGCTGCAGCAAGTTGTTCTAGATCCAGTCACCTTTTCCCCTACTTTTTCTGTGGCTGCCCCTACTCCCCCCCCACAACAATCTGACAGGGTCCCCCTTCTTAGACTTCCAGAAGGCCATTAAAACCTGGCTGTCTAGAAATAGGCACTGGGGTAGAATGGTGCAGCCTGCAGATGGTGGTTGGAGCACCCTGGGGAGTTGATTGAGGTGCTGGATTTTTAGTTTTTGTTGTATGGTATTTGTGGTTCTTGTGGTTTTGTTGTTGCTGTGAGCTGCCCACAATTGTGCCAGCATGGCGGCCGTACAAATCTTTTAAATAAATAAAGGGTGGGAGAAGTAAAGAGAAGTAAAGAAACAGGGAATGCACCATTGCCATCTGGGTAGACTACATGACTAGCTTCCCTATCAGTGCTGAAAAAGGGACTGAAATCCAGACCAATCAGTTTGCTAAAGCTGACTTGTTTCCGGCATTTTTAACATAGAAGACTGGCAGCTTCATGCAGAAGATCCTGGCGCTGAAATCTCTAGAGTGGAAAAAGGCCTGTCCCTGCATCCCTCAACTCATTTCTAATCACCCACACAACAGGTTGGCCTACTCTGCATAAAAGATAAAGTATACAGATTTTACACACACTGAAGCCTTGGTGAGATAAATGTCAGCTTAAAGTAGTGGTGATGGTGGTGGTGGAAATCCTACTTTTATGCCAGTACACAGACAATGATTAGTTAAGACTGTTTCACTTGTGTGCTGGGGAATGGATGACAGCAAGGCTGTAAGGCCAAGGAAGAACATCTTGTATATGTTTAGGGTTATATAATAGCAAAGAGCAAGTAGACACAAAAGCCAAAGATAAAACAGAAGCAAAATGCACAATTTGAAAGATATTCAAGGAAAAAACAACCGGAGGGGCAAGGTGGAATAGTGGGTTCAGTTGTGAATGAAGAAGATTGTATTGGGTTTTCTTTCTTTGTTTGTTTGTGGGTGGGAATAATACGGTCAGTGCAGTCTAATCTCACAGTTATAGGCCAGTTTTGCACAACTGCTTCAGTTTACAGCACTTGGTGATATAAAACCTGGCTTTATGATTATTGTCTTGGTATAGCAATAGTAGAATGATGTCTTAAAGCACTTTATTATTATTATTTTCTTCTGTTCACCCATGTCTGATTCTCAGAGACCTCCTGGACAAGTCCTGCAGTTTTCTTGGCAATATTTCAGAAATGGCTTGTCATTGCCTCCTTCTTAGACTTGAGAGAAGTGACTGACCCAAGGTCACCTTGCTGACTTTATGCCCAAGGGGGGACTAGAATTCATGGTGTCCCCGTTTCTAGTCTGGTGCCTTAACCACTAAACTAGCTCTCATAAATCACTTTATATCAGTGTGGTATGGCTACAGACTTATTCTTCTGTTTAAAAATATGAAAGCAAATAGTGTGTAAGAAAGAGCCTTGGTGGAGCAGTGGGCTAATGCCTCCTTAAGTAACACCAGCTGCCTGCAATTAGTGCAGGTTCGCATCCCACCAGGCTCAAGGCTGACTCAGCCTTCCATCCTTCCCAGGTAGGTAAAATGAGGACCCAGATTGTTGGGGGCAATTAAGCTGACTTTGTAATAATGCCGCTTGGGGTGTGTGTGAAAGCCCTAATAAGCAGGCATATACATAGAATGAAGGCTACTGCTAAGCTTGTAAGCCGCCCTGAGTCTTCGGAGAAGGGCGGGATATAAATGGAATTAAAATAAAAAATTAAATGTCGTTATAAAGGTGTTTTTTTTTAAATGCCCGGAAAAGGATATATGATTAAGGAAAATAGCTTTCACAAAATTTACACATAAAGGAAAAATATGAACTTTTTTCCAAACCATTTTTCTAAAATGTATGCCTTCTTTCTTAAGAAAGGCAGCTTTTCAAGATACCTGAAACTTCTGTTTACACCCAATTAGGTTTAATTCTGCATGTTAGAAAGATAATTGAAAATTATTTTAACAGGTAGCATCTTTATCTAAGCATACCTTCATTAATATACACGATGGTTCTCTGTTAATAAAAACTGGAACAGATTGCTTTATGGAATAATTGTATATTATTTCATGCCAGCTTCTCTCAGTAATGCCAGCAGCATAAACTAAACTGAAAAGAGCAGGATTTGACCCCTAGCCAGCAGCAAACCACAGTTCCCAGATCTTTCTCAGCCTTTGATAACTTTGCCAAGAAAAACACAGTTCAGGCATGTGAATTTGGACTAGTTTGTGTTTTCCTCTGGTTTGAAGCAGAACTAATTTCGGATGGGCTTTGTCTACATGATCAAGGATACTGGGGTTATTTCAGAAAGAGGGGTGGTCTTGTTTGTCTTAGGGCTCTTGGAGGATACTTGTATTCTCTGATAAAATGCTACACTCTGCCTAATCTTACCTAATCATAGAGCAAATAGCCAGTTGGAAACTAAAGGCCAGATAGTTAATATGAAACAGGGGTGTCAAACTGGTGGCCTGTGGGCCGGATGCATCATGCACAGGACACGCCCGCCCTGGCTCCAGAAAGGCAAAAAACATCAGGATACTCACGATACATAACATGATGTGATCGAGTTTGCTAGAAGCATCAATTCCTTGTTTTCCTAAAATGAAAAATCTAGGCAGGCAACTTATGTGACCAATAGTTAAAACAATTCTAACAACCCAATCGACAATAAAGCTTTTGAAAATCAAGGCAACAATTTCCACAAATAACTGATAAGTAGGACTCCAGCAGAAACAAGGTGTTGGTTGCAAGAGTTGGGAGCTTGCAGCTGAAGCTCCCATGTATGGAGATTTCACTTTTGTCAGAAGGCAGAAAAATGGCCACCAGGAGCTGAGATTTTGTGAAACTAGTAAGAAGACAGATGGAGAGTAGCTTAGAGGAAGGGAGAAGTAGTCTTTGTAACACTGCCAAAACCAGGGCCAAAATAATAATCTGAGAGAGAGTTAAATAGTTAAGTTTAAGACTTTTGTTAGTGAAACTGGTCTTCTTGTGTACCTGTTAACTAATAAATAAAACCCTGCAATGCTGAAAATAGTTCCTTCTTGTCGTGCTTGTATTTGTTCCACATAAAGCAAGCCTGTAACTCTGTGATTCCTCTTCCCATTCCCCTTCCAGCTTTTTTTCAAGGTCTCACCTGCTGCAAATGCTCCATTTTTGCACCTCAAGCACCAAAACAATGGAGATGTCATCAAGATGATCTGAGATGGGTCAGGACGAATTCCATTGCTGGGGGGGGGGATTGTGGGAGTGGAAATTCAAGAGAAAAGGATTCAGTTTAGGAAAAACCTAATCAAATGAGGTTTTGGAATGTAAACAAGCCTATAAACAATTATTCTGAAGTAATCGAGATGCTAGGCCAAAACCAAATAAGTCACATTATACTTTGTGTGATGGGCGAGACCAGCCTTAAAGGTTTCTAAATCATGGCTTACAGTTTACTTTGATGCATAAATACCCAACCATTATTTATTGAACAAACTGTGGTGAAAACATGATCATAGAAATGTTTTTATAAAACAGTTCCAATATAGTTCCTGAAGAAAAAAGGTAAAAGGACAGGCTTTGTAAGTGAACAAGGTCATAACTCACCCCAGTGCCTCCCTCTCAGTTTATTGGAAAGTCAATACCTTTCAGCTGATTGAGCCCTGCATCTAATCAGGCTGTCAGTGATTGTACTTTGGTTTGATCAGACCACCTATGCCTTTATCTTCCAGTTTGTCTCTCAACACTCCCATGTGACTGTCATCCTTTTGGTGGTTAGCAATGCCACACAGATGAAAAATAGCAGTCTTGCCTCTACAGCTGATCTTCAGTGAATTCCAGAAGGAGGCCCTTTTAGTTTACCAATTTATATTGTCTTTTATTCGCCAGTTTAGAAGGAAAGCAGCCTTCTCGCTATTTCAAGTCAAGTGATGCTTCTGATTCATAGCACTCTGATGAATTAGCAGGACCCTTTATTAACACACCAGCAGCATTGGCATGCAAACATGAACGAAGGAGGCTAGAGTTTAGTTCTCTCAAAAGAGGAATGAGTGAATTCATGAAATGGAAAAGGAGGCAGGCAGACATGTACATCACAGACATCCTAGAAAGCAAATGAACCATTCGTGAAAATTCACAATCAGATTTATGAGATCGTATTGCCTCACTATCATCCCTGGAATAATTGCCATTTCACTGGTATTTTTATGTTGCTGGCATGTTTCAGTTGTTAAATGTATTGATCATCACTAAAATATCTTCAGCTAGTTAAATCCAGTGTTTAGCTTTTAATTAGAAATGTGGACAAAGAAAGGTTACCATTTGGGGTGAGAGCAGTAAATAAGGATTTAGTAAAGAAAAAGAAATATCCAGCCTCTGCTTGATTAGTTTCTATATAATTCCTTGATTGGAACATGATGTTCTTTAACTTTATGGGGGGTATTTATTTTTTATGTATGTATTTTAATATGTTTATAGATTTGTTGGCTATCCAAGATTATGTGCAAGATGGCTTGTTGTATAAATCTCTGATTTTCTGCTTGCTATCCTATCAATAACAATCGAAAAGCCAAAAATCCCCATGTGTGCTTTGAGGGTCCTTTGCAAATCCCCATTTGTTTATTTACTACAGATGGATATGCAGATGGATCTTGAATCAGTTTCTGAACTATAAATGCAGTAATTCAACCTAAACAATATAAAACTCTGGAAAGAGTACAGAGTACAATATAAGACTCTGGAAAGAGTACAGAGAAGAGCAACAAAGATGGAGGTCTGGAGGCTAAAACGTATAAGGAACGGCTGCTGGAATTGGGTATGTCTAGTTTAATGAAGAGAAGGACTAGGGGTGACATGATAGCAGTGTTCCAATATCTCAGGGGCTGCCACAAAGAAGAGGGAGTCAAGCTATTCTCCAAAGCGCCTGAAGGCAGGACAAGAAGCAACGGATGGAAACTAACCAAAGAGAGAAGCAACCTAGGAGAAATTCCCTGACAGTTAGAACAATTAATCAGTGGAACAAACCTGCCTCCAGAAGCAGTGAATGCTCCAATACTGGAAGATTTTAAGAAGAAACTGGATAGCCATTTGTCTGAAATAGGGTTTCCTGCCTAAGCAGGGGGTTGGACTAGATGACCTCCAAGGTCCCTTCCAACTTTACTTTTATGATTATGATTATGAAAAACATATCACTAAAATGGAGGGAAGGAACAGAAGAAAAAGCTTATTAATCAAACATTCATTTGGGGATGCATCTACAAAAATGTGAGTGGTATTGTCCTGAATCTGACATATTTCTAACAAAGCTGAAGTTTAGGAATTTTATTATTACTCCTGTGTTTCCCCACTGCTTTCTGTCACATGTTTTTCTAATGTTTAGGCAGTTTTCCTCCGTTTTTAAAACATATTCTAATAAAAACCCTCAGGATAAATCTGGATAAACACAGGACTTTGTCTTTTCAAAGTTGTGGAGGCCGAAATGGTGGCAGCCCTGCATTGTTTCAGGGGACAAAGAGAAGTCAGATAGCCATGACAGCAGGAACAACTGGCTGGAAGGAGGAGAATGCAGAAAGTTGCTAAGCTGTGAAGAAATGCTCCCAGCTATTGGCAAGCACATACGCTTGTATCAATAACTTGGATGTACTGCAATTTAAAATGCGAGGTTCTTGGGCAAGGATGCTGGACTCTGTTTTGCTCCCACTCCAGTAACATCCATTGCACAGTTGTTGTTTCAACACAATTTCATGTGTTTCAGTTTCTTCAGATGAAATCATTTATTGTGATTTTATTTTGGCTCCTTCTTTTTCATCACTAAATAATTCCAAAGTGGGAGACCATTTATGACTCATTGTTACAGTCGGACAGTGTTAATTATAATTAAAACAAGTATTTTTTTAAAAAAACAAACCAATTCAAACCTTAAAGTAATCAAAACTTGAAACCATAGTACCAGACCAAACCAAATCAGCATTGCATCATCTGTTTAACTGAAAGTCCAGCTGCACACTGCATTTTAGACTGGTGCTGGAAGGTTAAATGGCTTGGTGCCAGCTGTACTGGAAGAGGGATGGATGACTGTATTGAAAATGGCTTCCCATGAGTTGCCACACATCAAGTTGCAGGACTTTCAAGAGGGCATCCCCACTGCATCTTAGTTCATGGACAGGCACATCAGGCAACATGCATTTTCTTTAGACATCCAGATCCCACGGCCATATAGGATTTTGTACATGTTTACAAGTGTCTAAAACTTTAACCAGTGACAAACCGGCACCAAGTGCCTGCAAAAGAAGTCCATGTCTGGTTACCCACACCTTTGACAACAACATACCTACAATAGCTACAACTTCCCGGCATCAACTTCCCTTCGCCCTGTGCGTTCCCAGAGAGGGCCTCCTCAGGGTGCCACCGATCAGAGAATGTAGATTGGTGGCCCCCAGGGGGAGATCCTTCTCTGTGGGCGCCCCGGAGCTATGGAATCAGTTACCGGTTGAGCTCCGGACGGCGCCCAATCTTCGCTCCTTTCGCCGCGATCTAAAAACATACTTGTTCGAACAAGCCGGCCTGGCCTGATGGGGGATTGGTGGGGTTTTTTGCTGTCATTTTATTGGGGTTTTAATATGTATTGATTGTTTTAGTGGGCATGTATTTAATCATTTTTAAATTTTTGTAATTCTGTATTTTTATTCTTGCCTTGTTCACCGCCCTGAGTCCTTCGGGAGAAGGGCGGTATAGAAATATTATTAAACTAAAAACTAAACTAAACTTTGAAGACTACCCTCTCCCCACAATGAATAGTGCAAATGGATCTGTGCCTCCTCTCTACCCACAAACTTGGATAGTTACAGAAACAAATGTGTCTTTTAGGGCATTCCTGGTCTTCTTGGATCTTTAATGTAGCTTTCTTGGCACAGAGTCTCTTTTTCTAATCTTGACCAAAGCCCAAGGGATCTGCTTTTAACTTATTTTTACTTTTCTCAGGAAATCAGGCTGAAATATTACATTAGTTTTCCAAATTTCCTGTATTGGTTCAGAACAAAGTGCAGAATTATAACGTATTTGTATACAATAGAGATATTTCACTATTTCTTATTTTCACAGAATTTGAATTTTGGTGCAAAATAAAAAACAAATTTTTCCAGAAAGAATATGGTTGCTGTTTACTGGCAGTCTTGTGTATGGAAGATGATAAATCTCTCCTATTTATTTAATAAATGCTAGTCAAAGCCCAAGGATGTCAATTCAGCATCTTTTCAAAAACTACAAATTCAGCAATAATATTAATAAAACTGGAGATACTTCCTGTCTGGCAAGAAATGGGATGATTACAGGCTAAGAGCTTAAATAACAGAAACAGCATTAGCATCCTTATTCAAGAGATGACAGCTGAAAGTACCATTTTCCTTCTCATGCTGCCAACTCTGCTGGAGTGTGATTTCATTAGAAATTCCTTACTGCAGGATTGTTTTCTCCGCCCTCTCCCATTTTGCAGAGAATGCAGTATCTTGCCACATCCCATAACCCACCTAATTCATATCATATAAAGCTGCTGAAGTTGCCTCAGTACACTGCATGCTTGCATAAAGTGTAGCTATCTAGCCTCAGGAGAACATAGACCTGAATACACAATCTCACTGTTCAGACAGCCTTAATGTCATTCCATGATCACTTCTGATAATTCAAAATCAGTTTGTTGTTTGTAGCAAGCTCTGTCATGGCTGCCATTCTGAGCTAAGCTATGCATCGCAAGCTGACAGCCTGACATCAGTAACGGGGGGGGGGGGGAGCAATGGGAGATAGGGTGACAGAGGGGGAAAAACTAAACAGTACCATTTTGTGGGAAGCACCAACCATCTCAAGGTCACACCAAAAGAATGCGGAGTTGGCAAACATATGAAGACAGGGACCATTTCCTAAACAATTTGTTAACACCTGATTGAACATTGATTGATAACCAGGGGGACTGGCCAGGAGCAAGGGAAAGTTAATTGTATCTTTTACACACAAAAACCTCAGATCCAGCTTTGCCTTTTCTGTGACCACCTTTCCTTTAGTAAAATATACTTTTGGCTAATCATGGGACAGGAGTCTTTCTTTCCTAACTGACCAGGTTGGGACGGCTGACAAGCTTGGTCTGAAAGCTTCAAAAATAAGAGATATATTGGAAATGCAGTTGAAGGTCCTTTCACTTGCACTGCAGCAAAGATGAGGTGAGATGACAAAATTATGGGCAGATTGCAAGAAAATATACAGAATATACAGAATAAAGAGATCAACATTGCCATCATCACATTTTTCAAATGGAGTTTCTCCAGATATCCTTGGATCCAGTTGCTTCCAGACCTGGCTACTACTCATAAGAAGGCTTGCTGTGGATTGATCACAGCCATTCTATGCTGTCTCAGTGAGATGTTGGTTAGGAGGCAATGGGGCTAATCAATAAATGAAATATGTCTGTTTATTGAAACAAAAATGCATCCTCCATTTAAGTCTTGTTATGGACAAGGTTTTTAAAGCTCTAAATGAAATAGTAAAGATTAATTTCTTTTCAGGTCCCAGAAAATTAATCGGGCAGTTCTTCAGCTAGTCCCAAACCTACAGCAAATGGGCAACCTGGACCCATTATATTGCATAAATAAGCTTTTAGGAAACTTTTGCAGCTCACTTAGACAAGATGAGCAGTGTAGAAATTTGATAAAATAAAGTAAAAATAGGTTTTCCTCTACTGATCACACTCTAGGAATGGTCAGGCTTTGGTTAAAAACAAATAAGCAGGGCCAAGCATTGCTTTCTATAGTTTATCCATAGTTATCTTCACTTCTAATCCTCCCTTTCTCATAGCTGGATGGAGCATTTCCCTATCCTATCTTCTTCTTTGGATGAGATGAAATGGCTCTTCTTTGGTGTGACACCCCGAGGAGTCCAACTTGACTCAAGGAAGTCTTTCACTTCCACTTCTTATCCTGGTAATCATAATAGCAACAGCAATAGTGCTTAGACTTACATAATGCTTCATAGTGCCTTATAGGACTCTCTAAGTGATTTACAGAGCCAACACATTGCCCCTAACAATCTGGGTCATTTTACTGACTTTGGAAGGATGGAAGACTGGGTCAACTTTGAGCCGGTCAGGATTGAACTGGCAGCGGGCAGAGTTAGCCTGCAGTTCTGCATTCTAACCACTGGGCCACCACAGCTCAGTAGTATAAAAAGGTAATATAAAAAATAAGGATGGGCAGGGAAATTCCTGAGTTCTAGATGACGGTGGTTCATCTGATATTACAGCATGTTTATTTGGTCATAAAATAAATTTGAAAATAACCAATCTTCTTTCAGAACAAAGTTGATAATATATAAAAATTAAACTGCTGCTACACTCTCCAAAGTACATTGTAGGTGATCCCTTTTCCTATGGTCTTACGTGGTGAAGGAGATAATAAAAATAGCAGGTGGAAATTTTTCAGTTAACTCCATGTCTGAAATGTTTGAAAGAACCCATGTGAAATAAAAAGGTCTCCTGCATCCATATAAATCTTTCCAAATTAAATTCCACAAAAGGGCAAGATTCATTCTACTTTTATGTAAATCCAGGTTACCCCTCCCTTAAGATACAGGCAGAATTTAGTTTGGGAAGAACCAGTTTAGAATCTGCTAAACTAAAAGTTAATACGATAGAAATGAAACTACAACATGCTGCAATATACAATATTGTTATTTGCTTTTATTTCTAAATCATATAGAAAAAGAGGATTTGGTCTCATATTTATTTTTATGTATCAAATTTAAATACTGCCCATCTCACTCACAGCTTCTGTTCATTACCTCACCTCCATCCCCAACTTCTGAAATAAGAATAAAGAATAGAATATATAGATATTTCTATTATTTGTTCATATAGGCTTATTTATCTGACTAAAATATGTTTAGTATTATTATAGTTTATTGCATATGCATCTTGCTTTGAGTAATCAATAGCTGTCGTAGATAATCAGTCTTACATTATGAAACATTTAAGTACATAAAATTTGCCTATTTGTTTTCAAGATCTTCTCTTGACCACTTTTTAAAAGGGACAAAAATTTTAAGTTCTCAAAATTATGTGGAAGCTTAGATAAATAGCTCTAGACAATATCATCATTTATGTAGGCTGGTTTGTATGAACAATATGCACACGCCATATAGAACAATATACCTTCACATGATAATGTTATCCTAATTAAATAAACCAAAGCTTCTTCACAGCAAGATTTATTAATACATCCAAAAGAAAGGGAAAAATCATTTTCTCACACTATATACAGATAATACATACAGTGTTTTATACACATATTACATTTTTTACACAAGAATATACATAAAAATGTAAACTTCTCTATACAAAAAAACCTTAACCCAATTAAACAAGTACTAGATAACCAAAGGTGACCCCTCTTACAATTTTTTGTCTTTTTAAAAAACCATAATACAATACATTCATTGAGAATATGAGGAAAATGTGGGCCTTTTGATTTAAAGAGAAACTACAAGTGCCAGTCTCACCTCTGTGTAGGATGTTGCCTTGAAACTTTCCTGCAGTAAATGTGTGAAAATGTGGTTTTCTCTATGCATGCTAGAACATACTGGGATACAATTATTGTTCTTGATTGTCCCTACCCATATTTATCATGAGATTGGATGTCATATTGGTTTTCTTGTCTATATCAGCTTTGCTTACACCCTTTAAGATTATAAGCTTCAGTTGTTAAAAAGATTTCCTTTGTTTTTAAGAAGATGTACTGGAAAGGAAAAATGCAACCAGAGTGCTGAGGTGGGAACAACATCTGAATGAAATCTCTGAATCCTTGCCGCTGTACAATCACCCAGAAGGACACAAATTAACATGAGCAAGCTGTATTTTCCATAATGCCTGGCTAAGCGTGGCTTTCTCACTGCAGCCTCGCAAATTCTTTGTTATGAAGCAGACCTACTTTGCCTTTAAAATGACACAGAATACCCACTTAGGCTTGAAGCAGAATGTACATTACGATCATTTTTGACTGGCATTCAATCCATTTGATCGTTTCCTCTTTTCCAACTTTGTCTACTATTTGGATTTGCTCCACCTACACATATTTTAAACTCAGATTCTTCAATCCCCACCTCTCCGCATTCTGTACCTGAATGCAGTAATTCAATTCAGACACCAACAAAGAGTTACATAAATGATATGTATTAAAAATTCTCTTCCCATCTCCCACCCTCCCCAATAAGTAACAAAAGTTTGAGAAATTCTTTTGAAAACAGTAATTCCCAGCGAAGAACTTTCTCAATGAATAAAAAGACGGTTCATTATGCTAGAACAATGAGGCAATATTGTTTTTTCCTGCAGAGGCATCAAAATATGTACCGCCTCCTCCATGACACCAATGGTATCAAATGCACAGTGATGGAAGCATGGTGATTGTAGGGAAGTGGTTTACAGAAAATGCCAAACCTTTACAATTTTAATTTAAAAATAAGATTAAAAGGAAAAGGCAATTCATTACAATCATCAGGATCCCACACTTAGAAAGAGGCACCTTCCCTATCTGATATAGGGCACCATTTAATAAACGGATCTCTTTTTGCTAAAAGACAATTTCAAATGGCTTTTGAGTATTATAAATATTTTTCTTTCATTTATGACATATAACTGCAAAGTGCAGCTTAAGTACACCAGAGGGGACAGCAGTTTGCTAAATGTCAAAACTGAACCTAAATTCATATAATGGACTACACTCTATTTCACATTCATGAATGCAGAGTGGAATGAGAAAATATATATAATATATATTGCATACATATCTATATCTATATCTATTTACTTATGCCCTGAAATAGTGTGTTATGTACATATGCAAAGATAAACAGAAATATTTAGCCCTACAAATATCAATTCTTGAATTGTTTATGGATATTGAGGATATTATACTTTCCTATCAGGGAATCAAATTAATTTCATCATTTATTACTATTGTTAAAATGGGGACATTTTGGATTCTAAAGACCAAAAGACATAGTGAGTTTGAATTTCATTGGAATTTTTATATTACTGAAGTATCTAGTTCTGCTAAGATTCCTAGGCTCAAAATTAACTCAGATCTGAAAGGGTAAGAATTATAAGGGAACACACACCAAATATTTCATCATGTAGCAAAATAACTAGCAGTGCTCTAGAAATTTTCATTCCTCACATCTCCCCTATCTATGGAAAATCAACCTGTCTCAGCAATCAGACGAGACCCTCATTAAGTAGTTGATTGTGTGCACTGAAGTCAACCAAGTGCAGGCTTCACTTTGGGTCATGTGAGCAAACCTTTGGCTGAATACAGGTCCAATCTACTATAAAAAATGGATCTCTTTGAAAACAATTTTTAATAGCAATTAAACTCCATGAAACATCAACTTTTCAGATTTTGTGAGAATCAGAAGTTTGGGAATTTTAAGAACTAGGAATGTAAAGATAAAACAAAGATCCAGGGTTTGTTTGTCACATGTGGAAATGAAAATGACAAAATATGAATCAAGAGTTTCTGTTTTGGTATAATAAACAAGAAAGAAATTCAGGGTAAGTAACTGGCCACCAAATAATCTGTTCAAAGAAGCTAGGAATAAGCATCAAGGAATAGTTTAGCTCTGACTTGTAGGAGTTCTGCTCCAGCCAAGAAAGGTTGGAACAAACTCTGGTAAATGATTAAGTACCAAAAGAGAGGTCCATTCTGACAAAATAATAAAGGAAAATTAGTTAAAAGTCCTCAAGTGATAGGAAATAGGCCAAAAATCATACCATAGAAACCTTTTTTTTACTAGAAACAAAAGCCAACACGCTAGAGGAATCTTTGTTAACAAAAAAATATATAACAATCAAATAGCGGGCTAAATCATCAAAACCTCTCAGATGTAATGACAAGTTTACCATCTCACACAGATTCCCCCCCCCAGACATGTATTCAATTAATATATTTTGTATATCTGCCCTAGATGTATACTTAGCATATGGATACAAATATGCACATATTTTTAGATTGAAAAATCTCACATTAATGTTATGTGTTGTACAAAGGGCAATTCCACATTCAGCAAAGTGCTGCCACATCTGATATATGTATCTCTCTGTACACATATACACGTCTATTCTTTTCCATAAATAAATTTACTCTGGAACTTCCCATTTTCATTACTAATAGGAAGCAAAGACCATTAGCAACCCACAATTCCCCCTTCACACTGCATGCATATGTACAAAGAATGATTCCCCTAAAAAATAATTGGGGGGGAAAAACCAGTAAGGAAAATCAGCCAATTCTCTCTGTGTGTATAATATAAAAGCTGATTTATAAAATCTATTTTAAAATGCAACCTTGTCTTCAAAACCAGTATGATGGAACTATGTGCAACAAAATAAATTGGGATGGAAAGATTTAATGTAAATGACGTGGTTTTTACAGCAACACAACACACAGCACTGAAGGCAAAGCTCCTTTGAATTTGGGTATTGCAATTCTGTGTATCATCTGCATGAGAAAGGAAGCAAACAAAAATATTTGGGATTGGTCTCTTATCTACTCTGAAAGACCGGTGCAGATACCCTGCTAACCAAAATAAGCAAAATTTGAAAATGCACTGCCTCTCCCAACAACTTTTCCACATTGCAGAGCAAGAGACCCTCCCCACATTCCTTTGTACTACCATCCCAATTAGAGGAATCCCCAAAGAAGTAATTGATTGTGGTTGTGAGATCTTCAATCTCCAAATGGAGGTTGGGGACCAAAAGGAGTTTGTCACTAGTAGGTCCCACAGGCAAGAGGGTTTGCTGGAGCCAGTGACCCACTCTTGAACTTTTAATAACACAAAGAAACGCTCAGCTTCTTTTGGAGTTTTTCTGCTTTGTTCATCTCCCCCCACTTTCTGTTACTACCCTGACTCTTAAGAAGTGAAAAGCTTAGGCAATTGGTAAAAGCAAACTGCCAAAAATAAATTTTCTAAATATGGTTTTTATTGGGTTTTTCGGGGTTGCAGATTAAAATGCCTATTCTCCCTCTTCTTTCCTCACAGCTGTCCTTGTTGGGAAGGGAAGGGAAGGGAAGGGGCTTGTGCAATGCTATAATTTCACTTGATGCTCTAGCTCAGCTGTTACCTGTGGTTAAAGCTAACAAAAACTGTCCTTAAATCAGAAGTTGAAATCAGGCTTAAAATGAATTCAGATCTTATTCAGGAGGAAAATCTAGATGAACTGTAGCTCTGTTCAATATTGATGAGTAGTCAAAATGAAGGGGGGAGATAGGTAATATGGTAAAAGGAAGGAGAGTCAGAGTTAAATTTGCACTGAGCCAAGTGAGAACCGAGCCATTCTTTTCAAAATATCAAGTGAACAGTAGCTAAAATAATTATCAGAGTGGCCATCTTTGGGAGTAAAAAGCTGTATTATTTCTATATAAAAGCCATCAAACAAGATTTTCAGGCACCTGATCCCCTTCAGAAGTATAGTATATTGATGTGAAAAGCTAATATGAAGATAGGAAGCCACATCACACATGTCAAGTAACAAACTAAGTATATTGTTTCAAAATCAAGAGGCAGGAAAGATTAAAATTGTTCTAAATTTTGCAAAGCTGATTCCCACATTCAGTGTTTCTATCATATGTAGTATATCCACCTTAAACTCTCCTTAAATCAGCATCCCACTTATTATCTACCGGTATTTATTTAAGTTAAAAGGCTATCTTGGAATTACAGCATTTCCTGTCATTTTAACAGGGGCCAGTATAATTGGATTCTGAAAACAGAAAATAAACAAGAAAACATGATAGTAGAGTTAGCCTTGAAACAAGCCAAAAAGCACAATGGAGAGCATAAAATGAACTTCACCCAAGCAAATCGTATTTCCACAATACATTCTATCATCTCCATTAGTGACCATTTTTTTCTAGAAACAAGATAAAATTGGTGACTCACAGACTATAGAAACATTTGTATATCATACGTACAATTCCCTCAATTGGTATTTATACATATGCTTGTGTGTTCTGTGTATAACGTATACATAAATGCACACAAGATAAATGGGTTCTATTTATAAGTCACTATGGGAATTCCTTTGTGATGAAGACAGAAAGAAAGACATTCCCAGACAAGACACTGTGGGTTCTAGAACTCATGTGTTTCCATTTGAACTTCCAACCTGCAGAGCAAATTGGAATGCATTTCACAATTTCCAGCTGCAAAACTTCTGATTCTTTTTACACTGTAACTAAAGCAAATCATCATCAGAGTTACAGAGATGATTGCAGAAAAAAATCAGAGCGCCAAAAGGACAAGAAGAAGGTTTGGCAATACAAGATAACACTTTCAGTTTATGTTTTATATTTTTATTTCTATATTTATATCTGTAAGATAGCACAGAATAATTGTACACCTTGACACAGCAAACATCCAGTGTAAAAAAGATGCTTCATTGGAGGGGAGGGGGGACGTAATTTTTTTTAATGCATATAATTTTGTAGCTAAAACACCTTTGTAGCATAATTCATTACAGTCAATAACTTTTAGTATAAATAATTTATGAGGTGATGTTAAAGCATAAATTAATATACCTTTTTTTAAAAAAAAAAACCCAAAACCTACACTAAGTATTCTGAATCCCCTTGGCATGACAAAGAGAAAAAGCCTAAGCTGAGCACAGTGGAGGAAAAGATTTTATATGTCGGACTTCGGCACCATTTCTAGAGGAGAATGATGCACATGCGCACACGCACGCACATACACACTAACACACACAGAAACATGCACCTCTCTTTATGAGCTGCAAAAATAAACATGGCTTTTTCCTTCTAGTGCTCATACTTGGATGATACATACTCTGTATTTCTGCAAAATGTACTTGCTTAAAAATACTTTCCCTGCTCTTATTTCTGTATGGAGTCCCTGAGACATGCCCCAAACTGGTTAGTAATCAGCATCACCATTCACAGAAACTGGTCCACAATCAACTCCATTCTCTCAAGAGAAACAGATATTTCATTACACAACCTAACTGTCCACTTCTTCAAGCTAGATCCATTCCCTTGTTTCTTTCTTTTTGCAAGTCAAGGGTTGTTTCAAGATAACTCAGCCCCAGTCTATGGCACAAAGCAGTTGTGCACCTTTCTGGCAAGACAGATTTGGGAATATTACCATCCTATACATTTAATAATGGACACTGGTCCTAGAAGGAAAGACACACATTAGTTGTTCAAGCTCAACATACGAATCCAGTTCATATGTTTAGAGTGTGAAAAGGTGTATATACACATAGGCTTGCACATTTAATGAGTTAAGACTATAACAGAATTATTATTTTTCATTCTTTTTTTTTAGCCCTGAGTGTTTTTTCTCTCTCTCTCACGTTTCAGGTCAAACTGGATACTACATACGGGGTCTCTATAAATCTGAGATTCCCTACAGCGGGGACAAAAAAAAATCTTTCCGCATGCTGCCCTCCAGTGGCAATGCTGAGGAGGCTACAATACTTTCCTTTGCCTTTCTAGAAATCCTATTCATTTGGAGACAACTTGAAAGCTAAGTGGCACACCAGAACAGCAGTGGGAAGAAAGAAAGGAAGAAAGGCACCATTTATACAGATTAATTTGCCACAGAAATAAATTAACTTGTTTTTCAGTCTCACAAGCCTTGTTTTAGCTTTTTCAAACATCAATGTACAAAAACTGTACCATTTGTTTATCAGATAAGAACTGATTGTTAAGGAGAAACACATTTTGGGATTTTCTCATGAGCATCATAATACAGAGAAATTACTATTTTCAAGCTATTTTATTAACATGCCAAAACTATGCAAAATTGGTCCCTCCTCTTTTAGGGCCATTTGTACTTTTCAGGGAAATGCCACTTACAAGAATATTACTCTGTCATATTATCTGCCTTGACCACACATGAAATATGTTCTGCCTTATTATGACACATATCATAGAACTGGATGCTAGTTCAGGTTCATTAACAGAAAAACAAAAGGAATTCACAAAAACATGAAATGTGTGAAATAAAACAAAACCTGTGAATGAAACTTCCCAAGATTCAGTTGAAACTGCTATCTACAGTACAACACGAAAAATGTATATTTGGTTGAAACACATTTTGTTTGTGTTTGTTCTGTAGAATTTGTTCTGTATTTTTTTTTTTTTTTGGCTAGAGGGAAGGGAGTTTCAAAAGGCAATAAGCAAGAGAAAGAGTTAAGAATAACCAACAGTGAAAAGGAGAAACAAGAGCTGTTGCTGAACGCATTGTTATCAACAAAGGTAATTTCTTAAGGAACCAGAAAGCCTAGTTTGAATTTTTGTTTTTAATTTACACTAAGACAGCCTTGCTTATAACCTAAAATATGATCTGCTTCCTGCCCAAATGTTAACTCTTCTCCCCTTATTGGGTTTGACCTTCCCATTAGACTATGGCTGATCATGGGTGGGGTGGGGTGGGGTGGGGGAGATAAGCTCCCACCCCCACTTGCAAGTTCCCAAGACACCTTGGGAAACTTCCTCTTCACCTTTGGGTCTATTGTACTTTTATTTATTTATCTTAATTCTGCTTGGTAGAAGCAGGCTAAGTTCATCGTCAACAAATAACCTTTGTTGCGGACGAAGTTGTGGATATTCAAAAACGGAAACAAAATGGGCTGGATTCATCCTTGCCCCTGAACTGGGAAAGAATAGAAACACAAACCTTGTTTGTGTGGGGAAGGGTGGGACCATTCATTTCAATCGTAATAGGCAATACAATTGATCCAGCACAGCCCCTGGGTTATATTCAGAACAGTGTTAGCTTTGTTTGTGGAAGGCAGTGAGGACGGTAGGGAAAAGACTTCAATGGGCCAATTTCCACTCACCACATTATAGCCTTGGATGCTGCTCTCCGTTGACTTTTAAAAGCAGCTTTTCAGAGGACGAATGTGGGGAAAAAAGTGTGCTGGCTACACCCCCCCCCTTTCATTGGATCCTGGCAACCCTGCTACATTTTCAGATATGGGGAAGAAGGCAACCAACTAGCATTGATCAGCATTTTATCATTCCCCCAAATCTTTCTATGAGAGGAAATAATTTCAGCTCTTCAGATTGTGTGAAAAGTTTGGGAAACGGGGAATTAAACTTTCTTCAGCAAAAAGACAAGGCCTGGAAGGGAGATGGGGAATTGCGTTCTGCCTCATGTCCCAATGCACTATGCACTGAAGTGAAATAAGAAAGAGGTAAGGGCCTTTACTTCAGCTCTTTCGTAGGACTTAAAAAGATTTACATTACAAATGTACTTTTATCACACTTAAATGTTTATTATACAATTCATTTTTAATGCAGGGAAAGAGGGAAGAGTTCACAAAGTTCAAAGCACAAATGTGTTTTCTGGCTAGGTACTTTTTTTTCCCCCAAGGGCAAACTCCTAACTCCCTGATCTTTTCAGAATAATAAGCAGCACAGCTTTTTTTTTAAAAAAAAAAAGAGAGAGAGAAGGCAATAATTCTATTTATCAACAGGCAATTCCTGGAAAATTCTTTCCTTGAAAAGTTTGAGAAAAGAAAGACCTGTGTCAGATTTTATACATGAGCACCAGTGAAAGTGGATTCCAAGTCTGTTGTAGGAAATAGCCGATTCACCCTCAAAGAAAAATCAGAGCTTATGTTCCTAATCTAAAACCAATAAAAACAACGTACTAAAGTGTGCTTTCTCTTCAATTTTTTAAAAATATATTATAAAATTAGATGCAATTATGTACAGTTTAAACCTTCGGCCGGAACATATAACAAAGGCTGTTCTTAAGAATGACATGCCATTGTTTCCATGTCCCCCCAATGAAGGTGGGAGGGAACTCCAGATAGAAAGGATTATTTCCACTAGAAAGAATCTGACTTCATGACAAGTAAAATGCATCATCTAATTTCATTTTTTGAAGAACCAAAATCACAAATACAAAGTGTTGTTGGGGGTGGAGAAGAAGCAGGTATAATGATGAATGTGATTGATAAATAGCATTTCATGGAGAAGACAGCCTTATGCTGACAAACTCCTTATAGTTGGGATAGTTGCATCTCTTCAGCATTAAGAGCATGAAACAGACAAACAAAATCCCTTAACCTTAAAAAAAATCCAACTTAATTAGTGAAAACAATGATAAAAAGCAAAAGAACGCCTTGTGTAATTTTTTTAAAAAACTTCAGTGGTGTAGAATGTTGGTTCTTTTCCATGCCTGATTTCCCAAAATATACCTACTTGTTTCTAAAATATTATGGGGTACACTGAAGGCTTTCTAGTGCTGTAGAAAATTTAAGGGGCCTTAAATATCTGTAGATGGCAATTATTATGCAAAATAATCACACCAGTTCTAATGTATATTGGTTTGATGGAAACACAACAGAACAGAACAAAATAGATCCTCAATACTTGAGTTGGATTATGAGAAGACTGGGAAAAACTATGATGATGTAATACTAGAAAAGTACAATTTGATTTACTCAAACAATCTTCCTTCTATTTAATAGACTCAATGAATGTGTGTGTGTATGTGTGTGTGTGTGTGTGCGCACACGCGCGCATAAAAACAATCTTAGTAGGAACAGTCACTAGTTTGAGGAGCTTCTTCAAGACAAAAAACAAAAGAATTGCCATTTATCCATCTATATACTTACACACACAAACACACCTCTAAACTCACAGAAGAGGTCAAGGGCCCACTTGTTAAGATGACAGAATTAACAACTGGATTATGGTCTTGGCTTAATTCTATAGTGCCCAGTTATCAAATTAAAAAGGGCGACTTTCATCCCACCCATGCCTTCAAAAATGAAGCAACTCCCATCTCCTCCCCAGATGCTAATGGGACGGAAAGTCCAATCTGAACCTTAGGAACTTGCAATTGTTTTATTTGAGGTATCTTCTCATTTCTGATTCTAAGGTCAATTACATACATCTTCCCCCCTTTTTTTGACTAAAATCAAATTCATCCAGTATCTGTGCTGTATTCCCTAACCATGTATTAACTGGATAAGTACAGCAACCTGCCAGAAATAAATGAGCACCAATACATAAACAGCACATAGGATAATTAGAGCAGAGCTTAACAGGAAAACCCTGGTCTCTACTGAATCAGGACATTTGCCCCTCTTTTTTGTTTTAAATAAAAAAGTCTTTTAAAAGAAGGGGTGACAAAAACCAGGAAGAGAAAAGGTGGTGGTGGTGGTGGTGGATGCAATGATGATTACATAAGGTACCCAAACTGCCTGTCGTTCACAGGCAGACAAACTCAGCTGGAGGTGGTGAAAGGAGCTGATGCATTATTGGTACTTGTAGCTGTGGCACCTGTTACTGCAAAGCCAGTTGGAGGAGCTATGGAACTGTGGCTGGGCTGCAGGTCCTTGGGAATGCCACTGTGGGAGCTTAGTTGGTGGCCAAAGGCTGCACTGAACTGTGGGAGCTGCTGCTTAGGAGAAGTGGAGGCCATGAGTTCAGAAGATGCAGCACCCATGCCACTGAAACTGGTCTGCGGTAACCCCGGAAGAACGCTGGAGCTGTTGGGGGTTACGGTGGCGAAGGCAGGCTGGGTGGTTTCTGAGTGCGATGTAGTAGGTGGTGTAGACAGGGAAGTGGAAAGGAGGTGTCCGTCTGCACCAAGCAGGTTACTAAATGGAGAAGGGTCACCAAGGTTTACGGGGAGACTCCCCCAGTGAGTTCTAGGATTCACCACACCACTAAGCGGCACCTCCAGTTGCGATGGGAGCAGATGCTGTGCTATGATGGGCATCTCAGTAGAGAAAGTAGCTGCCAAATTATCGCTAGAATAAGAGGTGGAACTGGGGGACCTTATATGGTCACTGTAAGGTGATGGCACATGCTCACTGTCATAATGGCTTCCATGGGGTGAGGAGTGTGAATGGTCACTGCTGTATTGCTGTCGTGAGGTGATTAGGTCATCTGCCTTGCTTAGCAGCTGGGCAGGGTGTGGCCTCTGGGAGGCATGGCTGCCATCGTGAAGTCCTTGAAACTGTCCTGGGAAGGCTCTCTCCCCAAGCGCACTCTGGCTTATCAGAGTAGCCGAAGTAAGGCCAACATTGGCTGGGGCAGAGAATTGCCCCTGAATCTGCCCTGCCAGGGGCGTAGATGGGTTGGATAAGGTAGCAGAACGGAGCAAGTTCTCATCAAGATCCAGGCTAGAGAAATTGTCATCATGTACTATGCGCCCATTCAGCAGCTCACCTAGATCTGCATTGACTTCTCGGCTCAGTGATTGAATTCCTGAAGTTTCAGCACCTGGGGAAAACACCCCTATTCCTCTGTCCGATAGTTCCTGAACTGGCACGCCATCTGTTTGAGTGAGCACACCAATAGTACTCAGGCACTCAAGAGAAGTTACAGCCTGCAAGGCCCGTTCCAGTTCCTCTGCCTCTTCAGTGGTAGGAAGGAGGTCTCCATTTTTACCTTCATCAAAGTAAAAAATAAAATAAAAAAATTAGCCTCTCTCTTACATATACCTCGAGACAAGCTGTTGAAGCTATTTAACGTTGCAGAGATGTCATAAACTCATAATCTAACAGGTAACTCCAAAATCTGTGGTTTGCAACAGAAGAACCTCCATGATTTACCAAATGAAATATTCTTTTTGTGTAAATAGGAAGCTAACCCAGATCAGTGTTGGTAGGCAGATTCCCCCCCCCCCCCAGTTCCCTAGTCTACAGCTGAAAGAGAGTGACTGTCCCAAAGTGACTGTTCCAAAGTCAGGTTTCCATGCCTAGGGGAGGACTAGAATCTGGGTCTTCCAGCACCTTAACCAGTATACTATACTCAATTTCACTGTTAACAATAAGGATGGTTAATTCTCAGAATGCAGTATACCCAAAGCAGTTTTGCCAAATCTTCTTAGATTAAGATTTTGACATATAAAGGGAGAAAAGAGAAAATACAGTTCTCAATTATTTCAAAAAACATGCAGTATCTGTACTAATCTCTGATTTACTTATACTATTTATTACCTTTCAAATTTTTCAATAATTATGCACGTGGCTAATATTAAACAAAATATATGAACTCCTTGAATAAAAAAAAAATAAGACAGCAGAACAAAAGATATTTAACATTACATTCAATGACATTTTAAAAGAAAATCCAGATTCCAATCTGACACTAAAGCAATAGTTAAGTGAAAATTGTGATGTTGATGCAAACCTCCTTGGGGAAGTAAGCCATGATTGAAAAAGCCCTTTCACCTACTGGTGCTTGTCACCTTTTGAAATGGGGGAAATAAAAAGAAGAACTAAGATCGATCTTATTATCATGGAAAGTACATGGGAGGGAGGAACGTGCTTCAAGGAAGACAGTTTTCTGTAATAGCAGACTTGCAAGATTCACGGTGGGCAGTTGCAATTATTTTTTATTCAGAGCTGCATTTTGTTTGCAAGCCTTTTGTAAAACTTAGCCTTCTTTACATTCAAACTTCAACTTTCTTTTGTAAATAACAAAATCAGCAACTGAACCTCAAACCTGGAGACAAATGTAAAAATAAAAAGCCACATAATATTAACATTGTCAAAACCCCTTTATATACATTACCTTATAAAAACTCAATGGAAAGAAAATATAATACGGTTTTGTGAGGCAGAAAAGACCAGTGTAGTAAAATCACATCGCTTCAAAGCTGATTTCTTTCAGGTAGGGAACAATAACATCTATCTGACATGCAGCATTAGAACAAACCTTGAGCCATTTTCTTATTCCATTCCCATCTTTCAGCAGTTTCCCCAATATATTTTATTTTTAAATCATAAAACTGGTTCCAAAATGCCAAGTCACCCTTTTATCTTACAGCTCAGCTTTGAGTGGCATCTACTCGGTTAGCACTGAACGTCATGTGACAACAAAACAAAATACCTTCAAAGAAATCAAAATCTTGCAAGTCATCAGGCAGTCGTGGTAGGACGTCAGAGAAGTCCTCCTGATTCAATTCCAGGTCATGTGGAATGTCTGTGATTTCATTGGCAATATCATCTGGCAGCTCATCTGTACTCAGCTCAGGTGTGGAGGGACTCCTGAGATACAGGAAAGGTAGTCAAATGGTTTGGTGGAGAACCAGATCCAGTACTGATCACCCAGCTATGGTGAAACATTCTGTCTCTCTTTTCAAATGTTTTAAACAGTTCCCCGAATAGAGTTTAAATCCGTGAAGAGAAAAGAGGAACTTGTATGGCTACACCAGAATCCTAACATTAGAAAATGCTTTTGACAGGCAATTTGACAGGTGAGGAAGCCATATCTCCCTTCTTTTTCCCAACAGCGTGGCTAACATCAGAGCTGGAAGATTGACACAGAAAAGGCCATTGCCTACCTTTGTGTCAGAGGTTGTAACACTGTCAGACACTCATATTATTAGACAAGAGGAATTTAAATATAGCTTTAAGGAGCAGGTACAAATATAGTATGTCTTTAAAAAATAGGGACATGGGATGCACCCGTCACTCATGCCATTTGCACCATGGGTCCAAATAGCTTTCTTTGATAGACACGGGACCTCTAGTGATCATGTACTGGGATTCCAACTCAGAGAGCACATTGTCAGAAGAGAAATTAATACCACGTTTTTTAATATTCCTGAGATATAATGCGGTTTGAAGTGCTAGTAGGCAGTATTAACTTCTCCAAGTTAAATAAGAGGGAGAAATTCATAGGAACTGATGAAAAAATAATTATCTTTGAAGAGTAAACTGTAAGATAAATAGTAGCTTCTATCCAGAGGAAATGTAGAGCATCAAAAATCTGTACAATGATTGCTTTCAGGACCAGTACATGTCATATTTGTTGATTTTGGTAACATTTAGGAGTATGTGTGACACCAAGGTTGCTATATTAAATGTCAATAAACTGAGGCACTATAGATGTTATTAAAAACTCATAATCATCAACGACATAAACAAATGAATTTGTCTTGCTCATATATAATAGCTGCATAAATACAATTCTGCCTTTGCAGTACAGAGAGTCCTCACTTAACAACTGCAATAGGAACCAGCAACTCAGTCATTAAGCGCAATGTCACACGACTGTGCCAACTTAAGACAGGAGTTCCATGTGCAGTTGTTAAGCAAACCACCATGAGCCATTAAGTGCGATGTTATACGACTGTAAGCTGCAACTTCCTGCCGGCTTCCGTACTGAACTTGTTTATCAGAAGCCAACAGTGAAGATTGCAAATGGCAACTGTTTGAGACTTTAGGGATGAGGCAATGGATGCAGTTTCAACAACCAGTCTCGTTTTTCAGTACTGTCGAACAATCACTAACAAGTATTCTGTATTCTGAAACAAATAACGTAATATGGACAGTAAATAAATATGGGGCATTTTTATTCACAGCTGGGCACTGACCGTATATGAGCTAACTCCATTGGCAGTGAGATGCTGGTGGGCATAATAAGGTTTCCTTGGGGCACAGCAGGAGGAATTGGCTTTTGGGGGCGCCGTGGTCCTCGTCTTCTCTTTTTCTTGTGTTTTTTGGTAAGCGCCGGGGGCTTCGTTTTTTTCCTGGGTTTCTTCTGCTGCTGGTGTTGAACTTTACGACAGCTGTCTCCTCTCAAGAAGTTATCCTTCCAGGGTGGGGAAGAAGACATTAACAAATATTTTTCTTTTCCTTGAAATTCCAAGAGGTATGATTACATCACAAAATTCAGACAGAATATCTGAACACGTAAAAAACCAGCCATGAACCTCATAGCAAGGGCAAGAGAACTATCAGCACGTAGAGGCCAAAATATTGCCCAATATAATCACAACAGCATAAATATTAATTTAAAATAAGATCGGCAGGTATTTGAAGGCTAGAAACTTAGTTATGCTGAATACATCAGAAAGAATGACTCACAGAGGCTAAAGTAGGAAATAATCAGATTATCTTTCTGTCAAGTGGATTAGTCAGTTTAGTATATCACACTGTTATCAGAATGGTCCTGCTTATCAGAACAAATGGAAAATACTGCAAATATGCTGTGTAATAGAAGTATACATAACATTTTTAATCTGAATGCCAATTTTAAATTCAAATTCAAGTTAAAAACAGTTGTAGCAGGCAGTTTCAATCATTCCGGAAATGTTTCTGGCCCCAAACACAATGTTTCAAACTCATCGCCATTTTTAGTTCAAAGCTATCAAAACAGACTGGGAAACAACCATTTTGAACTCAGAACAATTTATATTTTGTAACAGTTAATGAGCAATAACCCTAGGGCAATATTCAGAATTTATTATGTGTATTTGTTTATATGAGTTTTGCAAAGGCACTGTAATAAAGAAGAAAGTTTTGAAATGTAGGAAAGGTGAGCTCCATGCTACTAGCCAAGCAACTGTTCATTCACAAAATTAGAATGATCCTGAGTTAAGTGCAGCCTGCATCAAACTACGACAGGAAGCTTAGGTACCTTCCCATTATTCCTTTGGTTAGCTCAATAAGTTAGTGGATATCCTATATTTTTAACCATAACTGGCAAAAGATTTTATAGCCTTCTGAAAAGAACTGTGAAAGTGGAACACTCAGCACTTAGAGCTTACCTGTTGATCTGCTACAACTTCTGTTGTTCTGAATGTGTGTGTGGGGGGGGGGGGTTGTTTTGTTTTGGGGCGGTTTTTTTTTTTGCTTGACTATCAAATGTACTTACCATTTTTTTGGCATGTTCTTCACATAAGGGGGTCTGGTGTGTAATGTCAAAAACGGGCACAGAGCATTGCTGTCCATCAGCAAATTTAGCTGTACAACTTGAAAAAAGCTGCTGCGATCGATTCAAGAGGATATCTATTTATATACCAGCTTAAAGAATAATATGCAATACTGATGAGATTTGAGTACAACTTTATTTTCAAATTTTTAAAACCCCACACCTTTAAATATAATTTATTTATGTATTTCAAAATTTGGAAGATTTAATAGCAAACTGCCTTCCAGCAGAACTGCCAATGATTTTCTATTGTCTTAAGATAGGTTTACTGAAGTAGGTACTTTGCTAATGAGCCACTGTCCGTTTTCTAAAATTTCTTAATTATTATTGTCAGAGGAAGACAGAATATAATGAGTAGATTATTTTCTAATGAACTAATGGAAAACTAGATAATATATTAAAAGGAAAATTTCTATCATCTATAGAAGATATAACAAATGAAAAAAATCCTGTTTCTGAAAGATAATACAGAGAGGAAATCAATAAATAGGTTCCTGAATATGAACTTAGATTGCTCATAAAAGGTATATAACTAGCAGTCTCTAGTCTTTCTCTTGCTATGTTTCCTTGCTCAATTTGTAACAGATATAGTTCTTCAAAATTATGTTTTTATGCAATGCTGCTTCACCTGCATGGTCTTAAAAATGTGTTCAGTATATTTAACATGCCTTTCTCTACTTAATAAATACTCAAATGAGCAATGTTATGTCAGGTGGAGCAAGACAATGGGTAAGAATATGTAACTAATGCCTAGGGACTGTTAAAACCATAAGCTTGGGGAGACAAGCTAGATGATAAAATCTATGGTGTGTGAAAGAAAGGCTGATTTACTGATATAAATAATTGTACAAATAAGTATAGTTCATCGGATTGATTGCTTGTAAAGACAATACTTTAGATAATGGCTGCTAGATTTGTAAAGTAATTTAATGCACATAAGCATGAAGGATGGTATGAAGATCTCTGGATGATCTGCAGGGTATCTATTTTTTAACATCAACAGCCAGTGACACTCTCCCATTCTACAGTCTGTTGAAATGAAGAAGGCATGATGAAAAGAAGGTCCTAATGAGGAGCATGTCATAAGCTCCATTTATTGCTGGTATTTAGAACAGATCTTGGGGCTCACAACATTTTAGTTCTATTTCTTCTGTACCATCTCCTATTAATCTTTAGGTTTCTAATGAAAACAAAGTACAACCCGCAAGTCTGTAGATTATGCTAACATGTTCAACTCTCACCTAGAAGTAGCTTATATGACCAGTTTTTAAAAACATTTCAGCATGATTATGTACAGTATATTATTTTCCCTCAGATATTTTCTTATTTCATCTACTACGTTGTCATTCCTGTCTATATTGCTCACTTTACAAGTTTTTTCATGCCTAGAAGAACTATAAATTAAAGATAAACCTGTGTTAAAATTCAAATTCTGAGCTCATTTAATCTTAATTTGAAATTTTTACCTTTTATTTCATTGCTTCTGCAATTCATGTATTCCTGGACGTACAGCTTTTGCTTGATGTACAGGTAGACCATGTCCAGGAGGCCTTTGCAGTTTCATCAGCTATAAAGCTGAAACCTTACTTGGAATGGGAGGACCTTGTAACAGTGATTCATGCCCTTATCATCACTTGGTTAGACTGCTACAATTCATTTTACTTTGGTGCAGTAGCTCATTCGTTGTCTGGCATTAATAACAATGAACATATTGCACCTATTTTATAGACTTACATTGGTTGCCAATAGTTTTCCAAGCGCTCATTTTGATTAATAATGCTCTTTATACCTTGGCACCTGGATACTTACAGAACTATCTATCTAGGTGTATTCAACCCAACTAAGTCCCCTCAGGAGATATGTGATACCCCTTCTCCTGGGAGGTGAAAGGGCTGCACTAGAAGGCACTGCTTCCACATCACAACACCTACATCATGAAACAAGCTCTTTCTAGAAATTAACACAGGTCTCTTGCTGATAACCTTCCAGAAGCTTAAAGTTGAAGTTTCTCTGGGCTATCTTTAAGAATTATGATTGTTACCATATAGATGTTGTTATGTATTAGGCTTTATTGGAACACCTAAAGCTTGTATAAGAGTCACCTCCAGGAGGCATTGAACTGTAACTGTTTTGGCGGGAAGCATTTTCGGCGGGAAACAGACGTTCAATCTGATTGGTTGGTTGAGTACCTGGCCAGGTATATATAAGAGTGCAGTTAGCCCCTATTCCCCAGTACAGTCACTTCCACCAAATAAAGAGCTGTTATGTTGTACTCATTGTCTCGGCGTCCTTCCTGCTCTCCAGAACCCACTACACAACAGTGGTGACGAGGATGGGATCCTGCTTCGCATTAAAGAGCTGAATTCACAGGGGACGGCTTCGCATGCTGGAGGAAAGAGGCATCTTTCCCCCCCCCCCTCCTATCGCCGGCTAGTCACCACGCTAGCGGTCTCACATACTCAGAACCACCGTCTGAGTCAGCGGAGCAGGATCCGAGAACAAGATGAAGATGCTGAAGGTCGGCCAGCCCAGAGAATTTGACATCCGCCATCCTGAACAATGGCCATCACACCTGGGACAAGTCGAGAATTATCTCCGGGCGAACCAAATTGCCGAAGACGGCCTAAAAGCAGAAACCTTGCTTTGCATAAGCGGGCCTGCCACATTCGACTTGGCCGAAAGCCTATTCCCCCCCACGCCGATCGAAACCGTCTCATACAGAGACCTCACGCAAAAGCTGAACGGGCATTTCAAGCCCCGAATGTCCGAGCTGGCCTGGCGGTTCTGATTCGACCAGAGGGTACAACAGCCGGGCGAATCTGCGTCGGAGTTTATCGCAGCCTTGTGACAGGCTGCCTGTCTCTGCAAGTTCTCCAACCTGGAGAGACTTCGGGACAGGCTTGTGTGCGGCCTAAGAGATAAGCGACTGCAACAGAGGCTTTTCACAAGGCCCGATATAACTCTCCAAAATGCTTGAGATCTTGGCTGACGAGGCGGCTGGAGGCGCGGTGCAAGCGGTACAGACTCCCCTGCCCAGCAGCCCAGAGGAAGCGATACACAACGAAGGCGCTATGTACGGCGAGCACACAGACGAGGAAGAACCCAACATCGACCTGATCCAGCTAAAAACGGAACAACAGGAACGACGTGAGCGCAGGGAGATCCAGCCGAAGGCAGCTCCCTCCCAGAAATGTGGAGGCTGCGGAGGCAACCGCCCGTGGGTAAACTGCAAGTTCCGGTCGGCCACGTGTTGGGCCTGCAGAAAATTGGGCCACATCGCAGCAGTCTGCAATAGCCGTTTCCAAGAGGGCCTACCCAAGCGACAGTCGGAGAACTCGTCATGGAAAGGTACCGGGGCCCGGAGATCGACAAGCGTGGGGTTTTTTGAAAGCTGGAGGGCCATCTGCCAAACCGGGGCCCGCTGACCACTTAAACCCAAACTAAGATTGGAAGTCCATTTACAAGGCATTCCTTGTAAAATGGAGCTAGACTCTGGCTCTGCAGTCTCGATTATTTCCGAAGAGACATTTAAACTTGTTTGCAGCTGGAGCAAGCAGTGGGTTAAACTGAGGCCCTCCAGCATCATGTTAACCGATTTCCAAAATGCCCCAGTAAAAGTTAAGGGGCAGGCCACCCTTTCCATGCAGTTAAGGGGCAGGCCACCCTTTCCATGCAGAGGTTTCAGGGGCACTTGGATGTTATCGTAGTCGAAGGCCGTAGGACCAGTTTAGTCGGGTTGGACTGGTTTGAGGCATTGGGCATTGTAATATCGAGCATCCACAGATTGCAGGGACACAACATTGAATCTGTCTGCAAAGAGTTTGCAGATGTATTCGATAGTAAGCTGGGGAGGTACACAGGGCCCCACATTTCATTTAAATTAAACCCATGTCTTATCAATTAGAATCAAACCCAGGAGAGTCCCCTTCGCACTCAAGCACAAAATTGAGAAAGAGCTAGATAAACTAGTAGAACAGGGGGTCCTGCAGCCGACAGGGGGAGAGTGGGAGACCCCAATAGTCACCCCCCTCAAAGCTAACGGGGAGATCCGTATCTGTGCTGATTATAAATGCACTCTAAATAAGGCCCTAAACCAGCACGCTTACCCGGTTCCCACGGTCAGCCACATTCTCGCTTCCCTCCAAGGCGGCACCATCTTTGCTAAACTAGACCTCGCGCAGGCGTACCAGCAGCTGCCAGTCATCATGGAGACAGCAGCAGCACAAACAATTGTAACTCATAAGGGAGCCTTCAGAGTTAATCGCCTGCAGTTTGGAGTAAGTGTAGCGCCAGGGATTTTTCAGGAGGTAATGGAGCGAACACTTAAGGGCATCCAAGGTGTATGCCTTTATTTTGACGATGTACTCATTGCTGGAGAAACAGAGGAAGTGTTAGCAGACAGACTTAGGGCAGTTTTACAGAGGCTTCGCTCTGCAGGTCTCAAACTAAAAAGAGAAAAATGCAGCATAGGGGTTACAACCAAAGACTTTTTGGGGTTCAGGATTGATGCCAGCGGGATTCATCCCGCAGAATCCAAAGTAAAGGCCATTAAGATGGCCCCCACTCCCAAGAACAAGGCGGAACTGCAAGCCTTTCTGGGATTATTAAACTTTTACCACTCCTTCCTACCCCACAAAGCAGCCATAGCTGCACCCCTGCATAGACTCCTAGATAAAAAAAGCTGCATGGAAATGGACCAAGGTCCATGACAAAAGCTTCCAGGACCTAAAGGCTCTACTGTCCAACAAGTCCACGGTCACCCATTTCATACAAACCAAGCCTATCTGCATTGCTTGCGATGCTTCACCATATGGAGTAGGAGCAGTGCTAAGCCATCTGGAGGGAAATGGTACTCAGGTTCCCATAGCTTACTACTCTAGAACCTTGTCAGGGGCAGAAAGGAACTATGCACAGATAGACAAGGAAGCCCTGGCAATAGTGGCTGGGGTCAAAAAATTCCACGACTATCTGTATGGTAGGGAGTTCAGTGTTTACGGACCATAAGCCTCTATTAGGCTTATTCACCACTGACAAACAAACCCCACAAATACTCTCCCCTAGGATACTCAGATGGTCCATATTCCTATCAGCTTATAATTTTAAACTGTTTCATAAGCCAGGGAAAGAAATGGGCCATGCAGATGGGTTAAGTAGGCTACCCCTAGCAACCATAGAACCAGATCCAATGCCAGCTGCGCAGATACTGGCAATCCAAGAGCTACCGGAATGCCCTCTCCATGCAACCCTAACCCTAATCCTGAGCAGAGTTCAGTCTTGGGTATTCACAGGGTGGCAGGATAAAAGTCCAGGCCCAGAATTCCAAGCGTATTTTGTAAGGAGGCATGAATTGTCCTCACATAAAGGATGCCTGTTGTGGGGTAGTAGGGTTATTATACCATCAACACTAAGAGATAGGGTGCTGTAGTCTCTACATGAAGGGCACCCTGGCATAGTTCGCATGAAGGCTTTAGCAAGGAGCTACCTTTGGTGGCCAGGGTTAGATAAGGCAGTGGAAGAGCAGGTACAGGGATGCTACTCTTGCCAAAGGTCCAGACCTGACATGCCCCAAGCGCCTGTCCACAAATGGGAGGCAACACATACACCCTGGTCCAGGGTCCAATAGATTATGCTGGTCCATTTCAAGGACAGCTTTTCATAATAGTGGTAGACAGCCACTCAAAATGGCTGGAGGTAGTGCCAGTCCCAAATATGACCATGGCCAGAACAATCCAAGTGCTCAGGAGACTTTTTGCCACACATGGTCTGCCTGACGTTGTGGTATCAGATAATGGGGCTCAATTTATTGCTGCTGAGTTTCCTTCATGAGAGCAAACTTGATTAGACACGCCACATCCGCGCCCTTCCACCCGTCGACTAATGGACAAGCAAAAAGGATGGTGAGAACAACCAAAGACGCACTCAGGCACATTATCGTCAGTGATTGGCACCACAGGTTGGCGGAATTCCTATTATCACAACACAACACACCTTGCACAGCCACGGGGAACAATCCTGCGGAGCTCCATGGGGGCAGATGCCTCATCACCAAACTAGACAGGCTTCACCCCGACAGAGTGGCTTCTGAGGCCGCACAACCCCAAACCCCAAGTGACTTGGTTTGGGCCAGAAACTATGGTCCGGGACACTTGTGGATTTCGGGGGTGGTGGTTGACAAAACTTGGCCTTTAACCTACGTAGTAGGGGTGGAGGGGGGTCGTCAGGTCAGACGGCACATAGACCAAGTAAGGAAAAGAGTTCCAGAACAGTCAATAAGCGACCACGGAGAAAATTACCCCTCATTGAGTTTCCAAGCTGGCACACAAGCTAGCTCACATTCTCCCTACCAGCACCACCAACAAACAACTGCGTCCGAGCCCGAGGAGGACCAGGAGAACCCCGATCAACCTGGACAGCAACCCTCCCCAGACCGCAGGGTTAACCCTGCCACAGGGTCTGACTATGGGGTGGGTCCACCAGAAACGGGCAGCCAGAGCTTACCTGCAGACTCTCCAGTTCAGGATAACTTGGATGTCCAGGATACGCCGAGTAAGGTGCCAGCCCACAAGGGGGAAGAGACCCTAAGATATTCATATAGCCCCATAGGCCACCCGCGTACCTCACGGACTATGTGCACAAATAAGGGTAGCCGGGGGCTAGGTCCACTGGGAAGTTGGTTGTCATGTATGTAAGTTCATTATATGTGTATATAGTTTCATCCTTAAGGGGGAAGGGGTGTTATGTATTAGGCTTTATTGGAACACCTAAAGCTTGTATAAGAGTCACCACCAGGAGGCGTTGAACTGTAACTGTTTTGGCGGGAAGCATTTTCGGTGGGAAACAGAGGTTCAATCTGATTGGTTGGTTGAATACCTGGCCAGGTACTGGCCAGGTATATATAAGAGTGCAGTTAGCCCCTATTCCCCAGTACAGTCACTTCCACCAAATAAAGAGCTATTATGTTGTACTCATCATCTCGGCATCCTTCCTGGTCTCCAGAACCCACTACACAACAGATGTCTGTCGTTATTATTGTATATTATATTTTATTATTCATTATTCTTTGGATTTTTGTTGCATTTTAGTGTATTTTAAGTCACTGTGTCCTGAAGATTCAGCAGATAGAAATTTGGCACATAATACTAAATAAAATAATTAGCAGAACGTATCTACTCCTACAGCTAATGCATTCACCATTTTATCTTTATTTTTATCTATTTTTAAAAACTCAGAATTTTTAACCAATAACGTCATTTAAAATCATACAAAATTATGCTATATTCACTATTTCTAAGTATGGAGTTACAAGCTTAATTTTCCAACTAGAATTTCTTGCCTTATAAATCAATTATACCAGTCTACTTTTAGAAGTCAATCTGGTCTCTTAATGCACAGTGCAAAAGAAGTACAACCAAATACAGATGCCAAGAGCTATTTACTGAAAACGAAAATAGACCAAAATTTATTCCCTTTCATCCCACAAATAAACAGAAGAATAATGAAAAGGATACGTTGAAAACAATGTTTAGTGAATGGAAGAGCCTTGTTAGTGCATGGTTCACCCTTTGTAGTTCCACCGCATGGTGATGCATCCCTCTGCTTCACCTGGCTTGAGCTGAAATAGATGTATACACACACACACACACACACACACAGAGAGAGAGAGAGAGAGAGAGAGAGAGAGAGAGAGAGAGAGAGAGATGTTTATTAACAGTCTTATCAAAAAATTTAAAATTTAATTATTGTTCATGTCTCCTTTCACATTACAGAAGTATTTTATCCATCCTGCAAAACACTCACAAACAGGAGGTGTCAATATTTATTTCTAGTTACTAGATATTATCATGTAATAGACAAATACACTGCACAACACAGAGATTGCACTCTTTGTAACATCCAATATATCTATTCTCTATAAAGGTAAAGGTTCCCCCACACATGCGTGCTAGTCGTTTCCAACTCTAGGGGCTGGTGCTCATCTCCGTTTCAAAGCCAGCGCTTGTCCAAGGATGTCTCCGTGGTCATGTGGCCAGCATGACTGGATGCCAAAGGCGCCCGGAACACTGTTACCTTCCCACCGTAGTGGTCCCTATTTTTCTACTTGCATTTTTACGTGCTTTCGAACTGCTAGGTTGGCAGAAGCTGGGACGAGTAACAGGTGCTCACTCTGCTACGCGGCACTCGGGATTCAACCCACCAAACTGCCGACCTTCTGATTGACAGGCTCAGCATCCTAACCCACTGAGCCACCGCGTCCCTTTCATTTTCTATATAATACACAATTAAAATAATTAATAGATACCTTTCTGTCCCTATTGAGCCAAGAGTATAAACAAAATACAAGTTACAGCATTTCTATTAAAATGCACACATATAAATATAAAGCAAGTATTACAGGAAAAGTGATTCAGTAAAATGTTCAATAGTTAAGGATCAGGGTTTCAATATTCTTGCCTGTCTCTTTACAAATAAAATGAGAATAAGTTATTTAAAATGTCAAAACAAATTCTCTGTAAATAGTGCTAATTTGGATTATTTACATCAGGGTTGTCAAACTGCCGGTCCATGGGCCAGTTTCATCACACCAAAGTTGCACCCACCTCATTGCCAGCAATGCAAAAAGAGTTGCGATATGTTGCAACACGTCACATGACATGGCGAGTTTGACACCCATGATTTACATGATTTTGAAATAGGTTTGTTCCCATGAGGCTTTTGTCAGCCTGATATATCAGACTATGCTCCTATTCCCAGATCTCTTAGGTGGCTTTGATATCAATAATGAGATTAATTCCACTACAGAAGGTGGAAGTTAAAAAATCCTGTCTGGCATTTGCAGTATTAGGTTCACAAGTGTCTGGCATATTTTAATAACCGTATGTAGAAAGCCATTTAGGGATTTTGAAATTAAAAAAACAGCGCACTTGCAGTAAAAATCAACTTTACCTTCTACATTTATGAAAGTCTCATAAAGTGATGAGCTGGTACTTAATAATAAAAATGAATAAAGTAATGACTAATAAAGTGAACTCAGTCTAGACAAGTTAGATACTCTGTCAGTTGGCTCTTTACCAGATTAGAAAAATAGGGTTTAAGCAATTTTGACTGAAATGCATTCTCCTTGAAGAACTGTATTGTAATGTAATGTATTCTGGGGATATTATTTATTTGTTGGTTGGTACATTCAGTTTCAGAAGCCATCTGAGTCAATCATTCCAAATGGGTTTCTCTCTCTCTTTCCCTTTCTCCTTTCTTGTTGATGGGACCCAAAGCACGCCCACTTTGCCTGATCTCACCAGATGAATCAAAAACTGATGGACTCACAAGCAGCCAGGCCCTAGGCCATGAAAAGTTTTATAGATGATAACCAGTTCCTTGTATTGCACTCATAAGTCAATAGGTAACTGGTGCAACTTGGAAGCCCACACATTAGCATACCACAACAGATAATCCTACAAAAGCCTGCCCTCGGGCATCTCAACTAAACCTGTCCATCAAACTCCAACTCTGAAATCCAGGACTGAGCTGGAACCCCAAATTGTAGCCTTAAGCGTCTTCTATTTCCTGATGTAGGTGAGTCATCTCTCTTGACCAGAAATAACTTGGTAATTGTTACCTATGTTCCCGGGACATAATGAACTAAGAGGCGTAGCATCAGGATTAGAACCCATTCTAAGGCCATTTATGGGGGTGGGGGGAACCCCTGTGCCCATAATACTCTATTCTGGCATTTAGAGTATAATCTACTTTATTAGTAAGAGCTGAAATAAATCTGAATTCAGAACTAAAACCTATTACCAATGTTGGCAATTAACCAATAATATTTTGTCACTTTTAATTTGAAATGAATTTGCTGTGTGGGTTTATTCTCAGGTAGAAAAATCATAGATGCAAACTACTAATATTAGAAGATTTGATTCTTAGATTTTGTTGCTGAAATTTTCAAAGTTCCATTAAAACATTATTTTGCATTTCCCAAGTATTAGTTTGCTGCAGTTGTATGGGAAAGTCCCTCACCTGGTCCGAGGACATGAAGCTCTATGGAGTTCTCGAATCAGGTGCCCAGCACATTCCGGTTCTCTGTTTGCTGCCCGCAGCAATGCTTTCCGGAATGTATGTTGGCATTTCTTTTGTTGAGATTCTGCCCGCTCCAGGCGGCAGAGGTGCTTGTATTTCTGCTGAAAGTAAGTGCAAAGTTGGGAAATGCGGGTTCTCCTGCCACTGGCATAATCATCATCAGGCCTGTAAAGTTGGAGAAAGGGGAAAAGCTGATAAAATAGCCTGCATCCTGTTCCAGGTTGGGCAGCAAATAGTGTACTAGCTGCAACTGTACAAAAACCCTCTGGCCATGCCCCATCTGCTTTTTAAGCAGAAAACCCCAACAACTGCAAGCCCAGTCTTTCTGCAGAAGTACAGTTCCAACAAAAAAAGTCAAAAGATGAAGCAATCCTCTGAATCAACAGCCACATCACCTTGCCTGGGTTGAGTTCTAGCTAATTTTTCCCCATCCAGACTCTGACATTAAGCCATGACTTCCACAGCACGTCCCAATGAGCTTGGAGTGGAGACAGAATCTGCATGTTGATGAGACAAATGACCTCTCTGAGTGGTTTCATGTAGATATTAAACAGGACAGTGAAAAGGATTGAACACTGAGGCACTTTATAATGAACTGCGTAGGGGTCTAACATTCCTCTCTTCAACCACCATTTGGACCTACCTACTCTGGTAAGAGGCCAATCATTACAATATCATGCTCCCCCAACTCTCAATAGATAGTCCGAAGGTCAACAGTACTGCAAACCATTACTGCAAACTGCTAAAAGATCTGCTTTCTACTTCAAATCTCATCACGGGTCAATCTTAAAAGTCATTTCTGTCCCATGCTGAGGTATGAAATCTGATCTCCATGATTCTAAACAATCTGTAGTATCCCCCAGAGCCCTCTGCAAGTGCAACCCCACAACCTTCTCCGTAACTTTCCCCATAAAGCTATGATTAAATAGGATGGTAGTTGTTTAATTTCATTAGACCCAAGCTTGCCTCTCAAGGAATGAGTAAAGCACTACCCTTCTAAAGAATTAATCTCCCATTCCTTTAGAAGAGCATTGACTAAAGCCTAGATCCAATCCCAACTCTTTCTTAGCCACTTTTATTAGCCATATGGGGCAGGGATCCAACGTACAAGTGATTCAGCTAAGACTGCAGAGGTTCTGACCACTTTTGGGGGGAACTACAAGTACAAAAATCTCCAACGTAACAGCACATGACATAATTTCTGTATTTTGTTAAAAAATCTATCCATCTGGCTTCCAACTTGGAGTAAATGTGAGTGACGTTAGCAATGAAATATTCAGCCAGATGATCACCACCCACACTGATTAGATCTTCCGATCCATTCTTTCCCCCAAAGGATCAGAGAGACTTTAAATAGTGCATGAAGGATACAGTGGTTTGCACCCTCCTGTTCATTACACTTTGCCACCTTTAACACTACTTGCGTCTGACCAGTTTTGCTATTTGTTTTTAGCAGTGTGACTCCAGGCATCTCTTTACCTGCTTCATTTCCCACTCAGTGGGACAACCTAATGAAGCAAAGGAGCAGGAAAGGATCAATGGATAGCAAGAGGTCAATCAGTGGTAATTCTGTTGAGTCCTTCTATGTTCCAGAAACCAAGAAGGTGTTCAACAGAGTTACAAGGAAATTGTCCAGAGAAATGGATACATTATTCCTGCTGGAAACCTGCTGGATCCATTAGGTGTCTGGAGTCCCCAATAATCAGTCCCCAAAAGACTGATTATTACACAATGGATCTGAGGTAAATACCAGATCTAAAATGTACTTTGGGGCAAGGTGGTAAGGATCGGAGACAAATCCATGTTTGTTATGATAGCCATGAATTCCTGAGGTCCCCCAGGGAGGGGAGACTGAAATCATCCAGTAGTAATAGTCTGGCTGAATCCACACACTCTATAATGAAGTCCACCTACTTAGGCATGCTGTCATGAAGCTAGGAGCATAGTTCCATTGCAGCTTTCCCATAATCTCCTAAGTCATGAGCAAGATTTGGGAACAGCATTCACAACAGCTAGCATCTCTGAGTAAACAACTTCCGCATAACCTTTCCTGTCCCAGGATTAAGCCTGATGAAAAACATAAAATTTGGCTGGACCAATCTTGTGAAGTGGATGTCCAGTCAAGTCCGTGGTCTTGTTCACAATTAAATCACATAAATGGCAATGCTCTATATTGCTTTAGAAGTTCCTATCTTGTAAGTGAGATGGCAACCAGTGAGAGAGTTCGTTTTTACCACCTGTGTCTATTGTTATTTTTACTTTGCTGCTTTAAATGTTGGTTGAGATATTGGGATTACTTTTTTGTAAAAATAAGAACTACTTTTCCTGCCAGAGGAAGCAATAACTAATTCTCCTTTCCTCCTGCAACTCCCCAATGCCACTTCCTCTGACAGTCTTCCCCAATCTAGTGTAACATCTACCAGGAAAAATATTGGTTTGGATGGACAGTATAAGAGCCTCTTTTTATAATGTTCCCGTATGTGATTTCCCTACTTCAACATGACTGACAAAGTTACTTTTCTGTACAAGTCTTCTGTGAATTCAGTGGTCCTTTATTTAATTAAATATTTCAATAGCCTTAATCATTAAGGCACCAGGCTACAAACCAGGAGACTATGAGTTCTAGTACTGCTTTAGGCATGAAAACCGGCTGGGTCACTTTGTACTAGCTACTCACTGTAGCCTACAATGTCATGCTAGGGTGACCAGGCAGACGATCAATTCCTGTCACAACCAATGGATCAACACTTGGCTGATCATCATATCAACAACAAAAGTCAGACACTATGTTTGCAGGAAAATGATAAGAAGAATCAAAATCTTCCTTGATATCATCCGGACCAACTGTGATAACTGGAAGCTATGAGGACATTCCTCCCTATAAAGACAGTTTGTAGCAATGGGGGATTAGCAAATGAGCCCCCAGCCACTCCTGTACAGGCATCACAGTACTCAGTTCTCTCTCTCTCCTGTTACTCAGGAAAGTCATCCATCATCCAGTAGTATATCTCCAGCCTAACCAAACAGGAGATGTAGTGGAGTTCTTATCCGATGTCTGGAGGCTGAAAGGGATTCAGTTAGGTGGAACAAAACAATCTGACATTGAATCCTGTTGGTTTGCTTATTGTCCCAGCACTGGCTCTAGAGAGAAGGAAACATCACCCGAAAGAGCAGATCTGCAACACAGCTCCTATTAGATCAAACAAAAGTGTGTGACGGCCAGCAGAGACTTTGCTTAACTTCAGTTTATTTTCTAGCCATTGCATTTTTATTTTTATTTTGGAATAAGGGACTCTGCACTGTATTTGGGGCTGCCTTTCAAAACTATCAAGAATCTGCAATTAGGACAGAGCACAGCAGCCCCCATGGCAAAGACCTACGATACCTTTATGACAGACGCTACGTTGGTTGATAATATATTTCTGACTATAATTCAAACTGTTGGTTCTATCTAAATGTCCTACCCACGGGACCACCTTCTTCAAAAAGCATCTCCCTGTTTGCGCAGCCAGCCAAAGGGACATGCTCTAAGTATATTCTGTGAGTCGCTGACAGACGGGAACACGGAACAGACATCTGGAAAGGTAGTTCTGCCCTCCGGAGCAACCTCTGCTTATAATCTGGATACCTCTCAACCCTCAACAACACCCCTTTTAATATTTTGAAAAGCAGTGAAGACAGAGAGCATCTGTGATGCAATATATTAGGTGGGTACATTACTCTTCATCTCTGGGTAATGATTTTTAATCAAAGAAATTTAATTAATTATTTTAATTATATTTGAAATTTTATATGACCTATCCCAGAATATGTTGGAACAGCAGACAGAGGATAAATTGTCCCCCCAAAATCATATACGGTTCTATCTCCCACCCTTTCGATAATCTTCTTTCCAACAGCACATCCAATACAACAATCCACTAGCAGTGGTTTTTTACAAACATCTGTTCTTATGTAATAGCTTTACTCATTTGTAATAGCATGCAACTCAGCAATTCTGACACTGCAGTTATTCATATAATTTTCAAATCAATACTCCTAAGGAACAGACCAGAACCACAAGCAATTATAAAAACTACATTGAGAAGAACGTTATGTTTCATTGCTTTGATTAAATGCTGAATGTTAGGAAAGCAGTACTAGGCTTTTTCACAAGGCCCTTGAAGTTAGACCGGAGAACCTCACATATGATGGAAAACAATATGGGTTAGTCATTTAATTACCAATCTGATTTTGCTTAGGTTTTTATGCTACTTCGTATTTTTTGACCATGTGGCATTTAAAATCGTGGGAGTATGCAGCATACATATACTTGTAAAAAATAAAAATGCATAAGTTAAAAGAAAAAACCCTCTTAGCTGTGAACCAACAACTGCTGGACTTCCCTTCACTGAAGGTATCCAAGCAGAGGTTGGATTATCTAACAAAATGAAATTCAATGGTGAAAAAAAGTAAGGTTCTACATTTAGGCAAGAAAAACCAAATGCACAGGTACAGTATAGGTGGTACCTGCTCAATAGTAGTAACTGTGCTGCAGCTGCCAAAAAAGCCAACACAGTGCTAGGTTGCATTAACAGAGGGATAGAATCAAGATCACATGAAGTGTTAATACCACTTTACAATGCCTTGGTAAGGCCACACTTGGAATACTGCATCCAGTTTTGGTCACCATGAGGGAAAAAAAAGATATTGAGACTCCAGTAAGAGTACAGAGAAGCACAACAAAGATGATCAGGGGACTAAAACATAAGGAACGGTTGTTGGAATTGGGTACGTCTAGTTTAACGAAAAGAAGGAAGGAGAAACTTCCTGACAGTTAGAAGAATTAATCAGTGGAACAACTTGCCTCCAGAAGTTGTGGGTGCTCCAACAATGGAAGTTTTTAAGAAGAGACTGGACAACCTTTTACCTGAAATGGTATAGGGTTTCCTGCCTAAGCAGGGGGTTGGACTAGAAGACCTCCAAGGACCCTTCCAACTCTGTTATTCTATTCTATTCTAACTTCAATCTACCAGGAAAGTTTTAATTTTGATTTTGCACTGATCAGTTGGACACAAAGACCTCAAAAGCCACTTCCAATTCTAGGAATCAGTGATTCTGATCACAAGTTTCTGAATTATTCAAATCATGTTTTGCAAACTTTGGAAATGGTACCATCTACTCGGTAAATTATATTATTAAAAGATTTATTTCAATCAAAGTACAAGAAATGTAGAAACAATATTGGTGAACAGGTGTAAGGAAAACAGCCTAGTTTTAAATACCGGAAAAACCAGAGAACATTGTCGATTTCAGAAAAAGCAGGCACAGCAACATTTCTCTGTGCATAAATGATTCACCTGTGGGGATGGTTACCAGCAGCAAATTCCTGGATGTGCAGTTAACAAGTAGGCTGGCTTGGTCGCTCAACAGTGAGAAACTGGTGAAGCGGGCACAGCAGCACCTGCATTTTCTGCGTCGCATGAGAAAATCACATCTTCCTTCCCCTGTCCTGACCACTTTCTACAGGGGGGACGATTGAGAGCATCCTGTCAGACAGCATCACAGTCTGGTTTGGAAGCATCACGGCTTCAGATGGGAAAGCGATGCAGAGAGTGGTGAGGATGGCCGAAAAGATCATTGGCAGTTCCCTCCCGTCCATCCAGGACATAGCACAGAAGTGTTGCTTGAGCAGGGTCCGTAAGATTATCTGGGACACTACACATCCTGTTCACGACCTGTTTTCCTTGTTACCTTCTGGGAGGAGGCTTCGTGGTATCCATAGCAGAACATCCAGATTCAGCCATAATTTCATTCCATACAGCATTAACCTTGTGAACTCTCAAGCTTCCTTCTTCCGTTACATATTCAAGTTGGACAGTATTTATTTTTTATGTATATGTAGGGATGTGGGTCTATACATATGTGTATATAGTATGGTTAGGTGTGTGTCATTTATGTGTTCCACTTTGAGAGCAGGCAACTAAATTTCATTTTTGATGTGTGCCGTTGTGCCCACAGTAAAAAAATGACAAAGGTTATCTTATCTTATCTTATCTTATCTTATCTTATCTTATCTCTTATCTCATATTTTTGTGCTTTTGGCTGAACAAAGAATAACCTTTTAGTAGCAAAATGTTTAACAACCTCAATGAACAAACTATGAATACAATAAATTTTCCATTTAGATTTCATTTAATGTCCACTAAAAGGAGAGTTTTACTGTAAATGATGCCATCAATTATGTAATTATACAAATTATGTGAATTCAAAATTAAGGGATAACACCTGTCCTTCTGAAAGGTCAGTTATATTGAGGCTTTACACCTCAAATATATGTGTCAAATAAAATCAGAACTAATGTGAGTGCTGTGCTTCGGACTTTCAAAAATCCGTTTAATCATCTTCTTCACTAATGTCTATGTTTCGCATAAGAATGTGCACCTAAAGGCCATATTTTGTTTTGTACTCTTTTGCCCTTTTTTGTGTACTTACTCATTCCTTTCATATCTGAGGGCCTCCCGGATAGACCATGCAACCTGGTATGGAGAGGTTTGGTCTAATTCTTCCAGTTCTTCTCCACTATCTTCTGACCAGTCCAGCCCTGAAAAGGAAGAAAGAAGATGAGCTTTTTCAAGTGCCGCTGAATCTTTCCCCCCCCCCAGGACAGAAGATATATATTTCTGACTTCATCATGAAATAAAGGTAAAGGTAAAGGTAAAGGTTCCCCCGCACATGCGTGCTAGTCGTTTCCAACTCTAGGGGCCGGTGCTCATCTCCGTTTCAAAGCCAAAGAGCCAGCGCTTGTCCGAGGACGTCTCCGTGGTCATGTGGCCGGCATGACTAGACGCCAAAGGCGCACGGAACGCTGTTACCTTCCCACCGTAGTGGTCCCTATTTTTCTACTTGCATTTTTACATGCTTTCGAACTGCCAGGTTGGCAGAAGCTGGGACGAGTAACAGGCGCTCACTCTGTTACGCAGCACTCAGGATTCGACCTGCCAAACTGCCGACCTTCAGATCGACAAGCTCAGCGTCCTAACCCACTGAGCCACCGCGTCCCTTTTCATCATGAAATAGTAATCAGTAAATAGTAAATAGTAATGGGTACCCTTATATTCTGAGGAAGCATAGTGATACATTCTTTATTCTTTCCAATAAAGAAAAGACCCAATGTTTCTCCAATTAGTTTGCTCACATACAATTGCCAATCCGTTTACACCCAACAAAAATGCAGATATTCTTCTGTACTTACCTAAATGTGGAAAGAGATCAGCATCCAGCTGATGTTTTTGAGTGCACAGTTTCACCAGTCTCTGTAACCGGCTCCTACAGAATGAGTACGGGGAGAAGGCTGTGGCTTTCATTAGGATCCTGTCAGCCCTGGGTGGGTCTGGGGCATGAACTTTAGTAGGGTGCAAGAGAGGCAGAGGTCTTTTGTTGGCCGACTGCCTGGCTTGTGCTATAGCATGTGTGGTGGGTGCCACTCCCTGCATTGGTAGGCTGGTATTCTGAGGTTGAGGTGACTTGCAGGCTAAGCTCTGTGGGAGCACTGCTGGCTTTAAAGATGTTGGTATATGTGAGAGATGGGCATGTTGCTGTGGTTGCAAAGGCTGCTGCTGCAAAGGTGCAGGAACGGGGTTAAAGTGCTCTTGGCGAACTTTCAGAATCTCAGTTTCTTTCTGGCGTTGACGGTTTTGGGCTAATTTGCTCTGCAACTTTTTCTTCACAGCTGTCCCTTTCTTGAGCTCTTCATCTTCCTCATTGAAAGCAAAGGGGTCTTCCAATTCTGCTTCTAAGTAGTGGAGAGGAGGCCGGGCCCCTGGTGGAGAAAGAGACATCCCATCCAGGCCATTGGGCATCTTCAAAGCCAGCGGAGGAACTGTCAGGCTGAAGGCTATTGAATCCATCTGGTGCCGGACTTTTACCTCTTCTGTTGGATCGTTCTTTTTCTTCCTCTCCTTTTTCGGTAAAAAGCCAAGAACTTGTAGGTGACTGTTGCAATACCTTTAAAAATCAAAACCAGAAAGATATATTTTTCTCACAATATTTGTGCCTGGGGAAAAAATCAGGAAGAAAAAGCTAATCACCAACACTTTGTCAGTCCAGCCAAAACTAAGGGGGGGAAATCCATTTATATTTGTGGGAAGACTAAGTGAAGGACACATAAGCTGTCATGCTCAACTCTTCAAAAATGGAAGCAAAACTTGAATTACAGTAAACATTTTATGAGAACAGTTACCATATCCAGAGCTCTGAACATTTGCAGTTATAACCTGCATTTAAATGATGCCCATTTGTAAGGGAGGATGAGACTATTTAAGTGTAACAGAAATCTTTCAAGACATTTTTTAAATATCCTAATAAAAATAGCTGTGTTAGAATTAACACATTGTGGAAGCTTACTTCTCTAACACTTCAGGCTTATGCTTGAAATGAGGAAAAGTGTAAAAAATGTCTAATTTAATAGCCTGTCACAGATAATTGTTTAAGAATGGAAAAGTCTATCATTTCAGCTTTACCAATTCCAAGAGTATAGTATACTGATGTCTGATCAAAACAATATGAAACTAGGAGCAGCTCAGCCCTTTACTCACAATGAAATTTATCAGATAATCTTATGCTGCTCATTTTTATAAATTAACCATCCTCACAGAATTGTTGTAATAATATAGAAGTGAAAGAATTATGTATGGTACCCTAAACTCCTTAGATGGTGAGGTGCCACTATCGTAACAGCTGAATTTTTATCAGCTGCAATTCCCTAACTGAACTCAAAAGTAGGTTCAAAATTCCAGCTAGTGTGCTAATGAACAGGTAAAAAGTAATTAAAAGAGTATCAAACAAAAATGAAAGGACTATACTGAAATCTCATACAATAGAGATGTCAACATCTAAGATACCTTAGAAAATATTCCCTATTTACAAGAACCTCTAATGTCAGAAGATGGAGTTAGATCAGCACTCTGGTTTATTAGACAGCTGAAAAGCTACAGGAACTGCACACCCACAGAAATAGGGCTAGCCACAGAAGAAAAATCAATACAGGTCCCAGGCAAGCTATGCCAGAAAATCTGGAGAATGACACAGTGGACAGCAGACTGGAAGAATCAATCAACTTTCCAACTTAACAGAATGTACAAAAAACTGTACAATATCTTTACTCTCACATGCTAGTAAAACAATACTCATCCAACACAGATTAGAACCCTACATGAAAAGAGAGATGCCAAAATTTCAAGCTGGCCTTAGGAAAGATTGAGGAACATGAGGCATTATTGCCAATGCATACAGGAAAATGGAGAAAACCAAAGACATCAGTATGCTCTTCAGTGTATTGTATATGTCAAATACAGTACATATTGAGGGAAACGAGATTTTTTTAAAAAATCCCATTTATATCCCGCCCTTCTCCGAAGACTCAGGGCGGCTTACAATCGAAGCACAAATCAATGTGCTTAGGTGAGCATGGACTTAAAACTGGTTGAAGAAGTCTGAATAACTTGTACTAGCTGATGACATTACTGGTAGCTGAAAGCACTAAGGATGTGCAACCTTGCAATGAAAACCAAATGAAAAAATATGCATAAAATTAAATACAAAGAAGAAATACATGAGAATAGGTACAGCAATCATCCTTAGAACTGAAAATGAAAATACTGAAGTGGTGGATAGATTCTCTTTTTAGGACTAATTACCAATAGTCCAAGAATATATTGCATAATATCACTTGGTGCTATTGAAGGCCACGAAGGCCTTGGAAAAGACATTCAGCTACCAGAATGTGTCTGTATCAGGCCTGCTCGACACATGGCCCATGGGCCACATGCAGCCTGCTAGGCAGTTTTGAGAAGTTTGAGAGCATTTTTTAAAAAAGTCAATCCATTCGCCATTACCAAACACTGCTGCCTGCTACAAAAGACGTACTGCCAAGTGCCTCCAACATCTCAAGCCTCATCAAGACCATGAGTGCCATTGCTGCTGCTGCCAAAAAAATATTTGAAATGCAAATATATGCAAACATTTATAGGATAAGTCTCAGATTATTTACTACTTACACAGAATTGAAGACACATATTATTTTGAATGCCGTTAACAGAATGGCTGAACTGTTTAGCAATACACACAATAACAAAAATAACGTTTAGTGGCAATGGTGCCACTGGAGGCACGTGATCCGGTCCGCCGGATGTCCACACGGCTGCCTCCCCCCATGCCTCTTCCTCCGCCTACTGCTGGTGCTGCAGCCACAGGGCAAGGCAAAGCAGGTGGTAGGGCGGAAGTGGTACCACACCACAGCTCCTGTGAGCTCAGCCTGCTAAACTTCACTCACTAAATCATTTACTCTGGCTACAGTTCACTCACCAAACTAGCCACCAATCCTTTTGCTTGCTGCAAAGCCAAACTGGAGCCCTCAGGCCGCTCCTTCCAGCACATTTCAGAGCCGATCAAAAACAGAGGGAATGGTTCCCACCCCACCTGGTCTTTGCAGAGCTTCATTTCCAAAGACCCTCCGCACAGACTCCGGACAAACTGAGATCCGGGACTGAAAAAACAGTAATGGGAGTGAAGAGGAGGAGGAAGGAGAACATGGGAGAAGCTACTTCTGAACAGGTGAGGCGAGGCAGATGATGGGGCAGAAGTGGTGCCACACTGTGGCCCCTGCGTGCTCGGCCCCCGCTGTCCAACGAGCCTGCCATCCACCACCCCACCACGGAGGCAGGGAGCCCCCATCCCCAAGAGGCAGCCAGGACTCCCCTCCCCTCCCCACTTCGCCTGCCCAAGCCCAGTCCCAGAGCTGCCCCATGCACCCCAAAGAGATCAGTGAGGCTCCTCCGGTGGATCAGGCCCTGGCACCCACCCTGATCTTTCCCTTTCGCTGGAGACTCTTGGATCCTTCCAAGCCTGCAAGGGCCTCCACATGCATCCTTGATACGAGCAATGTTGAGCCGCCCCCCCCCCGGGGCTTATTTTAGGGATAAGGCTTATATTATGAGCATCCTGAAAAATCATGCTAGGACTTATTTTCTGGCTGGGTCTTATTTTTGTGGCTGGGTCTTATTTTACTTGGAATAGAACTGATAAACAAGTTAAATAACTTAAACTTATCTTCTTTGACTCCTCCTTTTACTTTTATCCTTTCAGAGACACTTTTAGGCTCTCAGGCCACAAAAAAAGCAAATACAAGAATTTAAGAGAAAAGGTAAGAAAGGATCAGAGCAGTTGCACCCTCCATTTTATCATCTAATCTATCTGTGCTGCACTGAAGAACTAGAATGAGACCATTCTATCCATTTACGACCACGACTGGAATTAGCAAGTTGTTAAATGAATCAGGCATTAAATGAAACTGCAATTGTGCTTATGATCTTACTTCAACTTTCCGTTACAGACTAGCAAAGGTTGTAATGCAAGGACTGGTCACAAAGTTACTTTGTCATCACGTTCATATCAACGGTGAACAGTCACTAAGCAAGTCAACCATTAGAGGAATGTGTGTATCTTGAAAAGGAAATCATTGTAAGTTGCTCATGTTGTATCAGGGAACAAGTGAAGTTGTCCATCATTAATTTACTGAACTATTCCACTGTTCACTTTATGCATATAAAGGTAAAGGTAAAGGTTCCCCCACACATGCGTGCTAGTCGTTTCCAACTCTAGGGGCCGGTGCTCATCTCTGTTTTAAAGCCAAAGAGCCAGTGCTTGTCCAAGGACGTCTCCGTGGTCATGTGGCTGGCATGACTACACGCCAAAGGCGCACCTTCCCACCGCAGTGGTCCATATTTTTCTACTTGCATTTTTACGTGCTTTTGAACTGCTAGGTTGGCAGAAGCTGGGACGAGTAACAGGCGCTCACTCTGTTACGCGGCACTCGGGATTCGACCCACCAAACTGCCGACCTTCTGATCGACAAGCTCAGCGTCCTAACCCACTGAGCCACCGCGTCCCTCATGTATATGCATATAAAGGTAAAGGTAAAGGTTCCCCCGCACGTGTGTGCTAGTCGTTTCCAACTCTAGGGGCCGGTGCTCATCTCCGTTTCAAAGCCGAAGAGCCAGCGCTTGTCCGAGGACATCTCCGTGGTCATGTGGCCGGCATGACTAGACGCCAAAGGCGCACGGAACGCTGTTACCTTCCCACCGTAGTGGTCCCTATTTTTCTACTTGCATTTTTACGTGCTTTCGAACTGCTAGGTTGGCAGAAGCTGGGACGAGTAACAGGCGCTCACTCTGTTACGCGGCACTCGGGATTCGACCCGCCAAACTGCCGACCTTCTGATCGACAAGCTCAGCGTCTTAACCCACTGAGCCACCGCGTCCCTTGTATATGCATATACAGTACTTCAAATACTATTGAGCTAGAATTTAAGGTATACTCTTTCCCTTTGAGGGAATTCAAGAAATGTTTATATTTTTTGGAAAATATGAATTATTTAAACTCATATCTCATTATTAGTATATTTAGCCACTTGAAAGGAGAACTAACAACTAACAGGCAACTAGATAAGCAAGTAACTTTTAAAATAGGAAAATAATGAATGGTTCAGAAAAATAAAAAGAAGCAATTATGGTCCAAGAGGCCATATAGGTGCTCTTAAAAGTATTATAGCACATTGTATTTATACTCATAAAATGACAGTCATAGGGAAGTTGCCTATTCAGAAAAAAACTGCAAAAGTAAAATACTGGGTTATAGCCTCCTCCATTTTAAATTTCCTAAGAAGCCTACATAGCATCTAGAGGTCTTATTGGAAATAAAAAGGTGCTTTAGACTGTAGCATGCCTTTCTTCTTAATTTTTCTTTCTGCAGTTTTTTAAGCACAGCAGGTTGTATACATGGGTACTCAGCTTTCACGAAAGTACACTAGATTTCATGGTCGCATGTATACATTAAAAAATATTAAGTTTGCATGTTTACTGGCCCACCTTTCAAAAATGGGGAAAAGGTGGCAATATGGAAAAATGGAATAGAAGTAGCAATATTGACTTTGGACCAAATGATAGGTGATGATTTTTAGCATATTCTGTGTTAAAAGATAAATGTCATATATCAGATATAACCCGATGGCAATATTTACAAAACTACAACATTTGTTAACACATTTTTTTTAGATCAGCAGCACTTTCAATTTCTGAAACACTAGAAATACTAGAAGAATTTGTTAACTTCTTTATAGCTAAAAGTTTTTAATAGATATTTATTATTAATAGATTTGATATGCAGATGTTAAGAAATGAGTGGAACAAAGAATTAGAGGATCTTGTAGTGAATTTCTATAGAAAGAATATCAATGGATCTCAAATTATGATTTATACAACAACAAAAATAGAATTGGTCAGACTCCATTACATTTGTATAGAAAAGGACTGTCAAAAACAGCATTTTGTTGGAAATAAGGATAATACTTCTTTAAAACATGTTCAGAGTCTTCCGGTGACATTGCTGCAAGATGGGCACTGAGGAATGAATCTCCCTTCCCCAAGCCAGATTTCTACCAGCTGGGGAGTCCAATAGGACCGAAAGTCACCCCATAGAGGCGACTGGCCAAAGGATGAAACTTTGCAGATCACGGGCCAATGGCAGCTGGCCCACTTGATTCAAAGGAGCCCTGAGGATCGGCAGGAAGGCTGACCACACCCATGCGGTCTGCCAGAAGCAGCTGATGTTGGAGACAACGAATTTTAAAGCGGAAGGCAAAACAGCCGATCAGGGTGAGACTACTTTCCTTATCTCTCTACAAGTAGAGAAACAGCATTTAAAAACATCCCCAAGCTCCAGGGAGGGAGGGATTTTTTTCCTTACCCCTCCCTCCTGAACTATAAGCAGCGGTTTAAGCTTTGGGGAAATTAAAACTGACTTATAACAATATTGTGAAGATGACTGAGGCATGTAAGAAGGATAACTTTGAAAACTTTTGGATTTATAAATCTTTTTTTTTATTTCTTGTTTGGAAATCATCGGGTTTTAACTTCTTAAACTTTTTTTAAAGTATGTTGGGAATGGACGTCTAATGACATCTAGTGGCAAACCTGAGAACTACATGCAACCTTGCTTTTATTTTTATTTTTATTTTAGTGAGTTGCTCTGATAGGAGTAAAACATGGCTGTATGCCCAGACATAGCTTACAGTTTAAACATTTTGGTGTCCTTGGAATTGAAGATTATGGCTGGAAAAGAAAGACTCTTTTTGGATTGCCCTGTCTTACAGGATGGATTACAGTTATAAATAAAAACTGTGTTTTAAGTCATCAGACTTCCCTGGATTATAAATACAGCTTGACCTGAAATTTTTACAAGCTGTTTTGAAATAACAGGAAATCCCTCCAAATACTTTGGATTACAAATTTTGGGTTTTTTTGTTTTTGTTTTTTGCTTTTTCCCCTTTTGCCCTTTTTTACCATTTACTATTTTTATTGTTTATTTCTCCTATTTGTTAGGAGCCTATTGGATTATAAATTTTGACTTACTTGATGATTTAAAGATAAAGATGAGTGCTCCTAACTTATCTAAAGTTGGAAAAAAAGGATCTTCTGCTCCCTCTTTGGCTTCTGCAAGTCCAGTCTATCAGAGATCAATTGATACAATGCTTCAACAAGAAAAGGCTAATACCTTCCAAAAGGACACTCAAGCGACCCTACAAGCAATTCAAGAGGCAATCGCTATTCACATGGCAGTCACATCGAGAAACCATGAAGAGTTGAAAAGTGATTTTGATAAAATGAATAAAAAATTAACAATATGGATTCTCAATTTGAAAGTTTTAAACAGATGATCACAATCAACAAAGAATTCAAAAAATAGAAGATAAATCACTGAGATTGACCAAAAACTAGAAGTTTTAGAAGATGAAAATCAGAAGTTGATCAAAATCAATGAAGAACTAGAAGACTCGATAACTGGGATTGAGATGGAAAGAGCCTCATACTTTTTAAGATTTCAAAATATAATGTTAGATAAGGAAGAGGATCTCCTAGGTTTGATAACAGAACTATTGGCAGATGCACTAGGAACTGGGAAACAGTAAATGGAAGGAGAATTAGACCAGATCTATTGAGTCAACTCAAACTATGCTAGAAGAAATAAAATCCCCAGGGAAGTACATGTTAGATTTCTTAAAAAGATCTACAAGAGACGAGATTTTGAGAAGAGTAAGAGACAAAACTTTGAAATACAAAGAAAAAGAAATTATACTCCTCAAACGAATTCCTAGGAGAATAAGAGAATCCCAAAGAGAATACCAGTTTCTAACCAGGAAAAAGGAGTGAATTTCAGATGGCTGATTTTAATTTACTGGGATATGAAAAGATATAATTGGACATGCCACTTAAAGCATCTGGAATTCTTCGACAACCATAGAGCATTTTTGGAAAGAGATGACCCTGAATCTGGTACAAAGAGAGAAACAAAGAAACAGGAAAAAATGGCAGTGGAAGGAGAAGTCAAACCAAGAGAGGAGGAAGAAATTAAAAACACATACGGTATACAAAAGAAGGAGCAAGACCAAGAGATCAGAGACAGATAAGATCGATTAGAAGATTAAGACCTAGATATAACTGAAAGAGATGGAGGAGAGTGGGATTTTGTCAATGAATATAAATGGACTAAATTCTCCTTCAAAAAGGAGAAAAATCTTTACACGATTACAAAAAATAAAAATGGATATAATTTGTCTTCAAGAAACACATATTAAGATACAACACTATAAGTTGTTAGAACAACCGAAAATTGGTAAACTTCACTTTGCATTAGCACTTCAAAAGAAACGAGGAATAGCTCTATATATTAAAGAAACGATGAATCCCAAACAAATCTATGCAGTTGAAGAGAATATTAATGGTGGAAATAATGATGGATCAAAAACAGATAGTGATGGTAGCAGTTTATGCACCAAATGATGAACAAGAACAATTTTATGAAAAACTATATAAAAATATTAGATTTAAACTATCAAAATCTTTGTATAACGGGAGACTTTAATGTAATAACAGATGGAATTTTGGACTACAAAAGCGCCAAACAAGGGAGAAAAGGAGGAAATATATTACCTAAAGTATTTTTAAAAATGACAGAAGAACTCTGTATCCAAGATATATGCAGAGAAAAAAATCCAAAGAAATTACAATATACATTTTACTCAAATAGACATAAATTATGGTCTAGAATTCATATGATATAGACATCTTTGGAACTTAATGATACAAGAAATTGAGATAGAAACTAATGTTTGGGCAGATCAAATCCAATAAAGATGACTTGGAGAGGAACTAGGAAAAAATTAAGATGGTCCTTGAATAAATCTATATTAAAAGAAAAAGAATTTTTACAACTAGTGACAAAGGAAATGGATTTTTTCTTCAAAATATACAAGAAGAAACATCGCTTCAAAATGTGGGGGATACGGCTAAAGCATATTTCAGAGTGTTGGCTATAACTTAAATTGCTAAAAGAATAAAGAAAAGAAACAACAACAGGTAAAGTTGAAGAAAGAATTCAGAAAATTAGAATCAGAATTACAAATAGATCCACAAAAGAAAACACTTAAGAAACAAATGGAGATAATAAAACATAAAATAAATTTAACCGAGATGGAAATAACGCCTCAACAGATTAAAAGGGCCAAACAGAACTTTGATATGAAAAAGATGTTAAAACAATGGGATTTTATAAAGAACAGACAGAATTTGATCAGATATTGCTAAAAACAGATGAAAAGTTGATTAAGAAACTCTAGATTTCTGTTAAACTTAAAGATGGAAGAAGAACAAGTAAAAGAAACAATGATAACATGGGCAAAGAACTTTGGATATAATATAGAATTAGAAGATGGGCAAAAGTTATGGGAAAGAAATATTAAATTAACTAAAGCAGTGGCATATAAAAAAAGCTTATATAGAATGTTTTACCGATGGCATATGACACCAGTGAGATTAGCAAAAATATTTAAAGATACTTCAAACAACTGCTAGAAATGCAAACAAAGACCAGGTACTTATTATCATATCTGGTGGACATGCCCTAAAGCAAAAAAAAAAAAGGGGTTAAAATATTTATGGTTGGAGAAAATGACTAAAAAACAAATAGACTGTAAACCAAATTATTTTTGTTAGGAATAATGGGAGCTAATTATGAGAAAGATTGCAAATATTTAATACTACATGTACTAACGGCAGCAAGAATTGTATTTGCCCAACATTGGAAAAATGAAAAATTACCAGCTGAAGAAGTACTAATTAAGAAAATTCTAGTGTGAAGAAATGGATAGATTGACTTTAAAGATAAAAGAGAAAGACTCAGTGTATTTTAGAACATGGGATAATTTCTATCAATGGCTAGAAAAATGAGTTACAGAGAAAGGAATGTGATATGTAATATTAAATATATATTAGCAAGAAGGCTATTGAGCGATTAATTAACATACTGTTTATGATAATTAACTATTATCTATTATTCTTTGTTAAACACATGAACCCAGACATTATGCTGTTTGCTAAATATTGAGCATGTTATTTGGAAAAACCCCAACCCCAACCCTAATCCTAACCCAAATCCCAACCCCGAACCCAACCCCACTTTATTCCTAACCCTATAAAAACTAATAAAATCTATAAAAAACATATGTTTTTACAATGTCCTATACTTACTAGGTTTGGGGAGAAAGTATTGTATAAATATGATTGGTGTACATACCTAATACATGTAATTTGACAATTGGGGAATATAAATAGGTTCTTCAGGCCCTTATTATGACCCAAAGACTGATATTACAGCATTAGAAAGAAAAATATATGGCCCATTTCTCTTATTGATTGAAGACCTGATTGTATTTGCCAACTGTTAGCAGGCTGCCTAGACATAGACTATGTATCAACAAGTATAATGAAATATGGGACTGATGTGTACAAAATATAGTAGATTAAAAAAGATAGTTGTATAAATCTATCAGTGTCAGATACACATCTTTCTCCTTCTCTTCCTGGCCACTTTTTACAGAGGCACAATTAAAGAGTGTTTTAACAAACTGCATCACTGTTGGTTTGGTGATAGCAGAGCCTCAGATAGAAGGTCCATACAGAGAGTGGTAAGGACAGCCGAGAAGATTATAGGAAACTGACTTCCCATTATTCAGGATACTGCTTACAAGTGCTATGTGCTTAGAGCTCAAAGCATTGTTAGAGACCCACCCACATCCACTTCACGATCTGTTTCTGTTGCTCCCTTGTCTTGTAAATTCATAGGATTCTTTTTTCTCGCCATGTATATGTATATATCCAAACTATACTGTGTTGTTTCTCTGTGTCATATATGTGCATGAGGGCATATGCATATGTCATGTTTATGTAGCATATATTGGACGTGGTTATCTTTCAAAAGCTGAATGCAATGAAATTTCATTTTAATGTGTGTTGATTAGTGTATGTTTAAAGTGACAGTGAAGTTATTCTATTCTATTCTATTCTATTCTATTCTATTCTATTCTATTCTATTCTATTCTATTCTAGTTATGTTCTATTCTATTCTGAAATATATCCTAAATAAAATCTCCATTAGACAAATATATATAGAATTCTAACAGTTTATTATTATGACATATTATTTGTTGTATTTTTCATTTTTGTTACTGCACTTTTCATATATTCTTTTTTCCTTCTCATTGACAAATTATCACTATTAGTTTTGTGGTTTTCTTTTTGTTATTAATTAAAAAGCAGTAAAGTACATATTTTAAAAGGCTGCGTGTTTAGTGAGAAGACTTTTCTGATGACCCATTATCTAATTTTCTGATATTCAACTATTTCCCCAACTCCCTTTATTCTACTCCTCCAGCTAAAATGGGAGCTGTTATAATCAGCTTTTCCAGCAAGCTTTGGGCTAGGAAGGTGTGTGTGTGTGGGGGGTGTCAGCTGGGATGATGTTTGGTCAAGCCCTTTGGGGGGAGGATACCTTTGTTTTTTTTCACTATGTTTTATAGATTATTGCAAGTTGCCTATATAGTCCCTGTGTGAAATAGGCAGTCATATATGTCCTTTAAGTAAATAAATACATTCATCAAATTCACAAGTGGCCTCTGATTAGTATCACTGATCATTCACGGATTTATGTAGCATCCATTACTTACTTTACTTATCTTGTTGATAATTTTAGTTTTGTTGCTGTCACTTACCTACGGTCCTCAGATTTAGGGATAGGGTTGGTGCAGCGTTGGCTATTGTACTTTGCCACATATTCACATTGCTTGAAAGGGGCAGTCTTATCCTCCAGAACATGTCTGATACAGAAGGCGTAGCCATTTAGTCGCCTCTGCTTACACAGTTTGGGGCTGTAGGAGCACAATGGCTTATTATCAACCTCAGAAAAGTGTATATGTTTGCCTTCATACATCACGTGACTCTTTTTCTTGTGAACATCAGCTGAAAGAAAACACCAACAAAAAAGTTAAAATGTAAAAGGAGAAGCTGCTGATACATATTGAAGTTAATCCTATATGCACATCAGGACTTACCTAATTTTAAATCTTCTGTACCATATTAACATTAGCAGAGAGCCCCAGAGATGCCTCTATCTTGGAATGATGATGAGTCAAGGTGAAATAGATTGTCTAAGGAAAAAAAAACCACAGGAAAAATATATCAAAGAATATATTTGAGAGAGCTAGACTGCTTATGGCATAAAATCAAACTGTATGCAGATGTAGATACCTTGATACTTGCCAAATGTTTTGGGCTCTAATTCCTAAGACCCAACTACCCTGGCCAATAATGAGAGAATAATTATTTAAATCTTTATATGCAAAAATAAATTGCAGATATCGTGAAAGACAGCTTGTTCCACTGAATTCCTCCATTTAATTATGGGAAAATGTATTTGGGTCCTTAGTTCCATATGCACCACAACTTTCAGATTCCTTGAACTTCAGCCCTTTAATCACAGATCCACAACTTAAAAGATTGCACTATATGCAAATTAGTGTACAGTATATCAATTTCCAGAAATGTTTCTTTAAATAATTACTTTCATTGGATAATAAATGGAACAAGGAACAATGACAATTCTTTCTTTAAGCACCTCTTCTTAGTTCTAAATTATTTTCATTTCCTGTATTAGGGATCAATATATGTGGTTCTGCTTGAAATCAAGTATAAAAAACTACACTTACTAGTGAATTTTGAAACACAGGACAAAGGTGTACACATTAATCATATATTTTACATCTAAAAATTTTCATTTTTTAAAAGAAAAATGTGGAGCTAGTTTTTGAATAATTATTCATGCTACTTGCTTTTGGGCTGCCTGCACTAACAAGTGTTCTGCACAATTTTATTTGGAAGTTTTTTTGATTTCCAAGTTTTAAAGCTGTTAAGGTTTAAAATATTTACTAACAAGCATATTTGCTTAGCACTTTAAACCAGGACCTTTGATTTATGAAACAATAATGTCAATAATGTTAGTATATATTATTCATTTGTTCATCTGAGCAGATAAATAAACCAGACATGGATATTTGAGGAGATAAATACTGTACCCACATTCAAGATTATGATTAATTGTGCTTAAAAGAATAGGCATCCACAAGCCAAAAAGTTTAAACCTAGAATACTATTCTGGTTTGAGTAGCATAAAGCATATCTTTTGGTTCAAATATCAAATTAAACTACCTACGCATAACTTGCTTACACAAGGAAAAAATCTAGGTGAAACAAAAGGAAAACTTAATTGTTAAAAAAACAGGATCCTTTACTTAAAATATTTAAACATCATTAGAAGCATTATCTACCTCTACCTTTTTGAGGTACTGTGAATCAGAAAGTCATTAGCATGGAACAACTGCACATCATATATCATGCTGCTCCTTCACTGTTATTCCATCAACACTTTGTAAATGTGTATCTGCAAAACTAACTGTAGGTAATAGAAATATCTACAGGATTTCAATGAATTCTGAGTTGACAAAGCTACTTGAAACAAATCTGCAAGCATCTTTCTTTAAAGGTTTTCTTCAAAGTGGGACAAGGCTTTATATACCTCTATTACTAAACTCCAATTTTCCAGAAAAGCAAGGATAGGGAAAGGAAGAGGAACCTAACTGAGCAAATGACTATTTTCAAATTAAAGTCATCAATTTGTCACCAAATCTCTAGTTTCTATTTTTTTAAAAAAGGGTCAGATGCCCAATGAAATTGTTGGAAAGTATCTTGGCAGTGTGGAGATGATGATGATGATGATTATATTATTGTTGTTGTTGTTGTTATCATTATTATCATTATTGATCATCACACAGTGAGCCAGATGTTCAGACTGGATTTGGCATTTTTGTCTACCTATCGAGTCCTTACCAAGGACCTGGGATAGGCAGATGTGGATGCTTGATGGTATTACAGATATTGTCGCAGGATGGAAGCAGTTCCTAGTAAGGCGAATTTGCAGCAGTTCCTAATGGCGAATTTGTCAATGCCAATGGTGTTCAAGTGGTGCTCCAGTTGTTTTGGGATTGCACCCAAGGTACTTATTACGATTGGTACTACTCTTGCTTGCCTTTGCCAGAGTCGTTCTATTTCTATTTGTAGGTCTTTGTATTTTGTTATCTTCTCTAGTTCTTTCTCCTCTATTCTGTCTCCAGGCACTGCTACGTCCACTATCCAAACTTTTTTGTCTTTCTTATTGACAATTGTTAAGTCTGGGGGTGTTATGTGGCATGTTCCTATCTGTTTGAATTCTAAAGTCCTAGAGCAATTTAAGATTTTCATTTTCTATGACTTTCTCTATTTTATGATTCCACCAGTTCTTGCTTGCAGGCAAATGATATTTCTTGCAGATCTTCCAATGCACCATTGTTGCTACTTTGTCATGCCACTGTTTGTAGTCAGTCTGTATGATCTTCTTGCAACAGTTTACCAGGAGGTCCACAGTTTCTTCAGCTTCTTTGCACAGGCGGCACTTATTTTCAGTTGCTATCTTCTCAATTCTCACTTTGTATGCATTTGTCCTTAAGGCTTAATTAGTCCCTCGGTCTCTTTCTTCAACTTTCCTTCTCTTAGCCATTGCCAGGTCTTGTTATTATCTGCTTCCCCAGTTGTTTTTTTTTTAATGTACTGGCCATGTAGTGATTTGTCTTCACATGTCTCCACTCTGTTCTTCATTTGGTCTTTCTTGTAGGCCAGTTTGTTCTCTCCAGTAGTCAGTAAGCCTTCCTGATATACTAACTCCAGTGCATCTTCATCATTGTCCTTCAGATATTCTTCTAAAGCCATTTTTTCTTCTTCAACCATCTGATGTACTTGCAACATTTCATGCCCACCTATTTGCTTTGGTAGATAGAGTCTGTCAATATCACTGCGTGGATGAAGGGCCTGATTCATTATCATTATTTTTCTGGTCTTCTTATCCATTGCTTTTAGTTCTGCTTGAGTCCAGTCCACTATTCCAGCTGTGTATCTAATGACTGGAATTGCCCAGGTGTTGTCTTCATCGGTATTTCCTCCACTGAGTTTAGATTTAAGATCTTTTTCACTCTCTTGATGTATTCACCTCTAATGTTTTTCTTGACTTCAGTGTGCTTGGGGTTGTCAGCTCGAAGGATACCCAAGTATTTGTAATAATCATCCACATCCAGACTCTTAATGTTATTTTGGTGGGGCATCTTTATTCTTTCAGTTTTCACTGTTTTTCCTTGTTTGATAGTGAGTGTGGCACATTTGTCCAAGCCAAACTTCCATTGCAATATCTTGAGCAGCGATTCTATTTCAGATGGTGTTTTTCCATACAGCTTCAGATCATCCATGTAAAGGGGGCAGAATAGTCAGGCAGATATTTCTGATGTTTGATAGCCAATCCTGAGTTATTCAGTATTGTTGACAGAGGAAACAGTGCAATGACAAATAAGGTGATAGTGAATAGTGGATCACCTTGAAATATTCCTCTCTTGATATTATTATTATTGTTGTTGTTGTTGTTGTTGATTCATCACACAATGAACCAGTTGTTCAGACCAAATTTGACATTTTTATCTGCCTATTGAGTCTTTTCCAAGGGATAGGGATAGGGATAGAGATAGGCAGATCTGGATGTTGCATGGTGTTTGTTGTTGTTATCTTTAGCTATTTCAGCCCCTTGTTCCAACTTTACACTAAATCTTTCTTGTGTATATTCTTCATTCATAGTGGAATAATTTTTAGTAAGATTTTCTTTAGCTAATTCTCCAATCTTATTTTTAAATTAAATAAATTCCAAATCTTTCATTTTTTTTATTCCTTTCTAATCCTACTTCCATTCCAACTCAGTCTACTAACATGCACATTTATTTATCTTCATAGTTTCTCTAGTAGTTCATGTTATATCCTATATGGAACCCAAAGACTGAGTCAGAGTTGATGCTGTAACTGCTTACACCCAGTTAAGTCCCACACCTGTATTATATCCTGGGGAGGCACTTTTACATTCACATAGCTCTGAGGGTTGTTTTGCAGAAGAGGGAGCAATTGGGCTTGGCGATACTGGTCTTCGTGATGCAAGAAAGAAAGGAGAGAAACAACACTGTTCCTCTGATGTGATGAAGTCATGGATAACAGAAGAGGGATTTATTTCACATTGCTACAGTTCCCTGGGGAAATTAGCAACAATCTTTTTATAGTGAGCATTGTGAAGGTAGGAATAAAGACATCAGTGTTATTTAGCACTTTCTTCCTGGCTTACTTTCTTATTGGTGGAGAGATTTCTCTAAATTCTGAAAACTATTAGGGATTGGCAGAGAAGAGGCAGAGTGTTGAACAAAATATTTTTATGGGGACAGCAGATCCCAGCCCAAGTTGCCTCTTGAGACTGCAAAACAAATAAAAATATTCAACACTGCAAGAGAACCAAGAACATTGTATTAGTGAGAAGGTACCTCCAGCTTGTTCTAATATGGAGAAAGAAAGCAAAACTAGTATAAGTATAGAAGATGAGAAATTCCCCAAGCCTATTACGCGTAAGCAGCAAAGGCTTGGGCAGACCCTTATGGAGGACATGAGTTGTAAGAGTAGGAGTGTAAGCATGAGGCTCCAAGACAATGCTTTCCAACATCACCCTTTATTGTTTAATGATGAGACTCTAAGTGACAAAAACCAGCCCTTTACTCAGATGCTCTCAGAAAGTTGTCCTGCATTGACATTTTACACCTTCAGCAGGTCTGCGTGCACAAAGAGGGTGGAGTTTTTAGGAGAATTGGTAGACAAAGAGGTAATATATTCTCTCAAGATGCCATTTGAACTTTGCTACTGCATTAACTGGTGCAGGACCCCCCGCCCCCAAGAGCATGAAGCCAGCCCATAACCAAGGATATCAGAGCTAAGCAAGAATTGCTGGACACATCCACCTTGATCCCAACAGTCAGTTTTTAACATTGTTAAAGCTCCTTTTTTCTAGAGGAAAAAAAAAAGATTTGGGAAACTAAAGCAGTTGCACACCAAGGAATGTAGCATCTCTTAATTTAGAAGAAGCAGGTAACTAAAAAGTTAATATTGAACAGAAAGAACACCACAAATATTTCACTAATTAAAAAAAACTTAACCTGGGATTTTTGGCACACACGCACACACACACACACACACACACACACGGGATAAACTAAAAAAGAAATGAGAATCACATCTTTTCTATTTAATCTCATTTTCTGACACCGTAGTATAATTAGAAATTTCTTGCTTCAAGGAGCTCAGTGTCTTGCCTTTTTAAATACTGTACATTTCCCCGAGTGTTGATTCTGTCCATTTTTATTACTTTGACTTTATTTTTAAATTTAAATTTCTTCTACATTTTCAAGTTATGAGTGAAATCTTTCTTCAGCTGGTCCTTCATTAAAGCACAGAAACAATATCTGTAAACACTAAGCACTGTGTTATTTACTTATTTATTTACTTATTCAATTTATACAGTCACCCATCGCACCTAAGTGACTCTTTTCCATTGGTACTGACAATTGTGCCCATCTGGTAAGGTTCACGTCTTCCTTATTTCAATTAGCCATTTGTCCACTAACAACAACTGCAAAAACAATACTTGTTCAATAGGTACAAGCTTTTTTTACTACAGTTTAGACCAGGGGTAGGCAACCTCAGCTCTTTTATGACTCGTGGACTTCAACTCCCAGAATTCCTGAGTCAGCTGACTCAGGAATTCTGGGAGTTGAAGTTCACGAGTCATAAAAGAACCGAGGTTGCCTACCCCTGATTTGGACCAATCTTTTTCAAACAAGGGCATTCTTATACCAATCTATGTCTTCTTTGGGGTGGAATAAGAATTGCTGTCTATTCAAAAATGCTTATCCATCCCCCATCTTTTCCCTACTAATAACCTGTTAATTGTTCCTTTGGTTTTGATTTCTGTATACTTCCTAAAAGCACCTTGGTCAGATAGCAGCTATACAAATCATATAAACAATAAATAAAATGTTAAGAAGCTCCAAACTCTGCTCTCATTTCCTCACTCTTACAAAGGCACTTCCCAGCCCCTCTCATATTTCCACCCTTGTTCACACAACTACAGTGTGATTTTTGAGAGATGTAAATCCTTCCTTTCTGCGCAAAATCCTAAGATTGCAAACCTTTTTCATTTGGAATAGGTTGAGCATGTCTGCTGTTTACACAGACATTACACATCAAAAATTAGTAATACTATGGGAATTAATGACTCTTCAGTTTTATCATTCTGCATTTATAATTATTCCATTTATACAATCACCTCTATATCCATACAAATTTAGCATAGGCTATCCCACAAAAGGTTCAAGTACATTTAGAAATACTATCTAATTCTGTCTAAGAATTGCATTGTAAAGGACATAAAAGAAAAAAGGAGACTTTTTTCAAATCTGTTCTGAATGAGAATAGTCTCAGAAGGATCAAGTGTACTACAAATGTCCTCCTGTTCTATTGAAAACAGCCTGTTGATTTCAAAATGTATCATTTACTATCTTTTGAAATACAAATATTTCAAAATAATACATATAACACAATATATGAAACATAGTATACTCTCATTTTCTGACCCATATGGAAGGTTACAATTCTTATACTGAAAACTGTTACAAAATTATCTTCTATCAGCTGTTTCTAAAATGCTCACAACTCTAACAGAATCTTTATAATAAAAACAAGTAAACAGGTGATTTGGAGATCCTTTTGAAAAAGAATTATTTTTAGAGGTTATCCTTGCTGTAAATCAGAACCTTTTTCAAACTGTGATTTACACTTTTTTAAAAAATAAGAACACATTAAACTTTATTTTTAGGCCTCCAAAGACCAGCTGTGACACAACACTTGTTACAGGGGGGCAACCTTTCAGAATGTAGGGCAGGGGTCTTCAAATCTGGCCCTTTTATGACTTGTGGACTTCCAAATCCCAGAATTCCTCCACCAGCGTGCCTGGCTGAGAAATTTAGGAGTTGAAGTCCACAAGTCATAAAAGGGCCAAGTTTGAAGACCCCTGATTTAGGGAAAGTTAAAGGAATTCTATGCCTGTGGTGCTTTAAAAAATAGCAAAAAAAAATGTGTGCCATTATTTTTGCTTTAATGTTGCAATATTACTTGTGTGGTTGTTATTAATATTACTTTTTTGCTATTTTTAAATTTCTGTTTCTGCATTAACTATTTCAAGCTGCTCAGAATCTTCAGAAATGGAATGACACATAAACAAACAAGCTTTAGTCTGCAGAGACTTCTGAGAAATTCAGAGTCAGTCTGAGCCCAAGTACTGTAACTCCAAAAATAGGCTGAGAAGGATCAATACCTACATACAGAAGATGATTCAGAAGAATAGACATTTACCCTCTCATTCTTTAGCAGAGGAAAACTTCAGTGGTTATACATTTTTGTCCCTTGTTAAGCGGGGAGGACATACTGGAATAAAATTTCCAAACAAAGAGTTGTAAGAAAAAAATGGAGAATTTACATAATTTGGTACATGCATAGATATTTGAGTGATATTCTACCATAAGTTTAATAAGTGGCCTGTATGTGTAAACACTGAGCTTTGATTTATTTTGGTGAAGCTGCCACGGCATTTGAAGCACCACAAAACTCCAGAAGAAGAAAAAATCTAAGACCAGAGCCATGTAAAGCTGAGAGCTTGATAGGATCTCAGGACATTGCTTTGAATTACCCCATTCTGCCTCTGAATCTGGGATGTTGTTGAATCTACTACTTGCCACCTTCACAAATATCAATCTTTCTAAGGCATTTATTTGAGTATAACACAACACTAGTACAACTGTCAGGGTGACAGGTCACATGTAATTAATTGGGTTGCTTATAAGCTAACAAATTGAGATGTAGTAAAATCCAGTCCAGTTTTCCCACTGGAAAGACAACGCTTCTGGCAGTACTGTAGAAAAAAAAGGAAGGGGTAATTCTCCGTAACCATGCACCTACATTCCCCAATACAGTTCTGAATAGCTAGGGATCATTCCAAAGTTTTGGGTTGGTTTTTTTTTAGGAAATGTGGAGAATACATGAAGTAAGAAAACGTTCTAGCTTTTTTCTTTATGTAATATTAGATTTTATCATATGACAACAAATGCTACAATATGTTTCTGGCAGCTTGATTCTAACTATATTTATTAAGAAGCAAGTTTCAATGAAATCAATAATCCTCACTGTCCAATAAATATTCATAGGATGGCAACCAGACATTTTACATCAATAAAGTTACAGTACTAAGTGTCTTATTATACATCACATCACAAAAATTAATATTAAAATCACACAGTATCGATGATACTATTAATTTAATGAAGATTTTATCGTACCACCATATACTTCTACATAGCAGTTATACTGTTAATCTCCCATATAAAAGCGTTCTTTGTATAATCTATAACACGGGTGTCAAAGTCGTCGTGTCACGTGACGTGTCATGACATATCGCAACTTTTTTCGCATTGCCAGAGCTGGAGTGGGCGCGGCCTCTGCATGATGCTATCAGCTTGATCTATAACAAGAGATCGTGCAAATGAATCAGACATTGCTTTTCCTTAGTTTTTGGGCTCACAGGAGGAGAGCTTCAAAAACATCTACTGAAGACTAAAGACAATACCATCATTAAAACTCTCTTCTGCGTAGACATTAGATCAGTTATAAATTGATTTTATATGCACATTCACAACTCAACCCCATGTAAGTTTTACTCAGAAGGATGTTTAATGTGGTTCATTCCCAGCCTTGGATGTGAAGCTAGAATAGGTTCCACTGAAACTTGTACAAATTATATTTTCACATGAATTTAGGATCAGAATGAAAATAACTCATATTGTCTTGCTCTTAATATTAACTCCCACATATCAGGAAGAACTTAATTTAGTCCAGCCAAGATTTATTTTTTCATTATCATCTGTAATTGTATATTTGAACATTGCAAGATATTAAAAAATAAAATAGAATCTAGATTGCCACAATTTCATATTTCTAAAAATGATAGTTTTAGTGCCAAAATATTCAGACCCCACCCACATAATGAAGTATATGCTAGTTTTTTTTATAAAAATTATGTTTTATCAAAGAAACATATTACTTCTAAAATAGTCCTATTAATGAAAAAAGCACTTAGTCTTAAAATTCTTGTATTTCAGTTTTAATGCATAGATTTCTATGCTTTAGGAGAATAATTGTCTACCAATTCAGAATACCCTCACCCTTCATCCACATATGTCAAGTGCAGGACCAGTCTCAATCATGAAATAAATGCATTATTATTTCTGAGCCATGAAGTTCTTATTGTGAGTGGATTTTTGATAAAATTCTTCTCCTGATACAGGCAGATGTTGAAGGTAACAGGCTAAATAAAAGCACCTATATGGGAATATTAAATCATATTCACCTAAGCTCACAAAAATATAAAGTAACTATGAAAGCGTTCATAACTCATCTTAATTCTCTTGAAATCAGATGGCCCTAGCAGAGCAATATTACAGAAAACTCAATTTAAGAAAAAAATCTTGTCATTAGGCACCTAGGTTTTAGTTAATGAACTTTACTTAACAGTTTTGTACTAGGACAGAGTCTGACAATGCTATTAGGATTATATTTAGCATTGTTACTTGGTTGCCTTGTTTCAAGGAACTGCTCAATTGCAATTACATGAGTTGCTAAATCTGGGTTATATTCTGAGCATTTTCAGTTTTGTGAACCCAAAAAATTCATCTAAATACAACTCTAAATACCTCTCCATGCAGATCACTTGTACATCTGCATGATTACATACCATTCTCATGACTGAGCATCAGAACAAATTAATTCTTGGCTCTGATGCCAATCCTATCGTGCAACTGTGGTGCTGAAGCCAGGTAGGAGGGAAGACCTTTTGCTTCATCCCACTGAGCTATTGCCCTCTGCCATCTCCCTATCCCACCTTATGAGCCTCACACTAGAGCAGAATTGCTTTCATTCCAACTGACCTTTAGGTGGTCTGAGAAATTAGTTAAAATGCAGCAAAAACTGAAGATGGAGTTAAGGTGCTAGTTGAAGCCAATTTTGCATTCCCCTAATTGATCAGCTACATGCATACATACAGGTTCTACATTGAGGCAAGAAAAACTGAATGCACAGGTACAGTATAGGTGGTACCTTGCTCAATAATAATAACTGAAGGATCTTGGAGTCCTAGTGGACAATCACTTCAATATGAGCCAGCAGTGTGCTGCAGCTGCCAAAAAAGCCAACACAGTGCTAGGCTGCATTAACAGAGGGATAGAATCAAGATCACGTGAAGTACTAATACCACTTTACAATGCCTTGGTAAGGCCACACTTGGAATACTGCATCCAGTTTTGGTCACCATGATGTAAAAAAGATGTTGAGACTCTAAAAAGAGTACAGACAAGAGCAACAAACATGATTAGGGGACTGGAGGCTAAAACATATAGGGAACAGTTGCTGGAATTGGGTATGTGTAGTTTAATGAAGAGAAGGGTGAAGGGGTGATATGATAGCAGTGTTCCAATATCTCAGGGGCTGCCACAAAGAAGAAGGGAGTCAAGCTATTCTCCAAAGAGCCCGAAGGCAGGACAAGAAGTAACGGATGGAAACTAAGTAGAGAAGCAACCTAGGAGAAATTTCCTGACAGTTAGAACAATTAATCAGTGGAACAACCTGCCTCCAGAAGCTGTGAATGCTCCAATACTGGAAGATTTTAAGAAGAAAGTGGACGGCCATTTGTCTGAAATAGGGTTTCCTGCCTAAGCAGGGAGTTGGACTAGAAGACCTCCAAGGTGCCTTCCAACTCAGTGGTTGTTGTTGTTGTTGATGATGATGATTCTGAGGGTCAGAGAAATAAACCAGTTGCTTTATTCAGTGCATTTTTTATTTGAAAAAATGTAAGTACATTTTAATATGCACTAGAAGGTAGAAATGGGGAAAACTGATAATACATACAATTGTTATTCTATAATAAAACTAAAATTGCAATATTTAAGCTTAAGTAATGGAACAGGGAGAAAAACTGTTAAGTCCTCGGACCATAAATCATTTCTGAAAAGAATATATCAATCATCATAAATGACCAAGAACTGTGACAAAATAAGACTTCTTGTCAGTTAAAAGTGTTGCTTTAAATATACTTAATTTTAGGAAAGTATAGATTAGATCGTGACTTCAGCTCACTTTTCTGTAGTTCAAGAGTTTTTAATAAAATCCTCCCATGAAATAGCCTCAAAAGATCTAAGCTACAATTTCAGTCTACCATTTTAAGGTGTGACAAAATTGTTGCTACTGTATTTAATAAAACAATATTTTAAATGTAAACATCCAACGCTGAGATACAACTCTGTACTTGTTTAATAAAAGAATATTTATATGAGTGCTTTGCAATTGAATTTAGATTTCTCCCACAAAAGAAATATCCTGCATTCATGCAAATTTGAATCACGCAAATTTGACCATAATAAATTAATGAACTTGCTTTTTTCAACAAACAGCAGATTAAAATTCAGCTCAATTTCAGAAATTGATTCATATATGGTTTGAAAAGTTACAGTTGGAGAAACAGAAGGCCAAAGTTTCCTTGGATTGACAGAGCTGTATCAACAATTATTTCTATATCTTCACCAAGACCTCATCTAAATTAGTTTAGGTTAGACGGACTAATTTAAGAAACTTTTCCTAAAACTGGTCCAGAAACGTGGTCATTATTTCTGTGTGGATAAAATTCTGCCTCAAGGACTGAATGTTGTCTAGGTTATCTCACTCAACTATCCAGAGGCAATAGCGGGTTCATTTTTGAAACTAATCTGAATGATCTTCGGTTCCAACTTTCTCTTGAGGTCTTTTTTTTTTCTTTCCAAAATCACCGGCCAAACAACTAATTCAACAATTCCTCCTTCCACGTGTCTCATGGATGAAATTTTGGACCCAGTGCTTTGGCATAACAGTTATTAGCCGACCCTCCCCGACCAGAGATAGATCATGAGCCGCCCTACAACTCATTCACAAAACTACCGTAGGTGCCTTCAATGAACACGGGACTCTGCGTGACAGCACCTACGAACTCCCGAAACGAAACGATCCGAGTGATCCTGCCCAGAATCCCAGCCTAGGAAGCTGGGTGGGCAGCAGCCCTGTCCACCCCCTCCCCACCCAGGCTCCAATGCCCTAAAACAAACACTCCGAGAGGATTTCGGGAGGGACCCTGCAACAGCCATGTAGCAAAATTCCCTTCCTCCCCTTGCCCAGGACCTTTCATCGGATGCTCGCGGGTGCCAGGGGCATTTCGAAAAAGTTTCCACGAGCCTAAGTGGAATTGAGAATTAACCTTAAGACTTTCGAAAGAGAGGCGGCGGAGGAGTGGGCTATTAGGGCGTGGAGAAGGCGGAGAAGACCCCTCTCTGCAATTTAGCAAGGGACGCGGAGTATCCCTCTACACTCCTTTTAGAATGGGGTGGATTTTAATACTCGGCAGGGGGATTTCGAAGAGTATCGATGGCTCCGACGCCTCAAATTAAACTTTAAAGGCCGGCGGCGGGGGCCCAAGGAGACGCGCTCCCCGAGCCATGCCGGGGCGCACCCACCCGCGGTAGAAGCGGGACGCGGCCGAAATAGTGTCCGGCCTGATATTTTATCCCAATAATATCGCCGGCGAAACCCCCTTCCTCGCCCCGGGCTCTCCGCTGACACCCACCCACCCCCGTCCACCCGCCCGTCCGTCAACGGCCGGCTCAGGGCCTTGGCCGGCACTCCCGGGCTTAAGCGCCACCCCCGAACCCCAAAGCAACGTGGAGTCGGGACGATTTCGACTGAACCCGCATTAATCTTGGCGATTTGGGCCCGCCGAGCGCCGGAGCGGGACCCTGCGGGGGCGGGGAACTCACAGGCCTGCCCTGGCTTGAGCAACCCCGCTCCCTCTAAGCCGGCCCGACCAGGAGCCTCTTCCCCACCATTACGAGCAAGAGGCCGCCTCGCCCCCCCTTTTCCTTCCGCGGCACCCCGCGGCTTCCCAAATCCCACCAGTCCCCCTCGAGGCCTAGAGCGCCCCTCCGAATCCCCGGCCTCGCGTAGCCCGCTCGCCCGCCCGCCCTGCGGACATAGCGCCGCCTGCTGCTCTACGCGAGCCCGGGGATGGAGGCCGGGCCTGGCTTACCTTTCCAGCTGCTTTTTTTTCTCTCCTCTCTCCTCTCCCCCCTTTCCCTCTGTTGGGCTGACAGACCAGAGTTTCCTCCCCAGCAGAGGGACCGGGGAATGGGCTCGGAGCTGCTTCAGTCCTGAGGAGCTGCTGCTGTTGCTGCCCCCCTGGCTCTGAGGAGAAAGATTCCTGCTTTTAGAAGAGACGAAAGCTTTGAACGGGAGCTCTTTATTATTTTAAAACTACAAAGTGCTCAGAGGGTAGGTGATTATTAAGGGGAATCCCTGAATATATTCTCCAGCAAAGAAGGCAGGGCTGTTGGGGCTGCTCAAGAAGAGAGCTGAGCAGCCTCCTACAGCACCACTACAGGCACTGAGAGGACATAACACCAGAGAGCGGCTTCTCTGCCCTCCAAAACAACAACTTTCCTACCATCTTGGAGGTAGTATAGAGAGAAAGAAGAAGGTGAAGGAAGAAGAAGAGGGAAAAGGGAGAAAAGTGCAGCACGTTTTTATAAAGTGTGATGTATCAAAAATACTTTTTCAGAGAAATACAGGGCGGGGGGGGATATGATTTGTGGAGCAATTTTCACTGAAGCTCAAGTGCAACTTGGATGAAATAATTTCATTCTAAAATTTGCAAGAAGTTTTTATTCATGTATTTTAAAATAAAAACAGGACTGTGTGATTTTTCTGGGATGGAAGTCGAATGTGAGTAAAAACTATGAGATAATTTTGAAAATTTGAAATTCTCATGGAATGATTCATTTATAACAAAGCTAAAATTGATATTGGATTATTTTGACACAACTGGATCTTTTTTGCTCAAGGTAAGCTAAAGGAATCAAACTTTTGATGATGAAAATATAGTTTTTTAGGAAACCAAGGATCAAAATATTGAAATACTTGTAAATACAATATACCATACCGGTATATGTTTTTCCTAGGCTACTGTGTTTCTAGTAGCATAAGGGGTAAATCAAACTGATTTTAAAAACTTTTAAGGATTGAGTTGGACATTTAATATATTTAGACTGTTTATTGGAGTGTTAACCCTTGTGCAAATTTCTTTATTTGAACTGTGTTTTGACCGAAGTACAAAGTTGGATGTTTTTCAAAGTTGAGAAAGTTATTAAGTTTCTATTTTAGAGAGAAAAAAACTTGACCCGGTAGGAAGTTGACTCTAATATATGATGAGTTTGTAAAAGATACTGTAAAGGCTAAATTGAACAAGGGAACAGAAAATTATAATCTTATATAGTATGAAGTACCCAAAAAATGGCTCGTTAAATTTTATATTGATTGTATAGTTAAGTATTCTATTATCTTTGTAATGTTTAACTAAATGTATGTTTTAACTTATTTTAGATCAGTGCTGTAGAATGTCTGTTTCTTTGATCTGGGGCCCTACAATCATAATCTATTTATATTTAACTTACTTTCTGTTAATTTTTATGAACCATTGTGCATACACTATATACGTACTTTCAAATTATACATAGCAGAGTGAATCTAGTATTAAATAATTTTTCCCAACTGTTGGCAATATTATCTGCTAATCTTGGCAATACATTCAGTTCTGAATATTTAGCAGCAATTCTGCTGCCTTCCTTGATAGTGTGCTATCTTTGATCTTTAGAAGGGCCTACTTCATAAGTAAATGACTTATAATTGCAGAATGGCCAGATTGAAGCTAAAATGGACCATTCTGGTTATCCTTGTATTATACATATTTGAAGCATTTTACACAAGGGAACCTAGAATCTGTAAATTTATAGATTTTTCAATTACAGTTTATTATATTCTACATTTAACTGAACCCTTCAATGCATTATTTACTCTCATCTAAAAATTGGTCAATCTTACCACTTTGGATAACCGGATGTTTTTCACCATTGTTAAGCTACTGTGGTTTAACAATGGACAAAGTAAAGGGCAGTAGTTGTACTGTATAAGTGCAGGTATTGTATAGCGGTAATACATACCCTGCCATCTATATCAGAATGATATTTTGTCTAAAGATGCTAAAATGAGCTGATGCCTATATTGCTGAAGCCTCGGTGATTACTATACAAGAGTGCAGGTTTTCCCATGTGAGCTTCCCATATGAAGCCTTCATATGTTTTAATTTGGCAAAGCTAGCCTGTAGTTGAAAGAGGCTCAGTTTTTGTTTAGTCAAGAAAAAGGAGAACTTGTTTAGACAAAAGGGGAAATGTGTTTTGCTTCAAGTCTGTTCAGATTTGAACTGGCTTTGTTCTGAGAGAAATTATTATTATTATTATTATTATTATTATTATTATTATTAGTAGTAGTAGTAGTAGTAGTAGTAGTAGTAGTCCAACCCCCTGCTCAGGCAGGAAGCCCTATACCAGGGCTTTTCAACCAGTGGTATGGGTACCACCTGTGGTACATTGGCACCTGGCAGGTGGTATGCAACCATCCTAGAAAAGTGGTAGCGGGGGAGGGGAATGAGCTGAACTGGTGGCAGAACTGCACAAGCCTAAGCGAGAGACAGCGAGAGAGGGCTGGAGCTGCAGGGCTGTGAGGCTCAGTGGAAGCACCAGGATCAGTGCCAGGTTCCAGCTGGAGCTCGACGCTGATCCTGGCGCTTCTGCTGAGCCCAGAAGAAGCGCCGATCAGCTGGAATGTTGCAGCATCTCCAGGGTCTTGTGATTTACATTCAGATGCTTGGCAACTGATTCATATTTATGACGGTCACAGTGTCCCAGGGTCATGTGAAGTGACCAAAGCCTGCTGCAACTACCCAGCAGAGGGGGGGGGAATAAAAGCCAAACATCCCCCCACCCCACCCCCACTGCCAATTCTCATGCTCACAACAGTGAAAACCTTGGACAGGAGGAAGAGCACCGCCGGGCAGGCAGGTATCTTGCTCGGCTGTGGCTTGCGGGGCACGTTTTTCATTGCCAATATAACTTCGAACAGTCACTAAGCAAACTGTTGTAAGATGAGGACTATCTGTACTTCATCACTTTTTTCCTTTTTTTTTTTTTGGTCAAGTTTTTGACACCTTGCTAGATGACTGGTGGTACTCGGATGTTGCCATATCCTAAAAGTGGTACCGTGGGTGAAAAGGTTGAAAAACCCTGCCCTATACCATTTCAGACAAATGGCTGTCCAGTCTCTTCTTAAAAACTTCCAGTGTTGGAGCATTCACCACTTCTGGAAGCAGGTGGTTCCACTGGTTAATTGTTCTGACTGTCAGGAAGTTTCTCCTTAGTTCTAGGTTGCTTCTCTCCTTGACTAGTTTCCATCCATTGCTTCTTGTCCTGCTTTCAGGTGCTTTGAAGAATAGCTTGACTCCCTTTTCTTTGTGGCAACCCCTGAGATATTGGAACACTGCTATCATGTCACCCCTCACCCTTCTCTTCATTAAACTACACATACCCAATTCCAGCAACCGTTCCCTATATGTTTTAGCCTCCAGTCCCCTAATCATCTCTGTACTCTTTCTAGAGTCTGAACAAATTTGATGAGTTCCCCATCTATCCCCTCATGCTTCCAGAATGTTGAATTCCAATATTGGGTGATCACTTCCTCCCAAGGTTCCTGTGGCTTCGACACCTTTATCATTTCATCTCTGTTAGTGAGGATTAGATCCAATATGGCTAATCCCCTAGTTCCCTTCTCTACTTTTTGGGAGACAAAGTTGTCTGCTAGGTTTGTCAGGAATCTGTTTGATCTTCCACTTAGTGCAGAGTATGTCTCCCAGTTGATGTCAGGGTAATTAAAGTTCATTACTATTGTGATGTGCTTCCTACATACCTTAGTTATGTGCTTCCTACATACCTTAGTTAATAAAACTAAAAAGTGGATTAAATTCTCAGAAAACTTTAGATTGTCTTTCTTTTACTCCAGGGTTATAAGAATGGATGGGATAGAAGTCCATGCTAACTGCAAGCAGCTGTTCACCATAACTGAAAAATTGGTCAGGAGTATTTTAATGCTTCTGTAAACATTAAAACAAATACATAGGAGCAATTGCAGAAGGGTCAAGCACAGGTTTTAACACCCTGATTGATAAGCACACACCCAATAGTTATTGCTCTTTGCTGAGTTTGTGAGCAAAAAAAATCATGCAGCTTTATAAATCTTCTATAGATAGCATTAACATTGCAATAGCAAAGTTAAAACTATTTGCAAAATGCAGAACTATTCTCAGTTGTTAGGGTCTAGAAACCTACAATGTTTGCATTAAATGCATCTGAAAATTCACCATCAAGACAACCCAATAGCACATATACATAAAACTCAACATATCAATCTACTCAATAATGGAATCTGTTGAAAATGTACCTCTACATTTCTTGATTTCTTTTTGTAGATAACAGAATGAATCATGGCAAAGAATCTTTTTGGGAAGGGGGGAAGAACAATTGCTTATTTAATAGTTTCAAATAATCTAAGATGTTGTTTGCTCTTTAGAGAATTCCCCACAAGTAAATGACATAGCATGGGCTATAGCAAGGGTGTCAAACTGCCGGCCCATGGGCTGTACACATCACCAGGAAACCACACCCACCCCATTGCCAGCAATGGGGAAAAAGCTCCGATATGTTGTGCGACATCATATGACGTCGCGGGTTTGACACGTCTGGGCTATAGGTAACAGAGTGTATGGTATATGTGGATGGAGTTGGCAACAGCTATCTGTTAACCAACTTTGCATGACAGGATGAAAACAGGACAGTGATAGGATGGAGGGCTATGGAGGACAGTGCAAAATTCCACTTAATTGGGTTGTATAAAAAGCACATTATGGGAAGCTGTGGTGGAGCAACTAGAAGTTTTACTCTGATACATTCAAGTGATGTCACTAGAGAATCCAGTGTGCAGTTCTCTGAGCCACCATCTAACACAGGGGTCTTCAAACTTGGCTCTTTTGTGACTTGTGGACTTCAACTCCTAGAACCCTGATCTAACATGCATAGCTCAGGTGGCATTAACCATATACTCTTCCCACTATGACGCACTCAGGGAAAACAGAATTGACCATGAATATGAGTGATGGCCCAGTTTTCCATATTAGTTATGGCTAAATGTATTCTGATATTTGTAGAAATGATTTTAGCTATGAGTTTCCACTTTGAAGGATAGAGGATGAACTTATAAACTATATCTTGACATGAATCAAAACAGGCATACTTTCAACTTCTTTTGTGTGTATCACAATAAAAAAATGGTTTTAAAAGGACTCAGAATGTTTTGCATATTTTTAAAGACAAGGCACTTTTAAAAATACCATAGAAATGATCAAGAAACACCCTGTTTTTTAACTTTCATATTTAAGTCAAGAGAACCAATTTGGTGTAGTGGTTGACATCAGGCTAGAAACTGACAGACCGTGAATCTTAGTCCAACCTTGGCCATGAAGCTAGCTGTGTGACCTTGGACCAGTCACCTTCTCTTAGCCCTAGGAAGGAGGGAATGGCAAACACCTCTGAAAAAAAATTGGCCAAAAAAATTGCAAGGACCTATTCAGGTGGTCTCTAAGAATTGGATATGACTGAACAGCAGTGTGGGGGGGAAAGGCAAAAGGAAAAAATTGGTTAAAATTCCACATTTGTATACGTGTTTAGATATACAGATTTTGTTTTTATTATATAAATTTACAATATATTACAATTGTAAAGTTTCAATCATGTATTTTATTGATATCACCCAATATGGTCACCTCAGTAAAAGCTTTTGTTTATTTAGTAAATCACTTTAAAACTTAAATTATCTAATTTACAAATTGTGTATTATGAAAGGCTGGATATTTGTTTCTGAAGACACTTTTCATTCTTACTGTCTGGTTAACAAGCTCCCTCCCTCCTTTTTTTGTTTGTGGCACCTTGCAGTTATTTTCAAAATTAGGTAGGCAGTCCTGAGGTGAGTTTGGTTTTATTCCAAATGCCATCACTATTACAAGATTTTAGTTCCAGGATTTTGAGTGGATTCTTGATTCAGAAGGAACTTTCGTGTTTTCTGCTAGTAGCTTTCTGCTAGTAGTTTTCAAGCCAATCAATACAGGTAGTCCTCGACTTACAACCACAATTGATCCCACAATATATGGTGCTAAATGAGACATTTGTTAAGTGAGTTTTGCTCCATTTTACAACTTTTCTTGCAAGAAAAGTTAAGTGAATCATTGCAGTTGTTAACCCAGTTGTAAAGTGAATCTTGCTTCCCCACTGACTTTGCTTGGGTTGAGGACTACCTGTACAATGAATGACCATATTATGTCAGTATCTATTTAAGCAAAGTGAATCACTGCAGTTGTTAAGTTAGTAAAGTGGTTGTTAAATGAACCAGGACTCTGCAACCATCATAAACGTTTGTCAAGCGTCTGAATTGGTGGTCATAAGTCACTTTTTTCAGTGCTGTTGTAACTTCAAATGGTTACTAAATGATGAGTCAAGAACTACCTGTATTTCATTGGGTTTGGCTTGTTCTAGCAATATGATTTGTGGTATGTGAATTGTCCAGATGCAGCCAGTTGGGATTAAACCATGGCTGAATGCACAAACAGAAACTTAAGAGAAAGTCGGCTTAAGACATTCAAGATTTTGTTCTGGGCTACAACTGGGAAGGGTAAATCTGTCACAACAGAGTACCCAAAAGGTACTTTCAACCTGGTTCCGAAGTTAAAACAGCTGCCTCCCCTGTCACACAGCTGTATTTGGGGCATTCAGCAATTATCCTGCATTTATGGCTATTTAATGGTTTTCTACAAAAAAACAGCCTTTGGCAAATAATGGATTTGCTTAATGACCACTGCAAAAGAGATCATAAAAAATGGGCCCAGTGACATGGCGACTCCCTTGAGAACCATCACAATTTATAAACGTAATGGGCAGGCTCCATTACGGTAGTAGACCAAGGACTACCTTTAAAGAGGAATGGCAAACAGCAGGCACATACTTAGTACTGCAGCAGAAAGATGAACCTATGATACCTGTCTGGAACCATAATAGTTCAAACCTTTTGGAAGTAATATGGAATATAGCTGGAAGGGGAAGCTGAGATATCTATTCCTCTCTACTTACCATTTCACCCTTTTGTAGCCTTAGCTATTCTATGGAGTCCTTGGTTCTGTCTGAATTTGTTTGATTGCAGATGTTTCATTAATCAACTAGGTATCATATTAGTGAGTGTGGTGTTTGGTCCCTGTTTATATACAGTAGCTTGCGCTACTAGTGTTGGTAGGGGTATAGTTTTCACTTTGGTTGTTCCTTGATTAAGGTATTGTTTTCTGCTTGCTTGATTGGGGTTAATCCCTACTTATCAGGGTGCTGGGTGTTGGAGAGAATGTGTTCTGGTCTGTTTCTTCTTAACTTTTCTATTGTCTCTTTTTAATTGTGTGTAAATGTGATTTATCTCTATGGTCTATTGGTTTCCAATTTGTCAGTGCCAAGCTTAAGTGCTCTTTTACTGTAGTCTTGAAATCAAGATTATTTTAGAGATATTTAGCATCAAAGAGCCTGCCCAGGGATTATCACAGAAGTCTCTCCATATATATCTGGTTGTTTTTTTATAGATTTTAGGAGTTTTTATAGGGTTAGGAATAAGGTGGGGTCGGGGTTGGGGTTGGGATTTGGGTTAGGATTAGGGTTGGGGTTGGGGTTTTTCCAAATAACATTCTCAATATTTAGCAAACAGCATAATGTCTGGATTCATGTGTTTAATAAACAATAATAGATAATAGTTAATTATCGTAAACAGTATGTTAATCACTCAATAGCCTTCTTGCTAATATATATTCAGTATTACATATCACATTCCTTTCTCTCTAACTCGTTTTTCTAGCCATTGATAGAAATTATCCCATGTTCTAAAATATACCGAGTCCTCTTTTATCTTTAAAGTCAATTTCTATCAATTTCTGCACGCTCTAGAATTTTCTTAATTAGTACTTCTTCAGCTGGTAATTTTTCATTTTTCCAATGTTGGACAAATACAATTCTTGCTGCCGTTAGTACGTGCAGTATTAAATATCTGCAATCTTTCTCATAATTAGCTCCTATTATTCCTAACCAAAATAATTCTGGTTTAAAGTCTATTTGTTTTTTAGTTATTTTCTCCAACCATAAATGTATTTTAACCCAAAATCTTTTTGCTTTAGGGCATGTCCACCAGATATGATAACAAGTACCTGGTCTTTGTTTGCATTTCCAACAGTTGTTTGAAGTATTTTTAAACATTTTTGCTAATCTCACTGGTGTCATATGCCATCTGTAAAACATTTTATATAAGTTTTCTTTATATGCCACTGCTTTTGTTGTTGTTGTTAGCTGCGAAGTCATGTCCGACCCATCGCGACCCTATGGACAACGTTCCTCCAGGCCTTCCTGTCCTCTACCATCTTCTGGAGTCCATTTAAGCTCACGCCTACTGCTTCAGTGACTCCATCCAGCCACCTCATTCTCTGTCGACTTCTTCTCTTGCCCTCAATCTTTCCCAGCATTAGGCTCTTCTCCAGTGACTCCTTCCTTCTCATTAGGTGGACAAAGTATTTGAGTTTTAGCTTCAGGATCTGGCCTTCTAAAGAGCAGTCAGGGTTGATCTCCTCAAGGACTGACCGGTTTGATCGCCTTGCAGTCCAAGGGACTCGCAGGAGTCTTCTCTAGCACCATAGTTCAAAGGCCTCAATTCTTTGGCGCTCAGCCTTTTTTATGGTCCAGCTTTCACTGCCATACATTGCAACTGGGAAGACCATAGCCTTGACTATACACACTTTTGTTGACAGGGTGATGTCTCTGCTTTTTAGTGTGCTGTCTAGATTTGCCATGGCTTTCCTCCCGAGGAGCAAGCGTCTTTTAATTTCTTGACTACAGTCCCCATCTGCAGTGATCTTGGAGCCCAGGAAAATAAAATCTGTCACTACCTCCATTTCTTCCCCATCTATTTGCCAGGAATTGAGAGGGCCGGATGCCATGATCTTGGTTTTCTTAATGTTTAGTTTCAACCCAGGTTTTGCACTCTCCTTCTTCACTTTCTGCCACTTTATGCCATCTGTAAAACATTCTATATAAGCTTTTTTATATGCCACTGCTTTAGTTAATTTAATATTTCTTTCCCATAACTTTTGCCAATCTTCTAATTCTAGTTCTTTGCCCATGTTATCAGTTTCTTTTACTTGTTCTTCCTCCATCTTTAACAGAAATCTAGTGTTTCTTAATCAACTTTCCATCTGATTTTAGCAGTATCTGATCAAATTCTGTCTGTTCTTTATAAAATCCCATTGTTTTAACATCTTTTTCATATCTTGTTTGAATTTGCAGATATGGCCACCATGCTAGATCTTTCAATTTTCCTTCATTGTCCAAAATATCTTTATAAGTCACAACTTTATCGTAGTTAATTAAATTAGGGTAAGCAAAACCTTCCATTGTTGAAAGCCATTCAGGTATCTTAATATAATTTTTTTTCTTTTATTTTTTCCCATTCTGAAAGAAATGTATTCCTTATAAAATGGTTTTGAAAGTATCTATGTATTTTATTCTTCCCATACCACAGAAAGGCATGCCAACCAATTTATAGGTCATGCCCCCCTAGGTACAATAGTCTTTTGTCTCTAAGCATTATCCATTCTTTAAGCCATGTTAAAATAGTTGCTTGGTGGTATAACCTCCAGTCCAGCAGTCCAAAGCCTCCACTTTCTTTCGCTTCTTATAGCATTTTCACTTTTAATTCTAGCTTTTTTTCCTTGCCAGATAAATTTCAATATTATTGTATTCAGTTCATCAAAAAAAGGCTTTTCCCAGCCTTACAGGAATCGTTTGGAATAAAAAGAGTATTTTTGGTAAGATATTCATTTTCACTGTTTCTATTCTCCCCAACCTTGAAAGTTGGAAGTTTTTCCACTTTTACATATCCAATTTTATTTGTTTTAGCAGTCATACACAGTTATCTTCTTTTATTGTTACACATCTTGCTGTTAGATAAATTCCCAAATATTTAACTTTTTAACTATTTGAAGATTTGTTTTTTTCTAGTTGATTTTTTTGTTTTTCTGTTAGAGTCTTTATTAGCACTTTAGTCTGTTCTCTGTTTATTGTCAACCCTGCCACTTCTCCAAATTTTTCTATTTTTTACAGAGGTTTGGTGCTTGTTTCCTTTATTATCTGTTCTGTACTGTAGGAGTTGAAGGCAACATATATGTCCCCTCATTTAATTTATTTCACTCTATATCCCACTCTTAAATATAAGGCACTCAAGATTGTGTGTGTGTGCTATTGATATATATATATATGTATATATATATATATATATATATATATATATATATATATATATATATATATATATATATATATATATATAAGAGCCTTGGTGGAGCAGTGGGCTAATGCCTCCTTAAGTAACACCAGCTGCCTGCAATTAGTGCAGGTTCGCATCCCACCAGGCTCAAGGTTGACTCAGCCTTCCATCCTTCCGAGGTAGGTAAAATGAGGACCCAGATTGTTGGGGGCAATTAAGCTGACTTTGTAATAATGCCGCTTGGGGTGTGTGTGAAAGCCCTAATAAGCAGGCATATACATAGAATGAAGGCTACTGCTAAGCTTGTAAGCCGCCCTGAGTCTTTGGAGAAGGGCGGGATATAAATGGAATTAAAATAAATAAAATAAAAATTTTCCCCCGCACATGCGTGCTAGTCGTTTCCAACTCTAGGGGCCAGTGCTCATCTCCGTTTCAAAGCCGAAGAACCAGCGCTTGTCCAAGGACGTCTCCGTGGTCATGTGGCCGGCATGACTAGACGCCAAAGGCGCACGGAACGCTGTTACCTTCCCACTGTAGTGGTCCCTATTTTTCTACTTGCATTTTTACGTGCTTTCAAACTGCTAGGTTGGCAGAAGCTGGGACGAGTAACAAGCGCTCACTCTGTTACACGGTACTCGGGATTTGACCCACCAAACTGCCGACCTTCTGATCGACAAGCATATATATATATATATATATATATATATATATATATATATATATATATATATATATATATATAGGGACCACAGACAGAATCAGCAAGGTCCTCCAAAAACACAACATCAAAACAGCATTCTACACAGACAGAAAAATATCCACCATCCTAAGAAACCCCAAGGACATAATTGGGTTAGAAAACCAAGGAGTATATGAAATCCCATGCACCACCTGCCCCACCACATACATCGGACAGACCAACAGAAGAATAAGTGCACGCATTGAAGAGCACAAAAACTCACTCAGAAAGGGAGAACAAACTTCATCCCTGGTCCAACACTTTGAAGCCACGGGACATGAAATTGATTTAAAAAAAACCAAAACTATCACCAAAATTGAACATTTTAACAGAATAATCAGAGAAGCCATTGAGATAGAAAAACGCCCCCACAGCATGAACAAACGAGATGATACCTCTCGCTTACCAGCCATTTGGAAACCCACCTTGATTGACAGACGAGTCCCAACCACCAAGAATGATACCAGACCCAAACTCATGATAACATCACACGACATCACCACCACACAACCATTCAAAAAGCAAATCCAAACCCACAATGATAACGAGGCACAACCACAAAACAGAAACCTAACTACAGCTGCAACATCAGCCACTTTAAACCCCTCCAAACCACACCATAAGCAAACTGACACCCACTATAAAAACATGGCACCACCACAAACACGAAGCCGAACAAAAGCAGCACAACTCACCAGCTCAGGTCTAAGGCTGGCAGCTGAGACCAGCCCATTCACTCAAAACACACCCCCACCTAATCAGAACACACCCACCATTCAAAACACACTCCCACCCAATCAGAACACACTTAATCCCCCACCCAATCAGAGCACACCTCCACCCACAGAACACACCCCCTCTGGCAGTTTAAAAAAGAGGAACAAACAGCCACTACCACATGCTTCTCCCAGAAGAAGGAAGCTGAAGCCACCAGCCTGATGATGACGGATGGGATTCCGTCGAAATGTTGCTCCTACACCTTTAATTCTACGCGGGGAAAAACCCGAATGACCAAAGATCCACATACAAACACCCGCGAAAACCTCAGAAAACATATATATATAAATATTTGGTCAATAACAAAAGTTCATCTCAATACTTTGTTATATACCCTTTGTTGGCAATGACATAGGTCAAACATTTTCTGTAAGTCTTCACAAGGTTTGCACACACTGTTGCTGGTATTTTGGCCCATTCCTCCATGCAGATCTCCTCTAGAGCAGTGATGTTTTGGGGCTGTCGCTGGGCAACACAGACTTTCAACTCCCTCCAAAGGTTTTCTATGGGGTTGAGATCTGGAGACTGGCTAGGCCACTCCAGGACCTTGAAAAGCTTCTTACGAAGCCACTCCATCATTGCCCGGGCAGTGTGTTTGGGATCATTGTCATGCTGAAAGACCCAGCCATGTTTCATCTTCAATTCCCTTGCTGATGGAAGGTTTTCACTCAAAATCTCACGATACATGGCCCCATTCATTCTTTCCTTTACACGGATCAGTCATCCTGGTCCCTTTGCAGAAAAACAGTCCTCAAGCACGATGTTTCCACCCCCATGCTTCACAGTAGGTATGGTGTTCTTTGGATGCAAGTCAGCATTCTTTCTCCTCCAAACACGATGAGTTGAGTTTTTACCAAAAAGTTCTACTTTGGTTTCATCTGACTATATGACATTCTCCCAATCCTGTTCTGGATCATCCAAATGCTCTCTAGCAAACTTCAGACGGGCCCGGACATGTACTGGCTTAAGCAGGGGGACACGTCTACATTGCAGGATTTGAGTCCCTGGCGGCGTAGTGTGTTACTGATGGTAGCCTTTGTTACTTTGGTCCCAGCTCTCTGCAGGTCATTCACTAGGTCCCGTGTGGTTCTGGGGTTTTTGCTCACCGTTCTTGTGATCATTTTGACCCCACTTGCGTGGAACCCCAGAACGAGGGAGATTATCAGTGGTCTTGTATGTCTTCCATTTTCTAATAATTGCTCCCACAGTTGATTTCTTCACACCAAGCTGCTTGCCTATTGCAAATTCAGTCTTCCCAGCATGGTGCAGGTCTACAATTTTGTTTCTGGTGTCCTTCGACAGCTCTTTGGTCTTGGCCATAGTGGAGTTTGGAGTGTGACTGTTTGAGGTTGTGGACTTGTATCTTTTATACTGATAACAAGTTCAACCAGGTGCCATTCATACAGGTAACGAGTGGAGGACAAAGGAGCCTCTTAAAGAAGAAGTTACAGGTTTGTGAGAGCCAGAAATCTTGCTTGTTTGTAGGTGACCAAATACTTATTTTACCGAGGAATGTACAAATTAATTCATTAGAAATCCTACAATGTGATTTCTTGGATTCTTTCCCCCCATTTTGTCTCTCATAGTTGAGGTATACCTATGATGAAAATTACAGGCCTCTCTCATCTTTTTAACTGGGAGAACTTGCACAATTGGTGGCTGACTAAATACTTTTTTGTCCCACTGTATATATATATAATAACACACACGAGATAGGTTGAATTGAGAGGTGTCAAGTTCAATGGGTAAATCACCCATGAGTAGAATTGTCAGTTTATAGTTTCCCCAGGGATTAGGAATGCACCTCCACTGTAACACTATTAAATACTAAAATCACCTCCATTGTATCTACAAGCGGTATCTGACAGAGAAAACATAAATATCAGAAACATACTACTTTAATGCATTCTATATATGGCTAAAACTGATGTTGGCTTGAGAACTGAAGTTACTGCAAAGTGCTGCAACTATGTTAGTTTGAGCACCTAGCAAAACTTGGCTATCTTGAAAATCTGGTTAATACTTTGGTGGGAGACTACCAGAAAACTCAAGTGCTATGAATTAAGTTGAAAAAAGCATAATGGGAGACATTTTTTGTTTGTTTCCAAGAAAACTACACAAATGTATCCATGAAGTCAATGGTAATCAAGCTTAATTCAGACTGTATGCCGCATTGAAGAGAATAGTCTAACATGTTATATCCATCCTGAAGGCACAGCGTTGGTTATCACTTTATTAGAGAACAAAGTTCATGGCACTGGCTTCTCTGGCTTGCAGTAATGGTTACCTTATAGAATGCATTAGCTAGCTAAGTATAATTCTTAAGGATTATCATTATTATTGGTTCATCACAGTCAGCCAGATATTCAGACTGGATTTGGCATTTTTATTCTACTCAAATTCATTTGCTGCCCATCTCACGGTTGAAGCCAACTCTGAGAGGCTTGATGGACACGGCATCTGCCAACAATTACTATGTGACAACTTTAGAGACCACAATACATAAATCCCTAAGATATGGCTGTCACCAAGATTTAAAAGCTTTTGGCACTTGTCTACCCTGATGATCAGTTATTCTGGTACTACTGTGAACTGCAAACTGGTTTGTTATTACTGGTTTGTTGTTATTCTTTGTTTTAGAGCTTTATATTATTCTTAAGATATTATTAGTTTGAACCTTTATAGTATACGTTGTTTTGGGTTGTTTCCCGCTTTGGAAGTCTTTTTCAAAATTCACTGAAGTTTTTAAACCCTCTAAATAAAGGACAAATCTCCCAGAGCTGTATAAACAAATGCAGATCTGAAATAGGGTCTTCCTGGGACCAGTCGAACATAAGTCTATTGATTTCAGTGTAAGCCCTTTTGTATTTTTTTAGATCACAAGAATGATGAGTGTAATCAAGAGTTCATAGCAAAAAGCTTGTACTGGTATAGAAAGCTAGCTATGCTGTAGCTTATTGAATAAACTTAATCCAAGGTTAAACACAAGGGATTAGGTTGAGTAATAGTGACGGAGTAAGAATATTCTATTAATGTATTCTAAACAAAGTTATCAGTGAGAGTTTTAATCTCCTTCCCAACAGCTTCAGAGAACTGAAAGTCTTCCAAAATCTGTAATAAGATTTCAGAAATCAGTTCTATTGATTGTAACCTTTTTGCTTTGAGTAGCATAAAAAGATGATATAAATTAAAATTTACAAAGCAACAGAACATTTGGTACATTTTTAATTAGCAAATGTTTCTTAAATATAAAATAATCTGTAAATTACCACTTCTGATTGTATGTGGTAAGCAAGTTATTCTGTGCAAGTTATTTTTGTGTATTATAAATTACTTCAGAATAATGTTGAAAACAATGCCATAACTGTGAAAGTTGGGTAGGAATATTTAGACAGATAGCTTTTTTGTTCTTGCATGCTCTTACATTTGCTTTAAAAACTGTTTAAACTACTGTTGCAGGATTTTGAACGTGATTATTCTGAGCTCACAGGAACACACAACGTCTGTCTGCAGTTGCCTAAACCAAATTCATCTTTTCCTAGGAGCCTAAAGCAAAGGCAGAAGACTGAAATGTTCTCCTGGAAAAAGGTGGTTGCTTTCAGAAACTGTAGACAGATGCTAATTTTTAAGCTCTGGAGAATTGTTTGCTTCAAAATCCATATATTACATAATCATACCATTCTGGTTTGGGTTTCTGGAAGGATCTAAGTACAGTAATTATATCACCATTCACTGCAGTTAGAATTCAAGATGAATCCATTTAAAGGAGAGAGCTAGTTTGTTGTATTGATGAAGGCATCAACCTAGAAGCCAGAAGGCTGAGTTCTATTCTAGTCTTGCCTTAAGCACAAAGCCAGCTGGGTGATCTTAGAACAGTCACACTCTCTCAGCCCTAGGAAGAAAGCACTGGCAAAGTTCTTCTAAAATTGATGCCAAGAATACTGCAGGGATTAGTCCAGGCTAGTTGAGAGTGACTTGAAGCACCTCTCCTAAAATCAACAGGATTGAGACAAAATGTATTTCTTTGAATAAAAGTTATATGAATTATAAAATAATCTCAAGTATGTTGAATGTCACAGTCACAAGCCAACAATTTAACTACAAATATAGAATACACTGAAATGTAAGATGGTTTTTATCTTGAATTTCACTGTTGAAAATTTGCTCTCTACTTGCAGAGAGAGAGAGAGGGAGAGAGAGAGAGAGAGAGAGAGATGTATGGTATATGTGTGTGTGTGTGTGAATAAAATAAATGTTGGTTACTGAAGAGTCACACTGCTTTTCAATAGTCTTGGTTATACAATACTTTTAATTTTACACTCTATTTGTACACATTCAGTATACATAATATCTTATGTATGATAAATGGTGCTAAACAAAATTATCCAATACATGCTAGAGAATTGGTTGTAATAACTTTCACTTGTTCCATAAAGAAAATAGGAACAAAAAGAGACCACAAAACAGTTGCTAATTTAAAAATATTAGTCGATCATAATAGTGCCTGATGGATGCTGGATTTCATTCTTTAGCAGATGGAGGGTTCTTCAGTTGCTTTGGCGCCCTCTGTAACTGCTTTCACACATTTAGCCATTGTCTGCGAAGCTCTACTTATTGGATCTGCAAAGATAAACATCTGTGTTATCATTCTAAAAGTCTGACTTGGTGGATAGGTTATGTATTGACTGAAATAATTTGGTTTTGAATTAGTATGCTGTATAAAATCCAGCCACTAAAGCTTGTAAAACATGCTATATGGCTTAGTAGAATATGTGAACTCAGTCACTATGATCAATGAACAACTAATGTTTTTAGTAGTCAAATATTTCAAGTATAAACAAAACACACTTTGTTTGCTACTTAATTATATAGGAAATCTGCATACATGAAGGAAGACAATTGTTACCTGTCATATAAAAGTCTTTAACTGTAAGCTGAGGAGGAACAAGAGGATCAGAAAGAAGTTTCTGATTCACTACCTATAATTTAAATAAAGAATGGCAAATATTAGCAAATTTCCATCACACAAGATATCTGTATGCTGGATCACATAAAACCCCAAAGAATTCATTATATACTGGAATGTTTCATAAGATAGACAAAAAAAAGTATTTTTTAAAAAACAGCTGTAAGGAAACCCCAGGAGAAAGTGCTGGAAAGAGTACTTATGTAATATATTACAAGCCTTCTAAACCTAATATGTTATTGTACTAGGACACTTTTTATACAAGCTTATGGCAGAAAGATCAATGACAATTTTATAATAGTTTATATGAAAAGTAACTATCTTTAAGTTTTTATATCCAAATGGTATAATGGAACATAACTTGGACAATTCATTTGCTTGAATAAAATAGTTGGCTTCTTCTACATCATCATATCGAACCAAATTAGGAGATACTTCTTCTAATCTCCTCCTCACTTGATCAAGATTGTCATAAGGGAGAGTCACACCAGTCAGCTAAAAGACAAAGAGAAAAAAGAAAGAAACTCAAGATCCAATGTGGATATATTTCTTTTTGTTGAGATCTATATTTGCACCATACATCCCCAAAATTATATATAGTGCATTCAGAAAGTATTCATACTCCCTTCATTTTTGTCAATTTTGTTATGCTGCACACTGATTCTACAGTTGTTGAAATTCATTTTTTCTCATTAATCTACACATAGAATGAAGGCTACTGCTAAGCTTATAAGCCGCCCTGAGTCTTCGGAGAAGGGCGGGATATAAATGGAATTAAACTAAACTAAACTTAGTACACCATAATGAGAAAGTGAAAACAAAATTTTAGAAATGTCTATAAATTTATTAAAAAGAAAAAAAACTGAAATATCACATTGGCATAAGTATTCAGACCCTTCACTTAGTACTTTGTTGAAGCACCTTTAGCAACAATTACAGCCTCGTGTCTTTTCGGGCATGACATGACAAGCTTTGGACACCTGGATGGGGGGTTTTCTGCCATTTTTCCTTGCAAATCCTCTCAGGCTAGTTTGGATGTTGACCGTCAGTGGACAGACATTTTAGGTCCCTCCAGAGATGTTCAATAGGGTTCAAGTCAAGCTGGCTACTCTAGAACATTCACAGAGTTGTCCCTAAGCCACTCCTGTGTTGTCTTGGCTGCATGCTTACGATCATTGTCATGTTAGAAAATGAACCTTTGGCCCAGTCTGAGGTCCTGAGTGCTGTGGCTTAGGTTTTCATTGAGGATATCCCTGTACCTTGCTCCATTTAATAATAACAATAACAATAAGGGACCTTGGAGGTCATCTAGTCCAATTTAGCTTTCCCTCAACCCTGATCAGACTCCCAGTCCCTGCTGCTAAAAAACCACCCTCACAGCATGATGCTGCCACTACCATGCCTCACTGTTGAGATGATATTGGTCAGGTGATGAGCAGTGCCTGGTTTCCTCTAGACATAATGTTTAGAATTGAGGCCAAACAGCTCCATCTTGGTTTCATCAGACCAGAGTGTCTTTTTCCTCGGTGTGAGAATCCTTCAGGTGCTTTTTTTTTTGCATACTCTAAGCGGGCTTTCACATGCTTTGCACTGAGGAGAGGCTTACGTCTAGCCACTCTACCATAAAGCCCAGATTGGTGAAGGGCTGCAGTACTATTGTCCTTCTGGAACTGTGTCCCATCTCCACACTAGATATCTGGAGATCAGTCAGAGTAACCATTGGGTTCTTGGTCACTTCTCTTACTAAGACCCTTCTCCCCCAATTGCTCAGTTTGATCAGGCAACCAGCTCTTAGAAGAGTCCTAGTTATGCCAAACGTCTTCCATTTGAGAATTAGAGAGGTCACTGTGTTCTTAGGAACCTTCAGTGCAGCAAAACTTTTATTGCAGCCTTCATCAGATTTGTGCATTGCACAAATCCTGCCTCGAAGCTCTACAAGCAGTTCCTTTGACCTCGTGGCTTTTGTTCTGCTGCTATCTGCATTGTCAGATGTGAGGCCTTCTATAGAGAGGTGTACCTTTCCAAATCATGTCCAATCAATTTAATTTACCACAGGTTGACTCCAATCAAGGTGTAGAAACATGTAAGCAACAATCAAGAGAAATAAGAGGACCTGGGCTAAATTTCAAGTGTTGTTGCAAAGGGTCTGAATACTTATGCCAATGTGATATTTCAGTTTTTCCTTTTTAATAAATTTACAGTCATTTCTAAACTTTTGTTTTCACTTTGTAAAAAAGCAAACTTGCTATCTTTGCTATTGGTAGTGTCACAAAAATATTTTTTAGAATATTTGGCCTAAAAATATAATAGTATCTATTCAGCATGAAACAATTTTAACTCAATATAGTAAAGCAAAAACACATAGACTATACCCACCATTTTTCTATAGAATCCTTTGTCAAAATGCACATTTTATTGTCCAATCTCCACAAGCTTTTAAATACGAATTAACAATTTTTACATTCAAATCCCTCAGTTCCAGAAAATACAGTCACTACAGACATATGATTTATATTACTATGATCTTTCTGTGAAATTTGTCATCAATTACTTTTCAAAGACTGGCTAAATTAGAAAGTTCATGATTTCAACTTCTAAATACAACCAACTCATTTTGTCAAGTATTAATTCAATCTCTTGGGAAATATTCAGTGATTAGGGCATTTACAGTACCTCAGAGAGTGCCCTAATAATTTTCCAGTCCTCTCTTGCCATGCCAGGTGGTGTCACTGCTACTCTGGTTTGCTGAGCTCTGCCTTCGGTATTTACATAGGTTGCAGTCTTTTCTGTATAAGCTGCTCCTGGAAGAATTACGTCAGCCATAGAAGCTCCAGTATCACCATGGTGACCTGAAAAGGATTGCAGTACCAGTGGGGTTACTTTTTTTATTTCTGACTGAACTTTATATTGGGCTTTGTCATTTTGCAACCCACTTATTTATTTAGCTACAACCTCTCTGTTAGTACAAGTATTACAAAGTTTGAGTGGTTCCTTTCAGACACCACTTTTGAAATAGAAGTATTTAATATTTAATTATTACTTAATATTAAATGTACATTATGCATCCACATACAAATGAATCCAAATAATTCATGCAACAAATCTCCAGCTTCATAGATTTCCAACAGCTCTATTTATTCTAAATTCATGCTACACAGTATACTATTTATCCAGATAAGCTTTGGAGAGCAGCTTTTCAACTAACCAATTTTATGAAGGCTTAAGCTTTTGTCAGCTTCAGTTCACTCCATCAGATGCATTACAGTGGCTACACCGATGTAGGAATTAAATTGGAGTGAGGAAGTAGGAAAGGAAGTACAGATTGGCTATGCAGATTATATGTGAGACAGATGCATTTCAAAACATTTGTAAACCAAAAAGGTGGTACCAGACTCGTTTTTTCTCCATCACAGATTAACACAGCTGTTCCACAGTTTATATATGCTATTGGCTATAAACTGCACGCTTATGGATTAGATCTACGTGATTTGTTGATATTATATAGTATGGGGGCTTTTAGTTTCTATTGAGACTTTACAATTAATTTTAGTATGTTTTTTTATTTATGTTTCAAATTTCTGAACTGCCCATCTCCTTCAAAGAGGGATTCTGGGTGTTATACAATAAAACATCAAAATAAAAAAGTATGTAATTAGTGGACTTGGTTTGGTTTGCAGGTTTGCTTAGATGTGCAGACTCTAGTTGGGCTTTTTTCCTCCTGATTTTTTAACTCTGCCTCTCAGTGGTCGTGCATGCTTGCTTTCTGTTCCTTTTTTAATATATATATATATATATATATATATATATATATATATATATATATATATATATATATATATATATATATATATATATGTATATGTATGTATATATATTAAATATATATATTATATGTTATATATATATATATATATATATATATACACACCTCCAGTTAAAGAGAGGGAGGGGCTGTTTAACCCTCCTTCCCAGGTAGCAACAAAACTCTGGATCCCAGGAGGAAAAAAAAAATGCCTGCTCACTCTAGATAGTGAATTCACTCTTCCATATACCACATAATGAACAAAATTTGCAATTGCAATGCAAATTTATGCTGGACACAATTGTGCATGCCAGGAGCTAAAAATTAAAATTAAAGGGGAAGAACACTTGATTTACTAGGTTGATTTCACTTGATTTAATACAAGATGAAGCAAAATATTTTAACATTGGACATATTGAAAGATATTTTAAAGAATGGACTCAGAAGTTAATTTTAAGAGTGTCTGCCTTTATAGATATGCTGTGTTTCAAAAATGATATGAAAAAGGAACAAGTTTTAACTCAACAAAATTGAGAGTGAACTTTAAGTGAATTTAAAAATCACAGGCTACAAGAATGGTAGGGAAAAAGATGCTACATTGGACAAAGAAACTGGCTGATGTCTTAATAAGTTACTAAAATTATAATTGTGATGAAAGGGGAAGTCATTTCTTGATAGGTTTCTTCTACTGTATTATATTATTTTTTTTCTTTATCTGTTCTGCACTTTTTGTTTTTTCCTTTTATTTTAAATAGTAGTTTTTCTTTTTAATTCTAACATTTAAAATTACTATAAGAATAATAATAAAAGTTATATATGTAGCCCTTTCAATTTATTTTCTTGCCAGAATTGGTCACTTTGGCATGACAAGTTGTTTCTGTATGCAAATACTCTAGCAATTCAGGTAAAGGAAATAGTCTAACAAATGTTATAATAGACATGTCCACAGTTCCTGGATTACTTTCAGTAATAATTTAGTTTCCTTTAGCAGCTAGTTGGCCTAAAGTTAAACTTTATTGTTTCAGAACAAAACCGCCCTGCTTTCATTGGGATGAAACAAACGGAGCAACATTAAAACACAAGTGTTCTGACCACAGTAAGCGCTCAGGACCACATGCCATTCCTGTTTTTCATATTAGGGCCATGAGAGTAGGTGGGTCCACAATTTGTATCAATTGCTACCCATACTACAAAAAATGGGTTGAATGGATGATCTTGAAAACAGTTTTGAAAACATTAAAATAAAATTAGAATAAAAATAAAATTAGTGTAAACAATAAGGATATAGATCTGCAGGGATCTACAGTAGTGAAAAAAATCTGTTTAGTGTCTCTTATCAGAAACGTTCTCGGAACAAAGAGTACAGGCAAAAGTAGTCACATAAATAGCAAATCTCAACAAATTAGTCCAGATAAACAGAGAATCTTTGCATTTCATACTGAAGCTCAATATCCCACCAAAGCCTAACAAGCCAACCCACATCAACACTATATTAGTGGTCTTTGTGTTATACATTTACTCAACTTCAGCAGTATCTCTTTACATAGCAGTAGTGCATACATACACTTTGCAATATCGGCCTGGAAATTTACAATAATAAAAGTGTGTCCTTCCTAGCTATTATTGTACAAGAGTTATAAATTCCCATAGCAAGGTATTAAACAAAACAAGGGATAAAACAAAATCAAAATCAGTAGCAACTTACTGGGCTCACAGCCTCAAGCAGATGTCTTTTTCTCACTCATCAATTTTAAACCAAAAGCAGAAGTGACATGACTGATGTCTACTGTTGTACTACCATAGTATAATTGCTGTTGTTTTTTTTAAAAAAAAGCAGAATTATCAAAATCCAACTACCATACTTGTAACAGTCAGAACCCTGAAAATGTTGCTACTGAAACAAGTTTTCAAAACAGAACTTTTGACATTTACATTGTTTCATTCAAAACAATAATCTGTATGTGTCTTATCATCCATAGTAGTTTTGGATTGCAGGTCAGACACAGATTTAGTTTATTGCCAAGTCAAATGCAAAGTAAAGAACTGCAGTGATGTTACTTACCCTGATAAATGATAAGGCAATTCCTAGGCAAATCTTGTCGAGTTATACAACCTGCATCAGCCCCTAAGAGATACAGCACTTTAGGAGGGTTCTTCCTAATTGCGTCTACTCCTGGTTTGTAACCTAAGTCAAGAGCAGCTACTTGGCTTGCCACTCTGTAGAGGAAGAGATTATTGTTTCAGCCAGAGTTCTCCGACTTGAAAGACTTGATAAACCCCAAATGTTTGACCCTTGACTATAAGGTGTGCATATTTTTGAACAATTTCCTATTTTGTAGAACCATGTATTGCTGAAAAAGAATAAAGCTTCCCATATCTGGTTAGCTTTACTATCTTTGGCAAAAGCATTTTGGAAAAGCACCCAGCTAAATGAGCTAAGTCTTTTCTTTACAACTGAGTATATCTTCTCTCAAAATAGATTTTTGTATCTCAAAAATTTTGAAATGTATGGATTACTTGTTCAGATCCATAGCCATGAAATATCCTAAAAGCTACAAAGACAAAGCTTACTCTAATTACATTATCTACTTTCTAGACTCTGGATTTCAATATACAAAATGCATACCAAACATGTAATTTAGAAGTGTAAGGAGAGAAAGTTTTAATATAAAAAGTATCCTTACATGTAGAGTTCAATCATCTTCAATTCTGAAAAAAATGTTCATGTCATTCTGAACGTATTCAAGTGTATTATTAGGCATTTGAGCTAACCCTCTTTCTAAATATCAAAATACTGAAATTTATTCAAACCAGTGGGAAATCAGTAATTTTAATATTCTGTTCATTTTTAAACATTTTATTTTATAATTCAGCCAGATGGTTGTAGTTAACAAGGAAGTCCTGACCCAGCGCCTAGAGACTCAGAATCTAGATCAGGGGTGTCAAACTCACAATGTCACGTGACGTGTCGCAACATATAGCAACTTTTTTCCCATTGCCGGCAATGGGGTGGGCGCGTTTCGCCATGATGCATCCAGCCCACGGGCCGGCAGTTTGTCACCCCTGGTCTCGATGAAACAGAATAGGCTGAAAAAGAACCCTATTAAACAGAGCTGTTATTTCTTTAGAAGCCATTTGGCTCCAGGGTAGTTGTCCAGAGAAGCAGCAGATCCAGAAACACTAGTTTTATCTTTATTGAAAGGCTCCCTTTACAAAATCTTCCAAGTCTGAAAATACATCATAGTGACATTAAGACTATAGGAATTGCATTGATTGTCGGTTTGCTTCCAGGCTGAAGGCTGGGTCTTTGTTACCTTTGGGAATAATATCCAGGATGAGCCTGATCACAGTCTTGTTCCCCTGAAATTGCCACTGTTCTATTACCTTTTAGGAAAGCAGCTGCCATCATGCCTTTTCACAGAGCTTTCAGAGAAGAAAGCACTATAAGAGATTATCAGTATTTTAACAGGGAGCTGTTGGCTTGGTCATATAAGCTGTTACGGTTTTTATTGGTAACTCCTTTTATAGAAATTTTTATTGTTTTAGAGCTGTAAACCACTTGGGTAAGCAATATAAAAATAATTGTACATAAACAACTTTATGGTGGAATTTTTTATGATTCCAGTATAAGAGATAGAAATCAAAATAGAAAATGACAAACCTATGAAGAATGTTCATAATTTTCCAGTCAGCATCTATTCCACTTTTTGCCCTAATATTCTGTGTAATAGTAGAAATGGCTGAATGAATAGCTGCTCCATCATCACGCTGCAGTGCTGCACTGCCCATCACCACCATTGGCTTTTTTGCCTGGTTCAGGACCTTTTATAAATAATGAGACATGAGTGAAAATTCACTCCATAGTTAAGACATTGTAATTTTGTAAGAAAAGTTAGAGACAAAACCAGAGTTTATTATTTAAAGTACCTTGCTGAATGAATGGTTCTCAGAAGCAATGTCTAATAATATCTGTGGGGAATCTCCCAGATGCTCATAAGTGTAGGTTAAATCAACTGGACTGCCCACGAGAGCAACTTTTAGCTCATTATGTAGCCAGCTGAAAGAGGAGTGAGCACAAAAATATGTAAGGTCTTCCAATATTGTATTACCCCCAAAATAAGCTTTAGTTTGATTTTTGGGGGTGGGTCTAATATAAGCCCTATCCCAAAAATAAGCCCTAGTTTGGGGGTGAGGCACATGCCTAAAAATCAAGCTAGGGCAGTGATGGAAGTGGAGCTACCGACGTACCCCACTTACTGTTGCACCCAGGCCTCCCATGCCCCGACACCTGCCTCGCCTCACGGCCCACTTCTGCAGCTGCTTGCCACCACTCGCAGGCATGCATCGCCCCCGGCCTCCATTTCACCATCAGAGGCCTTCAGGAAATGACTCTGCAGCTGAGAACAGAGCTCCAGATCGACGTGTGTCAATCTGCAGCTCAGTTATTGGCTGCAAAAGCATTTCCTGAAGGCCTCTGATGGCAAAATGGAGCCCGGGGGTGATGCGCACGTCAATCTGGAGCTCCATTCTCCGTTGCAGAGGCATTTCCTGAAGGCCCCTGATGGCAAAATGGAGGCCAGGGGCAATGCACATGGGCAGTGACGAGCAGCCTCAGAAGAAGTGGGGGTTGGGGGGGCTATCGGTATCGCCGCCATGAGTTGAGACCGTGGAAAACACATCCCACGAAAATAAGACCTAGTGCTCTTTTGGAGGCAAAAAAAAAGACAGGATCTTATTTTCAGGAAAACACGGTTATATAGGCAAGCTGCATAGGATGAGTTTATTTTTGTACTTTTCTGCCTGGGCTCTATCTACAGAAGTTTCTGTATTCCTTCTAAGCAGCAGACAGCCTAAGGACTTGGGGAGCACATTTCATAATTCAGCATTATTCCTCTCCCAAAAGGAAAACTAAGTGGCACATGCAGAAACAAATGGGACTTTCAGACAGGGGTTCATTCATTTTGCAATAGGTGATTATGATAATAGCATTTTATCTTTGAAATATGCCTATCTGCATCCTTCTGTATTATAAAAAGGCCCTTCAGTATTACAGGCTTAAGAGGTACTGTTCATTAGCACAGCTGCCTTCATTCTAGCCACCTTCCAGATGTGTCTTAGAATTATCTGGCTATAAGTCCATGGTTAAGTCTTCTAGAAGCTAAAACATCTGGAAGGCAGGTAGTTTGGGAAAGCTGCATTAAAGTATATAAAAGAAGGATAAAACCCCCATTATATGTCAGAATCTTATGTGAGCTACTGACATACTGGCAAACACAATTAGCTTCCATACTAGATGCTCTACTGGTCTAATGGCCTTAAGCAGGCGGTTGGTCTAGAACCTAGAGAATTATTTTCAGCTCTGATTCTATGATGTTTATGTTCAAGATAAAAATGATTAAAAAAGAATGTCTGGTCTATTACAATGTACCTCCTAATCCCCAGAAAGAAAATAAATTTCATTACATGTTAACAAACCTTTTTCTAATTCTTGCATTGAATAATGGTGCCTCAAAACGTGGATTGGTGCCAACCAGAAGAAGGAAATCTGCCTCTTCTACTCCTGCAATCTTGGTATTAAGTAAGTAATTAGATCGCAGGTCTGTTCTATAATAGAATGCACAAACAATCATAACAAATATAATTGCGATATGGCACTCCAGTAGGAATAGTAATAAGTCTTATACACTGCTCCATAGTGCTTTACAGAGGTTTACAAATGTCAGCATATTGCCCCCAACAATGTGGGTCCTCATTTTACCACAGAAGGTTGGAAGGCTCAGTCAACCTCGAGCCCCATCAGGATCGAACTCCAGGCTGTGAGCAGAGTTAGCCTGCTTGTTTACTTTTTTCTAGAAAAAAAGTTTTTCATTTTTTATAATATGCTTCCAATTATGAACTATTAATTTAATGCTTGATGACCATTTAGACCATTTAGAACCCTTTAAGGATAAGGGCTGGAGGAACCTGCATGAATTTCATTTTCTGTCCAAATTTCTAATCTTGCCAAGTTATCTCAAGATACTCCATTACCATTTCTTTTACTGGGATCAGTCTAGTTATAATCTCTTACCCAGCTCCTGCAGTAGGGAAAACCTCTTCAGTACATATATTATCAGAGTTAACTCTATTCAGCAAGTCTTTGAGCGATACCAGTGCTTCTGCATCCACTAATCCTCCTGCAATTGCAGCTACTTCGTTACCTTGACTCCCCTGAAGCTGCAGCAGGAAACAAAAGGCCACAAAACTATCATTAGGTCTCCAATGTCTATTTTTTTTAAGAGCAATCTTTTTAGATATTATTTTTCCTAAGAACTCAGGAAAAGAAAATAATTTTCATAAAACAGAGGTATCATACAGGGAGTGCAGAATTATTAGGCAAGTTGTATTTTTGAGGATTAATTTTATTATTGAACAACAACCATGTTCTCAATGAACCCAAAAAACTCATTAATATCAAAGCTGAATATTTTTGGAAGTAGTTTTTAGTTTGTTTTTAGTTATAGCTATTTTAGGGGGATATCTGTGTGTGCAGGTGACTATTACTGTGCATAATTATTAGGCAACTTAACAAAAAACAAATATATACCCATTTCAATTATTTATTTTTACCAGTGAAACCAATATAACATCTCAACATTCACAAATATACATTTCTGACATTCAAAAACATAACAAAAACAAATCAGTGACCAATATAGCCACCTTTCTTTGCAAGGACACTCAAAAGCCTGCCATCCATGGATTCTGTCAGTGTTTTGATCTGTTCACCATCAACATTGCGTGCAGCAGCAACCACAGCCTCCCAGACGCTGTTCAGAGAGGTGTACTGTTTTCCCTCCTTGTAAATCTCACATTTGATGATGGACCACAGGTTCTCAATGGGGTTCAGATCAGGTGAACAAGGAGGCCATGTCATTAGATTTCCTTCTTTTATACCCTTTCTTGCCAGCCACGCTGTGGAGTACTTGGACGCATGTGATGGAGCATTGTCCTGCATGAAAATCATGTTTTTCTTGAAGGATGCAGACTTCTTCCTGTACCACTGCTTGAAGAAGGTGTCTTCCAGAAACTGGCAGTAGGACTGGGAGTTGAGCTTGACTCCATCCTCAACCCGAAAAGGCCCCACAAGCTCATCTTTGATGATACCAGCCCAAACCAGTACTCCACCTCCACCTTGCTGGCGTCTGAGTCGGACTGGAGCTCTCTGCCCTTTACCAATCCAGCCACGGGCCCATCCATCTGGCCCATCAAGACTCACTCTCATTTCATCAGTCCATAAAACCTTAGAAAAATCAGTCTTGAGATATTTCTTGGCCCAGTCTTGACGTTTCAGCTTGTGTGTCTTGTTCAGTGGTGGTCGTCTTTCAGCCTTTCTTACCTTGGCCATGTCTCTGAGTATTGCACACCTTGTGCTTTTGGGCACTCCAGTGATGTTGCAGCTCTGAAATATGGCCAAACTGGTGGCAAGTGGCATCTTGGCAGCTGCACGCTTGACTTTTCTCAGTTCGTGGGCAGTTATTTTGCGCCTTGGTTTCTCCACACGCTTCTTGCGACCCTGTTGACTATTTTGAATGAAACGCTTGATTGTTCGATGATCACGCTTCAGAAGCTTTGCAATTTTAAGAGTGCTGCATCCCTCTGCAAGATATCTCACTATTTTTGACTTTTCTGAGCCTGTCAAGTCCTTCTTTTGACCCATTTTGCCAAAGGAAAGGAAGTTGCCTAATAATTATGCACACCTGATACAGGGTGTTGATGTCATTAGACCACACCCCTTCTCATTACAGAGATGCACATCACCTAATATGCTTAATTGGTAGTAGGCTTTCGAGCCTATACAGCTTGGAGTAAGACAACATGCATAAAGAGGATGATGTGGTCAAAATACTCATTTGCCTAATAATTCTGCACTCCCTGTACAGTTGCAAAGCTTCACCTGTGCAGTGATCAATATAAATTTGTTCTGAGATCTGAGAAAAAAGGGATTTTTACATCTATGATGCACACTACTTTTATATTGCCCTTTTAACCACAAGACATAATACAAATGACTTTTAAAGCCCTACATAGCATCAGGCCAGGTTATTTATTTATTTTTAATCCGATTTATATCCCGCCCTTCTCCGAAGACTCAGGGCGACTTACAGTCTAAAGCACAAATCAATGTGCTTAGCAGTAGCCTTCATTCTATGTATATGCCTGCTTATTAGGGCTTTCCCCCCCCCAGCGGCATTATTACAAAGTCAGCTTAATTGCCCCCAACAATCTGGGTCCTCATTTTACCTACCTCGGAAGGATGGAAGGCTGAGTCAACCTTGAGCCTGGTGGGACTCGAACCTGCACTAATTGCAGGCAGCTGGTGTTACTTAAGGAGGCATTAGCCCACTGCTCCACCAAGGCTCTTTGAGGGACTGCCTCTCCTCAGTTTCATCTATCAGTCCCAATAGTTTCAGCGGAAGGAGATGTTACTAGTTCCATTGGCCAACGAGCTTCCCTTGATGGGATCAAGAAAAAGAGCCTTTTCTCTGCCATGGCACCTACCTTCTGGAACATCAGTCCCCCCCCCCAAACAAAGTGAGATTGGCCCCAACCTTGCTGGTCTTCTGGAAGGCCCACAAAAAGTGGCTGCGCCATTGGGCTTGGGGATCCCAAAGAAGTGTGGAACCTATTAAACAGTTACACTGTATGTAGCCAAATTGTTTATTATTGTATTTTTAACGTAGCTTTTAATTGTTATGAATGGTAGAAGACTATGATTGTTACTTGTGTTACCTCCCAAAATCACATGCAAGTAGTCATATAAATTAAATAAACAAGCTTCTTGTTTTTGAAATGTGGAAGGTAACATTCCTCAAAGTATAAGAATTCTTAAGTAAATGTATATCAAATTTAGAAGTAGCGTTAAATAGTCTGTCAAGTCCATAAGCTTACCGCAGTTGCTACATAACTCAAGGCTTCTTCCCAAGATACATAAGTGAACAGCCCTTCTTTATTTTTTATCATCGGCTCAATAAGTCGCTGACGTTTCAGGCCATCATAAGCAAATCTGAAAAGCAAATATAAAACTGATTATAGAAGCAACTGAAGCTGAAATACACATCTACCAATCCCACTGTTAACTTTTTAATTTTTTCAGCACAAAATGTACTTTTCCATAATATAAATAAATGACCACGTCTTGGAGCAGTTGGTCATAATGAGGGGGCAATACTAGACCTACTCTTAAATAGTGCTCAGAAGTTGGTGAGAGAAATATATGTATTCAAACTGAGAATGCAATCAATCAATCAATAAATAAAGCAATAAAATTCAACATTCAAAGAGGCAATATCTTATCAAGTTCTTTCTATACAGTGGAATTTCAAAAAAAGGGAATTAAAAGATAGAGGCAAGTTTTCTCTTCCAAATATCACCTACAGCAAGCTACGTGTCAGGGTTAGCAGAATGGATTAAATCCCTGAATAGCAGAATGTCAATATGGGAAGGAGCTGGCCCAGATAATCAGCTCCACAGATACTTATGATACAGGGACACAAACGAAGATATAAACTTAAAAGGACGTATAAGATGAAGCTTGATAAAAGTTGTTGTTAGTTGCGAAGTCGTGTCCGACCCATCGCGATCGCATGGACAACGTTCCTCCAGGCCTTCCTGTCCTCTACCATCTTCTGGAGTCAATTTAAGCTCACGCCTACTGCTTCAGTGACTCCATCCAGCCACCTCGTTCTCTGTCGTCCCCTTCTTCTATTGCCCTCAATCTTTCCCAGCATTAGGCTCTTCTCCAGTGAGTCCTTCCTTCTCATTAGGTGGCCAAAGTATTTGAGTTTCAAGATAAAAGTATGGAACTCTATTAAAAAAATAATCAGCCCATCACTTTCAATCCTACAGCAATAACTGCTGGAAATGCCAAGAAACAGAAGGAACATTCTATGATACATGGTGAACATGTAAGTATTGGAAAGATATATGTAGCATTGGTCAGGAAATTTTAGGGATCAAATTCAAAATGAAATTACATTTTTAATTTTTTATTAGGTACAGTGCAAGAACACATTAAAAATATAATTTATTAAGATACATCTTTACAGCTGCAAGGACAATGTTTGTCCAACTGGAAAAAAACATACTAAAATTTCAGCAATATTTGAGTACTTAAACTTGGAGTATAAAAGAAGTTTAATTAAGTTCAAATAGGGATTTGTTTATGGGCATTTGTTTAATGACTGTTCAAAGTCACAGTGGCACTGAAAAAGTGTCTTACGACCATTTTTTACACTTATGAACATTGCATCTACATAATCATACAATCAAATTTCAGATGCTTAGCCACTGGCATGTATTTGACGGTTGCAGTGTCCTGAGATCATGTAATCACCTTTTATGACCTTCTGACAAGTAAAGTCAATGGGGAAGCCAGATTCACTGAACAATTGTGTTACTAACTGAACAACTGCAGTGATTAACTTAAAACTGTGACAAGGAAGAGGGAGTCAAGCTATTCTCCAAAGCGCCCAAAGGCAGGACAAGAAGCAATGGAAAGATTGAGGGCAACCTAGAACTAAGAAGAAACTTCCTGACAGAACAATTAACCAGTGGAACAACCTGCCTCCAGAAGCTGGAGGATCTAGGAAATACAGGCCTGTCAGCTTCACATTTGTTTGAAGGAAAATATTGGAAGCAGCTATTAAAAATCACATTTAGCAAACATTTGAAGATGCAGGATTGTGACAAATAGTTTTTCCTTTTAAAAAATATTTTAGTTTTCCAATAGAATTAAAAACACTACAAACCTTGAATTAAAGCAGAATTTAAAAAAGTATTTAAGTAAAAAAGGGAAAGAAAAGGAAAAGTACTAAAGAAGTGGCTTCCAATCTTCTCAACAGTTGTTATACATATTTTATACTTTATCCTCTCTTTCTAATGTTACATCATAATTTCCTTCTTTCCATAAACTAATTAGGGTTTCCATTCCGTAATATATATAGTTATTGATCTCTCTCTCTCTAATCAAATAAGTTAATTTTGCCATCTTTGCTATATCTGTTATCGTCACTAACAGTTTTTATTCACCAATTAAAAATGCCAGTATAAGCAATAAAGCACCACAAAAACATAATCTTAAAAATCCTTTTAAACATTTTACAAACAACTCTATTGACCACAACCAACTTTGAATGATTTCAAAGAAAACAGCCATGCATTTTTAAAAAATGATCTGAATTATAGAAACCAATTTTTCTATTATTTCCATGCACCCCAGAAAGTATCATTTTAGAAACAGTTCTAAAACACATTCAAACTTCCAGCACATATATAAAAATAAAACTATATACAGGTGAAACTCGAAAAATTAGAATATCGTGCAAAAGTTCATTTATTTCAGTAATGCAACTTAAAAGGGGAAACTACCGTATATACTTGAGTATAAGCCGACTCGAGTATAAGCCGAGACCCCCAAATTCACCCCCAAAAACTGGAAAAAGTTATTGACTCGAATATAAGCCGAGGCTGGGAAATGCAGCAGCTGGAGGCTGGATCCCCCGAAAGACGTCTCTGCTGAGATGAGAGAACGGGGTGGAAAAGCCGCCGAGAGAATGGGGCGGTGGAGTGCTCCACCGAGAGAATGGGGCGGCTTGCTGTTCTCTCGGTGCAGCACGGCAGAGGCTGGATCTCGCAAAAGAAGTCTCTGCTGAGCGAGAGAATGAGGCGTCTCAGCGCCCATTTTCTCGGCGAAGACTTCTTTCGGGGGATGCAGCTTCTGCCGCCCCTTTCTCTCAGCTGCCCAGTGGAACAGCTTGCCACCAGAAATCAAGAGTGCTCCATCACTGGAGGTTTTTAAGAAGAGACTGGACATTCACTTGTCTGAGATGGTATCGGTCAGTGGTGGCGAAACTTTTAGAGACCGAGTGCCCAAACCGCAAGCCAAAATCCACTTGTTTATCACAAAGTGCCAAGGCAGCATCGGCATTCTGGTGCCCTCGGGGGAGGGGACAGGGAGGCGCCTCTGAGTGCCGCCTCTGGCACGAAAAAAAAGGGGGAGCAAAAAATGGGCCACCGTACCGCAAGGCACAAAAACGCCAACCGCCGCACCGCAGGGTGCAGATACAAGGCACCGCACCATGTGAGAACGGGGCTGGGCTAGTGAGTATCACGCAGGCACTAGCCCCGCCCCCTTTGCAGCATGTGCCTGCTCGTGGCCCCGTGCACGCATGCACGCATGTAAAATGCTTCCCCCTCCCTTTTCTTCCAGTCCACCAACCGACAAGGACCTGCTGCTGGCAGCGGTGGTGGCGCACGTGCCAACAGAGAGGGCTCTGAGTGCCACCTCTGGCAGGCATGCCATAGGTTCACCACCACTGGTATAGGTCCTCCTGCTTGAGCAAGGGGCTGGACTAGAAGACCTCCAAGGTCCCTTCCAGCTCTATTCTATTATTCTATTCTATTCTATTCTATTCTATTCTATTCTATTCTATTCACTTTCTATATTTCTATTCTATTCTATTCTATTCTATTCTATTCACTTTCTATATTTCTATTCTATTCTATTCACTTTCTATATTTCTATTCTATTCTATTCTATTCTATTCTATTCACTTTCTATATTTCTATTCTATTCTATTCTATTCTATTCTATTCTATTCTATTCTATTCTTATTACCATTCTCTATTCTATTCTATTCTATTCACACTCTAGCTCTATTCTATTATTCTATTCTATTCTATTCTATTCTATTCTATTCTATTCTATTCTATTCACTTTCTATATTTCTATTCTATTCTATTCTATTCTATTCTATTCTATTCTATTCACTTTCTATATTTCTATTCTATTCTATTCACTTTCTATATTTCTATTCTATTCTATTCTATTCTATTCTATTCTATTCACTTTCTATATTTCTATTCTATTCTATTCTATTCTATTCTATTCTATTCTATTCTTATTACCATTCTCTATTCTATTCTATTCTATTCACTTTCTATATTTCTATTCTATTCTATTCTATTCTATTCTATTCTATTCACTTTCTATATTTCTATTCTATTCTATTCTATTCTATTCTATTCTATTCTATTCTATTCTTATTACCATTCTCTATTCTATTCTATTCTATTCACTTTCTATATTTCTATTCTATTCTATTCTATTCCATTCACTTTCTATATTTCTATTCTATTCTATTCTATTCTATTCTTATTACCATTCTCTATTCTATTCTATTCTATTCACTTTCTATATTTCTATTCTATTCTATTCTATTCTATTCACTTTCTATATTTCTATTCTATTCTATTCTATTCTATTCTATTCTATTCTATTCTATTCACTTTCTATATTTCTATTCTATTCTATTCTATTCTATTCTATTCTATTCACTTTCTATATTTCTATTCTATTCTATTCACTTTCTATATTTCTATTCTATTCTATTCACTTTCTATATTTCTATTCTATTCTATTCTATTCTATTCTATTCTATTCTATTCTATTCTATTCTGTTCTGTTCTGTTCTACGTTCTGTTCCAATCCATTCCATATTTTCTATTCCATTCTGTTCCACTGTCAGAGCCCATCGGAGGCAACCCAGTCAGCCCACACAGGAGTTACACTAAGGCTACGCAGCCTCTCCTCTCAACCTGAACCCCTCCTTACCTTTCCTTTTATCTGCATCCTATTTTTAACTGCCGGCTCTGCCCAGCCCTATTTTGTCCTTGAGCACTCGTGAGCTCATCAAGAACAGAAGGTAACCGTGGGGGCAGGGCAAGATCTGCAAGATCCCCATTTGCATTTGAGTTTGCCATCCCATCTGGTTCGAGATAACACACGAGAGAGAGAGAGAGAGAGAGAGAGAGAGAGAGAGAGAGAGAGAGAGAGAGAGAGAGAGAGAGAGAGAGAGAGAGAATTTTGCAGCGCGTTTGCTTTCAGCTTCGTGGGAACCGAGGAAGCAAAACAAGATGCAAAGTCTAAAATCTATAGGCTCATAAACCACCCTGGTTTCTTGAAACAAACCGGGATTTCTCTACCCCAACCTTGAAACCATGGATCGAGTGAATCTCTTTACCGAAGAATGTGTGTGTGTGGAGGAAGGGAGGGAGGGAGGGCGAACGAGCGAGCGGGCGAGGCAGCGGGCAAGCGGGCGAGGCAGCGGGCGAGCGAACGAGCGGGCGAGGCAGCGGGCGGGCGAGGCAGCGGGCGAACGAGCGAGCGGGCGAGGCAGCGGGCGGGAGAGCGAGCGGGCGAGGCAGCGGGCGAACAAGCGAGCAGGCGAGGCAGCGGGCAAGCGGGCGAGGCAGCGAACGAGCGGGCGAGGCAGCGGGCGGGCGAGCGGGCGAGGCGGCGAGCGGGCGAGGCGGCGGGCGGGCGAGCGAGCGGGCGAGGCGGCGGGCGAGCGAGGCAGCGGGCGGGAGAGCGAGCGGGCGAGGCGGCGGGCGAGTGAGGCAGCGGGCGGGAGAGCGAGCGGGCGAGGCAGCGGGCGGGCGAGGCAGCGGGCGGGCGAACGAGCGGGCAAGCGAGCGAGCAGGCGAGGCAGCGGGCAAGCGGGCGAGGCAGCGGGCGAGCGAACGAGCGGGCAAGGCAGCGGGCGGGCGAGCGGGCGAGGCAGCGGGCGGGCGAGCGGGCGAGGCAGCGGGCGGGCGAGCGAGGCAGCGGGAGGGCGAGCGAGGGAGCGAGCGGGCGAGGCGGCGAGCGGGCAAGGCGGTGAGCGAGGCAGCGGGCGAGCGAGCGGGCGAGGCAGCGGGCGAGCGAGCGGGCGAGCGAGCGGGCGAGGCAGCGGGCGGGCGAGCGGGCGAGGCAGCGGGTGAGCAACCGAGCGGGCGAGGCAGCGGGCAAGCGGGCGAGGCAGCGGGCGAGCGAGCGCGCTCCGCAGGGCAGGCTCTCTCCGCCGGGACGTGGGCGGCGGCGGCTGGCTGTGGCTTCGGGGCGGCGCTGAGCTGCGCGGCCGCCCTCCCGCCCTGCCTGCCCCCCGGCCGGTGCCTTCGCCCCGCAAGCCCCCCCCCGACTTGCCCGGAGGAAGCGGCGGCGGCGCGGCGCTGCGGGCCGGGAGGGGAGGGGGACGCGGCAGGGGCTGCCCCTCCTGCCAAGGAGCCGAGCCCGGCGTGTGTGTGTGTGTGTGTGTGTGTGTGTGTGTGTGTGTGTGTCAGACCCGCAGGAATGGCTAGTAAAGGTGGCGGCAGTCCGGCATTTGCGTTTCTCTGTGTGTCAAGCCCCGTGGGCTCGACACACAGGAAGGGGGGGGAATGCCGGAATGCCGCTTCCCTACCAGCCATTCCCGTGGGTCTGACACACACACGCACGCACGAGGGGGAGAAACAACGCTGGACTGCCGCCAGCTCTGCAAGGCTCTGCCGCTCCCTTCTCTCAGCAGCCTGTTCCGAACTAAGGGACAGTTCTTTTTTTTTTTGTTCACTGGAGTATAAGCCGAAGTGGAGTTTTTCAGCCCGAAAAGTGGGCTGGAAAATTCGGCTTATACTCAAGTATATATGAGATAGATTCATTACATGCAAAGCAAGATAGTTCAAGCTGTGATTTGTCATAATTGTGATGATTATGGCATACAGCTCATGAAAACCCCAAATCCACAATCTCAGAAAATTAGATTATTACAAGCAATCAATAAAACAAGGAGTGTACATAGAACAATATCGGACCTCTGAAAAGTATAAGCATGCATATGTACTCAGTACTTGGTTTGGGCCCCTTTTGCAGCAATTACTGCCTCAGTGTGGCGTGGCATGGAAGCTATCAGCCTGTGGCACTGCTGAGGTATAATGGAAGACCAGGATGCTTCAATAGCGGCCTTCAGCTCTTCTGCATTGTTCGGTCTCATGTCTCTCATCTTTCTGTTGGCAATGCCCCATAGATTCTCTATGGGGTTCAGGTCAGGCGAGTTTGCTGGCCAATCAAGCACAGTAATCCCACGGTCATTGTACCAGGTTTTTGGTTCTTTTGGCAGTGTGGGCAGGTGCCAAGTCCTGCTGGAAAATGAAGTCAGCATCCCCATAAAGCTCATCTGCGGAAGGAAGCATGAAGTGCTCCAAAATCTCCTGGTAGATGGCTGTGTTGACCCTGGACTTAATGAAGCACAGTGGACCAACACCAGCAGATGACATGGCTCGCCAAATCAACACAGACTGTGAAAACTTCACACTGGACTTCAAGCATCTTGCAGTGTGTGCCTCTCCATTCTTCCTCCAGACTCTGGGTCCTTGGTTTCCAAATGAGATGCAAAAGTTGCTCTCATCAGAAAAGAGGACTTTGGACCACTGAGCAACAGACCAGGTCTGTTTTTCTTTAGCCCAGGTAAGACGCTTCTGACGTTTGTTGTTCAGGAGCGGCTTGACAAGAGGAATACGACATTTGAAGCCCATGTCCAGGATCCGTCTGTGTGTGGTGGCTTCTTGATGCACTGACTCCAGCCTCAGTCCACTCCTTGTGAAAGTCCCCAACACTTTTGAATGGCCTTTTCCTGACGACCCTATCCAGGCTGCGGTCATCCCTGCTGCTTGTGCACCTTTGTCATCCACACTTTTCCCTTCCACATAACTTTCTATTAATGTGCTTTGATACAGCACTTTGGGAACATCCAACTTCTTTCGCAATTACCTTTTGAGGCTTTCCCTCCTTATGGAGGGTGTCAGTGATGGTTTTCTGCACAACTGTCAGGTCAGCAGTCTTCCCCATGATTGTGATTCCTACTGAACCAGACTGAGAGACCATTTAAAGCAGGGGTGTCAAACTCAATTTCATTGAGGGCCACATCAGCATTGCGGTTGCCCTCAGGGGGCCGGGTGGGTATGGCCAGGGTGGGTGTGGCCTACTGGGTGGGCGTGGCTAGAGTGCGTATGGCCTACTGGGTGGGCGTGGCCAGCTCTACATCGTTCACATCAAGGGTGCCTATGGGGGCCTGGGCAAGAGTGGGACAGATCTGAGGGTCCCTGGCAGAAGGAGGGTCTCTGGGCCAGGGCCAAGGCAGTGGGGGCCATTCCCTCACTGTTTCCAGGATGGCTTCGCGGGCCGCATGAAACCACTTCGCGGGCCGGATCTGGCCCCCGGGCCTTGTGTTTGACATGTCTGATTTAAAGGCTCAGGAACCCTTTGCAGGTGTTATGGCTTAATTAGCTGATTAGAGTGGGACACTTTGAGCCTAGAATATTGCACCTTTTCACAATATTCTAATTTTCTGAGATTGTGGATTTGGGGTTTTCATGAGCTGTATGCCATAATCATCACAATTATGACAAATCACGGCTTCAACTACCTTGCTTTGCATGTAATGAGTCTATCTCATTTATTAGTTTCCCCTTTTAAGTTGCATTACTGAAATAAATGAACTTTTGCACGATATTCTAATTTTTCAAGTTTCACCTGTATATATTATGAGATGATATTGAATTATAAAATATACCTTGTTTTATCAGAGATCCATTCCTCGTTGATATCTTCATGCAATCTTGGCAAAATTCTCATCACTTCTCCAGTTCTTGTGCTTATCACAATGTTACTTCCTACTGCATCAAGAATATCAATAGACTCTGTCTTCCTAAAAGAAAGCACACAAACTAGTTAAATAATTGTATTATCAATTTTAATAATCGATCTTAAATCATATGCTACCATGTTTACAACAACCATGGTCATGGATTAGTAAATATTTCCCATGCCTACCCTTGTTTTTCCCTAGAAACTAACAGCCACCAATGGGAAGGGAACTATTCAAGACATAGCTTTGCACAAGGCTGCCCTTTGTTTCATTACTATCTCAATTCTCCTTCCTTTCTCCTCCCTCTTTCTAATGGGCTGTATCCTAAGGAAATGGATACATCTTAAGGAAATAGTAAGTGACCAGATTTGAAGGTCACAATTTTTTAGATTGCTACAGACTCTCCCAGAGTTAAATGCCTTAGAAAGTTTTCTAAGTGATATTATTACTGTCATCACATGGCATTAAGCATATATTGTTCTCAAAGAACTATTATACAAATTTTCCAATTTAACAGATGTTGCTTTTCTCAGTTTAAAAAAATCTCCCTGTATAATCCCTACTACATAGGAAATTGTTCTGTATTAGCTGAGTTTCATTGGGATTTTTACAATAGTCAAAGAGATTACAAGGTTCAAAGATTATCCTTCTTATCTGGCATTTAATAACAGACACTATAAAATGTAATATAATCTTTCAAACATCAGCAAAGATACATGCCTTGTTTCCCAGGGTCGAGCAGTAAAGGCATAAGGCTTGGAGGTAAGGGCACCCACTGGACAAATATCAATCACATTGCCTGATAATTCAGACATAAACATTTTTTCAATGTAAGTGCCAACTTGCATCTCATTTCCTCTTCCTGTGGTTCCTAAATCATCAACTCCTGCAATTTCACTTGCAAATCTGGTAAAGACAAACATAAACATATAAGACACAGAAGGTTACCACAGATGGTATCAGCTGATTCGATAGCTACATCTACTAGAAAAAGTTAACATTTTTACAGTCATTCATACTCTGCTTACATCCAATCAAAGCTACTATAATGTGCTCTTTATGATAATGCTTTTAAAAATATTCAGAAGCTTCAACTGGTATAAAACTTATGAATGCAACTACCTTCCAAAAACTAAGTTATCAACATAACATCATTTCTATACTAGCTGTATTGATAATGCTCGGTTTCTAGGCCTAGTTCAGAGTGCTAGTTGTGCATAGGCTTAAGTTACCTACCCACACAAGTAGGAACTCTCCAGACTTTATAGCAAATCTATTATGTAGAAACAGATTAGGCAATCAGGCTCATATTTAAATGAAGAACAGCATATGAGGAAAATGAAGCAAAACCTCAATAATGGGATTTTTCCTCCTCTGTCCAATTTTCTGCACAATATAACATGAATCTATTCTTGGGATCTGAGATGTAAAATAGAAAGTCTTTTTTGTACAATGAAACAATGTTTCCATTGTTTTCTATGGTCAAAACATTTAGAGTTCTTCAAATTTTATTTTGATAAAACACCTAACACTTCAATTGCTTTAAGTGTTATGTTGTCAAAATGGAGTTTATTTGAAGTACTGATGGGAAGTTCCAGATGAGAGTTTGGTTTCAACACTGCATTTCATTGTGAAGGTCATAAATGTGACGATTGATCACAAAGTTACTTTTTCATCACTGCGAACCATCACTAATCTAAGCAGTTGCTAAATGAGGACTTCTGTATTTGATGATCATCACATAAGACAGAAATTTATATTCCTTTTTTAGCTGAAGAACCCACTAATTTTTGAGTAGCATGCTAGGAGACAAGCTGCAAAATGTGTGTGTGTGTGTGTGTAAAAAACTAAAGTATATTCATCCAATACTATTAATATGATTACACTTCATGTAATCATTTCTCTTTTGCCATAGTAAAAATTACTGTCCTGGTAACAACCTCTGCAGACGCTCCAAAACTGCATCTAAAGCCTCCGGCTGCAGTAGCCATCTGCAAATCCCTTCTCAGCATTCCACTCACAGTTACTACAGTAGCCTTCCGTAAAATGAGCAGAGCTAAACTTTTTTTTTTAAAAAAAATGCATTTTGGCATGTTTTAAAAATACGACATGCATTTTAAGCCTAACACCCCTTTAAAATCCTGTATTTCCTTAAACATGGAAGCAATTTTTTTTCTTATTTGGGGAGGAGTTAGGGGTTAGAAAGTCATGATGTTTAAATTCACACATTGAAAAAAAAATCCCCTGACTTTCAGAGCTGGTCCTAGCCCAGGGCCTGCTATATACAACTCTTTTTTTCTTCTGTGCAAGTGCCACTCAGTTAATAGGCATTCAATCAATGCTCCTAGATAGCAATACAACATAATGTTATAAGGACATATGAGTCAAGAAATGTTGCAAGTGCTACGTGCACTTAGTGTTATATCATTGTTGACCAATGATTCTAATAATAATAACTGAATGTAAAAAAAGGATTAGAAACCTCACTATTCATCTGAACAAATGATAAATATTGCCTTCTTAGTCTGATCTGACTTTCCTGAAAACAAGTCTACTTATGCATTTGAATGTCTGTACCTGATAAAACACTTTTATAATTTTATTACATACTGATATATGGATTTCCCCTAATCACAAAGCTTATTATGTAATCTGTCGGTGTACACCGCAGTTACCTGATGCAGCGAGTACATTGTATACACCGGGTCATGATAGTTTTTATAAGAGGACCAATATTCTTGTCTTCAACTGCACGTTTGCTTTCCAGAAATCTGCTCCTATCGCTGCCAAACATCATTGACTGATCCTAAAGATAATTAACAAAAGCAAACCAACTCATGTGGCTGAGAAACAGTTTTCTTCAAGTAGTATTTTAACAACATCCTACAGGATAATACCTGAAGGTCGCACTCCCCTCCTTGATCACAAATGGGACAATCCAGTGGATGGTTAGCCAACAAGAACTCCATTACCCCTTCTCTGTTGTAGATCCATGTTTGAAAACAAAAATGATTTCAATATGATAGTTAATATTAAAACACTGGAAAAATTATATGAAACAAATCAATTTATTTACTATTGCTAACAACAGTATATCCCCTTCCTCTTAAAAACTGAACTATTTTTTAATGGAGAATGAAAAAATGAGAGAGATCCAACTCTCTGAAATTATTCTAATATATTAAGAAGATACAAGGACAGCCCTTCCATGTAAGCAAGCAGAGAATTAATTGCAGTGAGAGATAGCTTACCTTGCTTTCCTGGACTTCTCAGAATTTGTCAGAATGTTCCAACCCTTCATGACTGGCATGGCACAAGCAGCAACTGGCTGCAACAATTACAAGATTATTTCACTAATGTATTTGTGAACATATTGTTTATGCTTACATAATATCAGTTAACATACTGGAGCTTTATGGCAAATATTCTGTATAACTCCACTGTACTATCAGATTTGAACATTGTTGAACCTTCTGGTCACCCGCACTTCAAAGAGACTTTGTAGAGTCTCAAGAACTTTAAAAACAGCAACCAAAATATTGAAGGAATCTGGTGTGTTTCCTCTCTCACTAAAAATTACAAAAATACAGCACGAAAAGATTTTAAATTGAAGAAAGAGTACCAGAATAAAATAAAAAGGACTATTTTAGAGAAACTGGATAGGATTTCTCATTCCCCATAGTATTAAAACTGAAGATTGCCTTATAATGGATAGCTATAAATTTTAAAAATGCACAATTTAACAAAATCTGCTGACAAAAAGGCTTTACAATCAGATATTAAAAGCAAATATATACGAGAGCAGGTCTATCAGTAGTTAAACAATTATTAACCAAAACTCTCACATCAAAAGGCAAAATGCAGGAAAAGTAGGAACAACAAAAGCAGTGACAGCAATGGCTTTTTTGTTTTGTTTTTGGCCTTTGTAAAATAATCTGATTTTGGTCAGTAAGAAGCTAGCCCAGGGGAATCTACAACACCCTAATGTTCTACAAGTAAGGAAGGCAGGCATTTGGAACTTTGCTACTGGCTTGTTAATTCTAATCATACATTACATGAAAAATTTTGGTATTCTATATATCTCATAACTCTCTTGTGAGAATCTCTCTTTACATTATTACAATCATAATAATAAATTAAAGGCCCGTTACAACTTTAAAGTAATTTAAACAAACATGTTGGATTAAATTTTTGTGAATACATTCCAGAAAAACTCAACATTTAACATAATATCAGAAAGTAACTGCTAGTGACAGAGATCAATTTCAAGAAAATATATTTATATAAATACCTTGGGGGCTTTCTCTATCTCCACAAGACACATTCTGCAATTTCCAGCTACAGATAATCTGTCATGATAGCAAAAGCGAGGAATTTGCATTCCAACCTTTTCACAGGCCTAGAGATGAAACAAAATGAGAGAATGTCAAGGTACAAGTTGTATGTTGTTCTATAAAAAACTACATTCCTAAACATAGTTTTTTCCTTTGCTTTCAGTTTTTGCAGTTGGCTTGCAATATTAAACTCAATCTTCTATAAAGAAATACAACTATAAGAAAAAAAGTTACAGTAGACACTCTAAACTTTAGAATGTATCTTCCAGACCAGAGTACGGCTTTTATACTGCTGTCCTCACATTAGAAGTTTATATTAATATCAAATAATTGTCAAATGATTCAAACTGCAGCTTGTGCAAAAAGGAAGAAGAAATAATACATAATATACTTAGCTTGTGCAAGATTGCAAACTGATTACAAACAACATAACACAGTTGCCAAATGATTCCCTGGAACATCTGTCAAAATTATCATGTGCCGGGAACGAAAAATTGGGAACACAGAATTGAAAAAGTAGTTGAAAATGAGCAAGTTAAAATACTATGGGATTTCTGAATATAATTAATAAAGTCTCAGCTAATATCCCACCAGTTTTATCTGTGGTTGAAAACAAGAAAGTGTGGATAATTCATGTAGCAATACCAGGAGATATTGGAGAAGATCACAAAGTATCAAGATCTGAAAACTTAAGTTGAAATAAGGTAAAGGTAAAGGTTCCCCCGCACATGCGTGCTAGTCATTTCCGACTCTAGGGGCCGGTGCTCATCTCCGTTTCAAAGCCGAAAAGCCAGCGCTTGTCCGAGGACGTCTCCGTGGTCATGTGGCCAGCATGACTAGACGCCAAAGGCGCACAGAACACTGTTACCTTCCCACCGTAGTGGTCCCTATTTTTCTACTTGCATTTTTATGTGCTTTCGAACTGCTAGGTGGGCAGAAGCTGGGACGAGTAACAGGCGCTCACTCTGCTACGCGGCACTCGGTATTCGACCCGCCAAACTGCCGACCTTCTGATCGACAAGCTCAGCGTCATAACCCACTGAGCCACTGCGTCCCTCTAAGTTGAAATATTACGGCATTAATTGGCCATGGTGGTCCCAGTGATTATCTGTACACTGGGTACCATACCAAAAACTTTTGGACGGCACTTTGAAGATCTGCACTTTATAAAATTTCCACTGCCTTTTGGCAACTACAAAAGGCACACTGCTTGGTTTTGCACATATACTACACTGACACATTATGACATCCTAGGTTTTTTAGAAGAACTTGATGCATGTAAAGACCCATACCATCTAAAAAATTGGTAGATGTGATTTCACACACACACACACACACACACAAATACACACATTCATAAATATATAATAATAGAGCTATTAAAATTTCCTTGACTATCTTTTCTATCACATTGTTTTTTCAGTACTGAGAGTTCTATACAATAATACACAGAAACAAAACCGTTGTGCTTAGATGATAGCATTGTATGAACACTTTGGTTCAAAATGTCAGACTATAGAAACAAATGCTCAATCAGGGTTTATGTAAAATTTGCATTTCGTGTGTATGTTTATGTGTCTAGTTAAAGATGTTTGCTGCTTGGCATTATTGTCAAGAAAATTACATGACTGTATAGATCAGACATGTCAAACACAAGGCCCGGGGCCCGGATCCGGCCCACGAAGTGGTTTCATGTGGCCCACGAAGCCATCCTGGAAACAGTGAAGGAACGGCCCCCACTGCCTTGGCCCTGGCCCAGAGACCCTCCTTCTGCCAGAGACCCTCAGATCTGTCCCACTCCTGCCCAGGCCCCCATAGGCACCCTTGATGCGAACGACGTAGAGCTGGCCACGCCCACCCAGTAGGCCATACGCACTCTAGCCACACCCACCCAGTAGGCCCCGCCCACCCAGCCCCCTGAGGGTAACCGCAATGCTGATGCGGCCCTCAATGAAATTGAGTTTGACACCCCTGGTATAGATGAAGTCACCAGGTGCCTCAAAGGAGAGTTTATTTTTTGTTGCTCTCTTCCCTCTATTCTCACCTAAGTTCAGAGAAGAGATGCAACTGTGGATGGCACTGTATAATATTCCCCTCCTGCACATCAGCCATGGAAAAAGCTGCTGTATCTCTGTTGCTGTATTAAAGCAATTGTGCTTTTTCCTTTTTTGTAGAAGTGACAAAACAAAAATAAAAACTAAAGAACAATTGAAAACAAAATTTGTAAGAACTTTAGAGGAAGAATACTATGGGGGACAAAGAAAAAGAGAAACTAGTATTTTAAAAATAAAATATAATAGCAACTCAGCTTGTATGTTAGCTGAATGTTTAAATGCAACAGGTTTATTTTTAAACATCAAAAACTCCTCGAAATACATGCAGAAAAAAAGTCATTACTACTTGTATATATATGAAAAATGTTGAAGTTGAAGTTAATTAACAAACATTTTTACTTCTAATAATTCTCTATATTGAGAAATACAATTTTTTTTTGAATAAGCCTATCCATTTAAAAATTACAAAATATGTGATCACTATACAATTAATTTTATTCTCTAATTCAAGTTACAGTTTAAAATGATGTGCCAATTCACATGCACATTAAATCATAAACCATAATTTATCAATCACCCAATATGGTAAAAGAGAACCAAGAACTCACTTATGTTAGCACAATGTGTAAATCCAGCAACATCAAACCATTGTTTGAATCACAAGGACCAAGTTTTAAAGCAATAGATATTCTTTCCTATGTGCCTTCCAATAATTATACCATATACTATGTTTTATTAATATAAAGCTACACGGGTTTGGAATAATCAAATGGCATAAATAAAAACCTCTTTGAAATATGCTTGGGAAATTACTGGTTGATGATCTAGAGATATTATAAACAAGCATATTTACTTTGTACTAAATTATATACCTAATTAAATACAGTTTAACATAACTTTACTGAAAGACCAGAGGGTAGCATAAAAATAATTGTGCGGTACCACGTAATTTTTCCCAGTAGATTAATACGGATTAATCATTTATGCAGCGATACTCCTAAATGATGCTAAGAGAAAATAAGTAAGTAAAAACTACTAATTCCAGATTTATAGTGCCATCTGTTAGGATGTTAGGAGCCCCACACCTTTCTTTAAAAAAAAATTTCAAGGTAATTACAGTAAAACAAAACATTTTCCTCCTTTATAATAAAAGTGAAGGGTGAGAGTCACAGTTACCAAGGCATAATTATTTCCTGAAAATGAAACAACTTAGAGAAAGAGAAAAAAGTATTTCCTTGATATCATGTACTTACTGCTTTTCATTTAAAAATAATTTTAGTTTTCTCTTAGTAAGAAGCTGAAGGTGTGAAAGGTATAAAATACAACCTTATCTAAAACCTTTTTAAGACAGCCCACTTAAGAGCAAAAGGCAAGAACTGTCAATGTTTGGAAGGTAAGCGGGGCAGAGCAGCTAGATGGGGACTACACAAAATATCCCATTGGAAAGTTGGGAAACATCCTGAAAAAAGGCAACTCTTCTGTACTTTTGGCAAAATACCATTTCCATACTGTGCTATTAACAATAAAAAATGAAATGATGTCCATATCATCAAGAACCAAGCGCAGCTTAAAGTTTTAATTTTAACCTACTTTAATAAAATGGACCACTATAAAAGAACATTAACTTTTAACTGAATCATTAACTTTCATTCTGCGCTAACTTGAAACAAGATAATTCTATGGACAATGAAAAATAACTTACTAACGGCTACATAAGCACATTTTGTACTTGAAACAAACTAATTGCTAGAGTTAAATTTTGTTTATAGCTTCTATCATATACTTTCAATCTGGAAGAGCCTCGGTGCCTTGGACACAAGTACAAAAAAAATTGTTTATAAAGATGTTCTATGGGCAAAGGATTTCAGTTGGGTGTGCCATAAACAGAAACAGTTCTCAACAGAGAAAAAGTAAATGATACTATTTAAAAGAAATAGTGGGAAACATTTTCTCTTCTCCAGCACATTTGTTTCAATTGCTTGTAAACTGTTTTTGACAGGACTGTTATCCTAAAAATATGTAATTGTAGTAAATATTGTAAGATAAATAATTGTAATGAATAAATCTATTTCATAGAGACAAAAGGTTATCATGTTACATGTGTTAATCAACTGAGCATTTCAAAAGTGTCTGTCTTATGCTCAACTGTTGTAAAACATAACATCTATGGGTAATTATCTCCTTAACCTTAACTTCTTTATTTAATTTTTCTCTCTCACTGTTTAATATCAACTCCTCTCACTCTTCCTTCTCACCCAATTATAAGATCGAGAGGCAGTTTGGTGTAGGTTTTCAGGTGTTCACCCAGAAACCAGAAGACTGTGAATTCTAGTCCCACCTAAGAGAAGAAAACTGGTGGGTGACTTTGGACTAATAACTCTCTTTCAGTCCAACTCATCTCAGGGAGTTTTTATGGGGAAAAGAGGAGGAGGGTGGAGTACTGGTATGTTTGCCATCCTAACCTATAACCGTGAGATAATATTTCATCACTGCTAGCCAACTGATGCAAAGCTAGTTCGCCCACTGTGGTGTACTATGGATAGCACACTTGCATGAACAAAATGAACTAGTCATCTGAGACTGCCAGGCTTCTGTGCTAAAAAGCATTGTACACTTCCCTGGCTATATACGTCAAGCGCTAAAAAAACAACAAGTATTTCATCAATCTGGAGAGGTGGACTGTAATACAGCAAAGATTGGTATCACAAATCTTGGTAAGGATTGTGTGTGCAACATTTAAAAGAATGGAAAATAAACAATACTAATATTTATGCACAGCATAAATTCATTCTACCTGAAGTACTGTGGTTCCTGGAGGCACCAAAACAGAATGACCATCAACAAAAACTTCTATCAGGTTGCTAGCTGCTGTCGAAGTGGTGCGTGCTTGAATAAAACAAAATTAGATAATTAATTATGCAGTAAGTAATAATCAATTTCTTTTAAGTATGTATCATTTATTTTATTTTATTTCAATAAATGTATATAGCCACCCATTTAAAAAGCAGCATCTCTAAGCGACTAACCATTTTTAAAGTCAAAATAAAAACCATAACCATAGCAGACACCTAATTCTCACTTACCTCAACCTCCTGAGTTTCATATCTAAGACAATAGCCATGTTGTACGGCTTTAAAACTCTGAAATACTAGCACGATTATTGCCAGTAGATCTCAGTGTAAGGGGAATGATGTACCACAGGGCAGATACTGTAACAGAAAAGGCTTACTTTGGGGGATTCACTAGACAACAGTCCCTGATCAATGGGACCCAGAGTATGCCCTTCCAGTCTGACTTAATGGGATGAGTAGAGACGAGATATCTTCGTCCCATATCTATCTGGGTTTTATAGGTCATAATCAGTACTCTTAATTGCACCCAGAAGCAAATTGAGACCCAGTGCAGTTCAGAAAGATGTGACACTGGCATAATGAGATATACCCATAATTGTCTGTGCTGCCACATTCTAGACCAATTGAAGCTTCCAGATGATTTTCAAAGTCACTCCTGTGTAGAGTAATCCTCTCAGGAAGCGACCGAGTTATAAGTGATTGTGAGCACTGCCTCCTGATTCAGGAAAAATTGGCACACAACCTGTAAGTGAAAAAACCTCTGGGACATGCCACTGTTCCGAAATTAAAAGCTGGAAAATCACTGGATCCATGGGACCCTAAAACCTAGAGTTACTCAGTCTTGCTTGCTAGGGTTGAATTAACATGTGTTCCTCTCCATCCAGGCTTTATAGCTTTTAGACATTGAGACCTATAGTTTCCATATACTCCAGCATTATCTCTTGGTTGACCCAGGGCAGAGATGTAAAGCTGGGTATTATCAACATCACATCTGGTTACCTGTGAGCAATGCTGCTGAAAGCCATCTACAGACAGTAAGGTAAATAACTTTGATGAAGACTCATGAGCTCCAGTACCAAAGTGACAAGGGGGGGGGGGAATTTCTTAAGCTCACAACAAACATAGCATTTGTAAGCTACTCAAATAGACATCTTTCCTAATTCATGGGATTGTAAGAAAGGAGAGGAAGTACAGCACAGATAGACTTGCAAAATTCTGTCAATCTTAATAAAAATAGTTTTAATCTTCTTATGGGATTGATTTCTTTGTCTGGTCTACATGGCACTAATACCATCAGAGTATCTTGGATAACCATAGCTACTCCATCACACATCCGTGGGATCTTGGCTGATGCTACATTCAAAGTCCAGAGACTCCTCCCTCTGCACCCACCCAAGCTCTCAGTAAGTCAGATCTTTAATCAACCTATTATACAAGTTATACAACATGAAAGAGATAAAATCATTTATTTATTTAATTATTTATTTAATTAAATTTTTATACCGCCCTATTCCCGAAGGACTCAGGGCGGTTTACAGGGCAGCATAAAATATAATATAAAAATAGTATAAATTAAAATAGATTAAATTACATAAGCCCAACAATTAAAACAATATTAAAAGCTAAAACCCCTTCAGTCCAGGCCTGATAGATCAAAAAACCAGGTTTTCAGATCCCGGCGAAATGAACGCAGATTGGGGGCGGTCCGAAGTTCCACCGGTAAATCATTCCAAGGGCAGGCGCGCCCACAGAGAATGCCCTCCCCCTGGGGATCACCCGCCGGCACCCTGAGAAGGCCCTCCCTGTGAGAGTGCACAGGACGATGGGAAGTTGATGCCGGCAGCAGGTGTTCCCTTAGATAATCCGGACCCAAGCCATTTAGAGCTTTATAGGTCATTACCAGCACCTTGAATCTCACCTGGAGGGCATTACCCTGAATTATAATAAATAGTAGCTTGGAAACCACTGCAATAATTTCAGCTATCTGGAAAATGATTTCAATATTCTTAATGTTTCAAAAGTAGCTATAAGCAGGTAGTAGTCCAAATTTTCGTGTGACAAGGGACTGGATCTAACATCTTGAACAAACAAATAAGTACAAATATTCAGACCAAGAATGTATGTCCAAACTAAGAAACTGAATGTATGTCTACAAACCAGTGTACACTGAGCCAGGCTTTTGAGAGTGCACATCATTACTTACTTCAAGGGAGCAACATTTTGTAATTGAATCCTAACACTACAGAGGTGCTATGATGGGCTGAGGGTTGCCAAATCCAAGAAGGGAAGCAACGATTACTTTTTGGAATCAGTCATTCTATCAGTATTTTATTTTTATTTTTTTATTTTTATTACATTTATATCCCGCCCTTCTCTGAAGACTCAGTGCGGCTTACAAGCTTAGCAGTAGCCTTCATTCTATGTATATGCCTGCTTGTTAGGGCTTTCACACATACCCCCAAGCGGCATTATTACAAAGTCATTCTATCAGTAATAGGATCCATGAAAAAATATGATATCAACAAACTCAAAAATTAAAATTAAAATAGGGAATCATCATACAGAGAATCTGAATAGAAAGTCAACTTACCGCATCCTGCAGCAGTCCAGGTAACACCAACAAGAGTCCTATGGATAGCTGGAAGTCGCAGCATAGTGCTGAAAATAAATTTTAGGAAAAGTCCTATAAGATGAAGTTCAAGCAATAGCTTTATAATTTAAAATTGTAAGAACCTAAGATTAATTCTGATTTATAATGGTAATTTTAATACCATGGAACAGATATGTGTGTATATATGTGTGTGTATATATACACACACACACACAGGTAGTCCTCAGTTTACAACCTTTCTTGGCACAGTTGTTAAATGAATCACTGCAGTTGTTAAATTAGTAACAGACTTATTAAGTGAATCTGGCTTCCCCATTGATTTTTGCTTGTCAGAAGATCGAAAAAGGTGATCACATGACCCCAGCGACACTGCGACTATCATAAATATAAGACAGCTGCCAAGCATCTAAATTTTGAACATGTGACTATAGGGATGTCGCAACAGTCATAAGTGTGAAAAACAGCCATGTTGTTTTTTTCAGCACCACTGTAACTTCAAACGGTCACTAAACTGTAGAAATACCTATAGTTGGTAAGATGGTTCAAAACAGTATTTATTGTTTTAACTTATAAAGAGAATCTTTTAAGGGTGGGGAATAATTTCAGTGTACAGTAGTGGAAACCTTTTGGGAAAAGTGTACATTTGAGGTTTGATGGCTAATAACACCACTTTTTTGGGAGCAGTACCATAAAATTATATATCAATGGAAAGATAATTTAATCAAGAAAGTAATCCAACAAAGTTTGTTCAATTATGTGTATTCTATGAAAAGTTAAAGCCAAATAACCAGGAAAAAGGAAGCACAACTTCCTTAGGTTGATACCAGGTACCTTTCCTTCATCTGATTGTGGCCAATGAGCATGAGTGTTTAGACAGCCAATCAGGTGTCATCTTGTTTTGACAATGAGCCAATCAGATCAGTTATTGATGTCATGCATTGAAGCTGAGAAGAGGACATTTGTCAGCGTGTTATGTGATCACTATCAAGTTGGTTGGATTTTTTTTGTTTTCTTTCATATGGTGAGCTTGTAAAACATAATAAAATTAAAGTAATGGTGCAGAGTTGACTGGTTGCCCAGAAAGTTATGTAAAATAGCATTATTAAGTGAACAAAGCTACAATTATAAAGAAATTAAGGAGACTCAGTCACTACAAAACCACACTGGTAAAGGCAGGAAAGATGCACAACAGCAAGTGATGATAGAAGAATTAAGAGAGTGTGCCTACGTGACAGAAGAAAATCATCTGGGTGTATACAAGGTGAAATGGCGCAATGCAATGTGAAGTTGAATGCAAAGACTGTTCAGGCCACACTGCGGGAATTTGGCCTAAAATCTAGAATTCTACGAAAAAAGCCACTTTTATCTCTCAAACAAAGGTTGAAAAGACTAAACTGGGCTAAAACCCATGTTACCTGGACAGAGGAACAATGGGACAGTGTCATTTGGAGTGATGAGACCAAGATCTCCCCGTTTGGTAGTGATGGCATAAAATACGTAAGGAGAAGAATCGGAGAAGATTTGCATCCTGATTGCATTACATGTACTGTGAAACACCCAGTGTTATGATCTGGGGTTGTATGACATCAAAAGGCGAGGGCAGAATTTGTGTGATTAATGGGAATATAAATGGCCAAAAGTATATTAATGAAATACTTGAGCCCAAACTGAAGCCTTCCACACAAGATCTTTCCCAAGACAGTGAAGCATTTATATTTCAACAGGATTCAGCTCCATGTCATGTTGCTGCTGTGTGCAAAAAGTGGTTTCAAGATACTCATATTCCACTGCTGGAATGGCCTGGGAATAGCCCAGACCTTAATCCAACTGAAAATCTATGTAGCCGACTAAAGAAACTTGTTAGTCAGAAGCAACCCAGCAATAAAACCCAGTTAATAGAAGCAATCATTCAATCTTGGTTTCGCATTATAACAGCTGCAGAACTAAAGGACTTGGCTCACTCCATGGGAAGACGTTGTAACGCCATAATTCATGCTAAGTATTAACTGACATAGTGATAATTTTTGTATATCTCATTTTTTCTACGTGTTTCATTTTTCTTCTTTATAACTGCTATTCTAATAGCAAATCCTTCATAAAAAATATTGCATTACATTCTTGATTAAATTACCTTTCCATTGATATATAATTTTATGGTACTACTCCAAAAAGAAATGGTGTTATTAGCCATCAAACCTAAAACGTACACTTTTCCCAAATGGTTTCCACAATTTTGGCCACTACTGTATATTAAAAAATCTGTGCTGGGTACTGGGAATATACATACATTAGTAGAAAGCTAGGGAAACTCAAACTCTGGTCCCAGTCACCGACACAGATTGGATCCTGCAATACATTAGTACTGATAGTCTAGATCTCCTAACAGTCAGTGGAATGCTGAAGCAAATAAGATTCTTACAATCTGGAGTCCATAGGACATAGTGCGTCATTTATGAGACTTGGCACAAGTTTATACATCATTCTTCTCCCTGAATCCCATAAGAATACTCACCAAGACAATGCAATAATGTACAGAAAGATCATACCGTGATTTACTGTCATAGCTCTTACAACCAGAAACTTCCTGGGGTATTACATATAAACAAATCATTCAAACGAGACAACCTAGTGCAACATCAGAGTAATATATTTGAGGCAAATCATTACAGGGAGGAATAAAAAAGCCTGTCTTTACTACTGCTTACTGTGTCTACACTAAAGAAGAAGAAAAATGCAAACTTCCCAAAAGCTTTAACGAGGCAAGTACACTGCAATTTTTGAGCCCACAAACAATGCAATAGTTCAAACTCTTTAACAAGACTGAGGACAGGCCCCAGTTCTTAAATAGGTAGAAACAAGATCAGTCTGTTATGAAAACATGAGAAAACAGAAACTGTCTCTTACCCCAAAATTCCTTTGAAAGTTATGTGGAGGATGTGGGAGGGGGTTGAAAGAGGTGCACAAATTTGAACTTTTATTTCACTATAAATAAGGTATAAATAAATATGGTATAAAATCATCACAGAAAGCCTTTCACAGTGACTTCACTAATCTTGCTACAATAAATCTACTTATTAGCCTATACCAGGGGTCGGCAACCTCGGCTCTTTTATGACTCGTGGACTTCAACTCCCAGAATTCCTGAGCCAGCTATGCTGGCTCAGGAATTCTGGGAGTTGAAGTCCACGAGTCATAAAAGAGCCGAGGTTGCCGACCCCTGGCCTATACCTTGGGATGTCTGCTTATCCATTTCCAACCCAGCTTAAAGAAATATATATATATATATATTAGAGAAATAATATTAATAAGCTTTTTAGCAACCTGAAGGCTGCCTAATGAACTAGGCTATAAGCATAATCTATTCTTCAGTTTTGCCAGTCATTATATTTACAATGAAAATCTTTATATAGATTTTTAAAAATAAATTACAGTGAAAATCTGAAACTATTCTCGCACGTCATATTTAACCTCAATATCTTTTTGTATTTTTCCCACTTCACTGTGTATTTTTATAATACTGACTCTGACCTAAAGTGGAAGTTGAGGTCTTCAATTATACCAATTTAGAGAATAAAAAGAGTTAAACAGAATGCAAAAGAAGAGAAAGAATGCAAAGAACTAAACTTAAATGTAAATCAATTTAAATATAAGAATCACTAGCCAGGAAACTTCAGTTATTTAAGCCACAATTTATTCATTTATCAAGAATTCTATAATCACTGTTTTACTTATTTTAGTTATTTGATATAATTTTAATTTTCTTTAGAATTAAGAAATGTAATAAGAAAATAATGCAGATTTCATTTTTACAACATAAAATCTTAAGAATAGTGCTGCTACCCCAAGCTGAGGCCAATCTTAATCCAGGAGTTTATTTTTCACAATGGCCAACTTCAACTTACTATACTGGTCTTCTTACAAATTATATACGCCTAAATTAGGAAGTTTTTTAAAAGAAAAAATCCAGTCAAACCACTTCTGTCACACTGCCAATATAACTTGCCCATATCCTTTTCACAGCCTGTCTTCTGTTATACATATAACAGAATATTCATATTTCATATCTCACTCTTTCTTTGAGAATCTTTTCAATATTTTACAACAGAATTTTCTCAGTCTTTCCCGAAGTGTCAGCCTGAAGGTTCCTGAAGGTTTCTTAACATTTTGGAACTAGTTTGTCACTGCCTTCTCTCTAACACTGAAAAAAAGTCACTGGCCAAAAGGCACCCATCTAGCTTTGTGCCTGAAGTGGGAATAGAATTCCCAGTCTCCTGGTTCCTAGCATGGTGCCTTAACCAGTACTCAAACTGGTTCTCCATATATGCATATACATACATAACACATACAAACTCAGTCCTGAGCATTCCTAAGTAAACTTCCTAAGTAAACTTCGTGGTGGGACACAGGGTGGATTTGATTTAAATCAAGTCGATTTAAATCACAATTTAAATCACTAGTAAAAAGGCTTGATTTAAATCAACTCAATTTAAATCATAATTTTTAAAGAGCAACTGTCATCTCTGTCCTGCAGCGGCTCTTCCTCTGACCCACTGTTGACTCACCGACAGTCTCACTCACTTTAATGGGATGGCTGGTGATACCACAGTGACACAACAAGATGAGGGACATGGCAGGCAGCTGGAGAGTGAATGCCCGCTAACAGACGCTGCCATGATGGATCTAAAATGACAGGTGCTCTTTAAATGTAAGGACTCATTCTTGCTGGTAGTTAGAATCTTTAACATTATTTCCAAACAAAATGAAGGTTTCCTATTTAGAATAATAATCTGTCAGGTTAGTAAAACAGCAATATCAGAACCAACTTTAGGTTAATAGGTTAATCACACATAGTTGGAAAACTACTCAAATTCTTTAATTTAATTAAAACACTTAGAGCCTGGTACAGATGCATTTCTCTTCAAACAATCATACAGTTTGTAGTGTACATAGATTTACAAAACAATGGGATAAAGGAATATTACTGAACTTTGTTTTATGATTTATCCCATGGTTACTGTGAAATTGTGTGAATGCATCAATGCAGTGCATGTTATCTCAGCTTGCAGAGCCTGGATTCATTGAATGAGTTTACCAAAAATGTAAATACTGCAGAATATACACCCTCATGCTACATAACTAAGCTCCATTTCATGCTGAATAAACTAAATTATTAATGTATCTTAAATAGAAAACTGTATTTAGATTTTTACTCCTAAAGCATTTTATTAAAATAAATTTGATAAAAATCAAAAGAATCCACTTAAATAAAAAAAATCAGATTTTTATACACACACACACACACACACACACACACACACACACACACACATACATATATATATATATATATATATATATATATATATATATATATATATATATATATAAAATTATTATCCACCCTGGTGAAACATGGGCAACAGTACAGCGGCTTGCAAAATATTTGTTAGAATAGACATCCTAGCTTGTACATTATAATGTAAGCATGTTGGGGTAAAATTGGTTTTTGATTGTTTTTGTGGCCAATAGGCCAAAATGTATCCAAAATGAACGATAAGGACACAATACCAAGGCTACTAGCACAGAATGTTATGAGGTATGGCTAGAGACAAGGATATGAATTCCTACAATTATGGCCATTCATTCAGAGTGTATGAAGTTACAACAAGCACTGGAGGTTATGACCAGTCCTCAGAATTCCAGATACCTTAGCTCCCTGCCGCCACAATTGCGATCTGGGTTATTGGCAATGGTTCACACAAGTGCCCCACAATCACCATTTGCAAACTTCCATGCTGGTTTTCCCAGAAAGAAATGGGAAGTGAGCAAGTCACTGAGGTAAGTCTCCCACACATACCCTCCCCCAGCCCGTCTATGCTCGTGCCATGCATGTCACACCTCCGGACCTGTATGGTGCCTCTCACATAACACCTCACATCCTCCCTACCCCACACAGTGCCTGCCTATTGCACATCCTTCCTGACCAATTCCCTCTTGCACACCTCCTCATATCCTCCCCAACCTGTATGGCACTCCTCATGCACCTGCATGGTGTATCTTATGCACGTTTGTACACCCTCCAACCCCCACTACAGCTTAAAGATTAGGAACATTTCACAGGGACAACAAATTTAATATTTTTTGCTACAATATTTGATTTTACATTCTTGCCTATCTTAAATATTGGTATGTACATGACAGAACCAGGAGCATATTACTCAACCTCCTAAGGACATGGTCTAATCAATCTCATAAAGAACAAAAATGGGTTCTGCTCATTTTTTGTTTGATTTTTTATTCATCTCCCTCATCCTTTCTTTCTCATTCAGATATATCACAGGACTTCCCTTGTCTCTGCACTTTTAGATAAATCAATTGCCAAATTTCTTTTTCATTTCCATATTAACAAGCAGATAAAAATGAAAACCTCCCAAACAGACTGAACTCCTGATGCACATATCTGTTATCTTGGCAACAATATTGTAAGTGGTTTACTGCTGTCTTAGTGCCTGTTCCCTACTGTGATACTCAAAAGCAAAGTTATCTCTATGATCAACATTCATTGTTTTAAATAAAATATCCCTTTCCAAGCATATCAAGAAATGTGGATGAACACAACAGTCCAGGCTGAGAGAATACACTACACAAATAATGTTGAATAGTTAGCTGTAATCGTTTTTATACAGCTTATAGCACCCACTGTATTTTACACATCACAACTTTTTAATAATAGCAAGTATTGTGTGAGCATATGTAGTTAAAATACACTAGAAGCCAAATAATGATTTTAAGATTGCCCCATGAAGAACTAAATAGCTAAAACTTTCATAGCAATATTCTTTAGATCACAATTAATTTATAGACTGCAGCTCAATGTTTTATATGGGTATGGTTATATGATTTGATGGTTTAAAAGCTACAGTTGTTCTGCCACACTGAACCAAAAATCTTAAATCTAAATTTCTATTCAGAGATACATTTTTTATCCACAACCATGTCCTCAGAATTTCTAAATTTTAAGAATCGGAAACTCGTGAGCTCAAGCAAGCAAGAGAAGGCATCCAGATTTTTAACAAGTCGGGGGAACTGAGTATTTATGGCAATTGATTTTGTTTACAACTTTTATAAAATACAAGGAACTTTAAACATGTTTATTAACATAAGCAATATCTATAGCAGACATGTCAAACACAAGGCCCGGGGGCCACATGCGGCCCGCGAAGTGGTCTCATGTGGCCCGCGAAGCCATCCTGGAAACAGGGAGGGAACGGCCCCCACTGCCTTGGCCCTGGCCCAGAGACCCTCCTTCTGCCAGAGACCCCCAGATCTGCCCCACTCCCGCCCAGGCCCCCATAGGCACCCTTGATGCGAACGATGTAGAGCTGGCCACGCCCACCCAGTAGGCCATACGCACTCTAGCCACGCCCACCCAGTAGGCCATGCCCACCCTGGCCATACCCCCCCACAGCCCCCTGAGGGCAACCGCAATGCTGATGCGGCCCTCAATGAAATTGAGTTTGACACCCCTGATCTATAGTTTCGATTCAAACAGCATTAGACGCAGTTTAATTAAATGGCTCCCCTTTCAAGCTTCTGTTCTATTGAAAAGTGTAAGAAAACCTTTGTAATTGTTACTTAAGAAACACAATAGGACTTGTTACTCGGTGGCAATTAGTATGAACATATCCATAGAAGAATTATTCCAAATTAGTAAATCTAAGTCCTGAGCAAGTCCCATAAGCACTGCCAATAAACATTTCTAATGGAAAGAAAGAGGGCTGAGCCTGCTTGTCAACAGATTGCAGCACACTTCCGGGGGCAACAGGATGCCCTGCAATCCTAGATACCGACATACGGTCAACAGTCCAGCAACCTCTGTGCAAATGAAATCAACCCTGGTTTTAAAAGCTGCAGCATTCAGGAGTCAGGGCGATAACATTTGTGATCGCGAATCGGAAGACGCTAAAACCCGAATCTAATTAAAATATTAACAAACGCGACAAAGATGGCACGGTGTCTCTCGCACTACTAGCTGGTTTAAAGATATAAAAAGCGCTTCTGTAACATTCGGGGAGGGGGATTTCAATGGAAGCCTTAAGCTAGATTGCTGAATATGTATGGTGTTTTGTTTGTTTGTTTTTTTTAAAAAAAACAACCCCAAGATATTAAACCAGGGGTCTTCAAACTTGGCCCTTCCACAAGTCATAAAAGGGGTCTTCAAACTTGGCCCTTTTATGACTTGTGGACTTCAACTCCCAGAATTCCTCAGCCAGCTTTGCTGGCTGAGGAATTCTGGGAGTTGAAGTCCACAAGTCATAAAAGGGCCAAGTTTGAAGACCCCTGTATTAAACTGATTCGTAGACTTTGGCCCTGCAATACAACACGTACTGAACTAACACGTCAGACGGAGGCTTATAGGAATTGAAGTGTGCTTGCCCAGCCCCGCGACCACTCCGTCCTTTGACACGTCCTGCTGTTCTAGCCCTCTTGTTCCTGCGCGCTCCCAGAGGGAATCCTTGCCACGTGATGATAACACTTCATACGCGCTTAGGACTCTGGTTTGCACCGAAAAGTCCTTAAAGGGGCCATTGCGTTTACAGACCAATGGAGGAGGAGGAGGAGGAGGAGGAGGAGGAGGAGGAGGGTCATGCAGGTGAGCAGAAGGATGGAATTCTCCACTGACAGCAGGAGGGGCAGCAAAAAGAAGGGAGGGGGGAGCCCAGAAGACCCCTTGGGGTGGTCGACCTCGGTCAAGGGCAGGGGTCTTCAAACTTGGCCCTTTTATGACTTGTGGACTTCAACTCCCAGAATTCCTCAGCCAGCTTTGCTGGCTGAGGAATTCTGGGAGTTGAAGTCCACAAGTCATAAAAGGGCCAAGTTTGAAGACCCCTGGTCAAGGGCGTCCCCATCCCAGGCAAGCCCCTTCCACTTTCTTCTTCTCGGCGCCAGGAAGAAGCCCCCCCCCCCATGAAGGGACTGCCTTCTCGCTCGACCAACCGCCCGCCACCTTCCCCTTGTTTACCTCCTCGGCCGGGGGAGGCTCCTCGACCTCAAAACAAGAACTCCGCTCGAACGCTCTCTTCGGTAAAATATGATGGCGGCGGCCTCGGCAATTTCCGCGAGACGCTCGGTAATTTCCGGCCGCCGGGAAAAGCCCTGCCGGAAAACGCGCGCGACTTTCTCTGGGAGGGCAGAGAGAGAGAAAAAAACGAGGGGCCTGCGCGGCGGAAGGATACCTATCTCTACGAAGGGCGGAAGGATCCGTCGCGGTCTCTATATAAGCTCCGCAGAGAAGGCGCCCGTTCTCTTTGGGACGGCTTGTCGCCGGCTGGAGGTTTTCCTTGCTCTCCGTTGCAGCTGGCACTTCGGCGCCATCATGGGATTCGGGGACCTGAAATCTCCCGCCGGGTTGCAGCTCCTGAACTCCTTCTTGGCAGATAAAAGTTACATCGAGGGGTGAGGGGCCCAGACAGCAGCAGCTTGCTCGCGTCTCGCCCTTCTGTGCGTCCCTGGGTGGGAACCTTTGGGAAAAGCGTTTCTTTCTCCGCTCGCTCTCGGCGTTGTAGGCCCAGGCAGCCTTCGGTTGACGCGGTTTCCCGAGTCAAGTTGGGGAGGGTCCTGCGGTGAGGCCTGGCTCTGAGCTTTAATAGCGCCATGCGATCAAGTGAAGAGCCGGCCTTTCTTTTTACACCCGTTTATAAATATATAAACAAAGCCCCGGCTTTGTGGAACCAACTGCCGGTGGAGCTCCGGACGGCATCGGACCTCCGAACTTTCCCTCGTGGCCTGAAGACCCATTTGTTTGAATTGGCCGGTCTGGCCTGACGGGGGAGTTGGGTTTAAATTGTCATTTTAGATTGTATTATTGTTTTTTAATTGGGCACTGATTTAATCTTTGTTTTAACTTTTGTATAGTATTGTATTTTTATTTATATGCCCTGTGAACCGCCCTGAGTCCCCCGGGAGAAGGGCGGTATATAAATTAAATAAAACATAAACAAACATATATATATATATATATATATATATATATATATATATATATATATATATATATATATATATATATATATATATCGAAGGCAGGGAGCAGAATTGCATTATAACGAATTTAACATTCTCATCATCCCTGGAACGTTCAACATTGTTTTAATCTACCTTATTTTGGTTTGGTTTTTCCAAAACCATAGGCGGTTCTTATTTTACGGCAGGGAACTTGCTAGGTCTAGGACAGGGGTAGGCAACCTTGGCTCTTTTAGGACTCATGGACTTCAACTCCCAGAATTCCTGAGCCAGCTATGCTGGCTCAGGAATTCTGGGAGTTGAAGTCCATGAGTCCTAAAAGAGCCAAGGTTGCCTACCCCTGGTCTAGGAGAATGAATTGGTTAATAAAAAAAACTGGCCGTCAGGGATTTGAATCAAAACCTTTTGCAGCTCAAAAGTTTTACAGCAGATGTTGTGGGTCTATTTTTTATAAATGAGCTTATGTTGGAAGTGAACTTTGCAATTAACTGTTTTAATTATAACTAGTGAAACACTATGGAATGAAGGGAAAAATTGAAACTAGTCTGAGCCTGAGTTGTCAATGGCATGGAACAATTTTTATTGGGGGTTAATTGGTAGATTTAATACACATACACACCCTAGGTATGGTCAGATGAAATGAAGTTGCAACTTCCAATTGTTGCTTTTAACAAGGACTTCCCCTCCTCTTTTCTTGTAAATCCATCTACTTCAGTATGAAGATACTTTATGGCTGTGGTCAGTCCCTCTTACTAAAGAACCAGACCTAAAGGTTACAATCTAACCCCAGGACTGGATTGCTCTATTCAAAGCTTAGTGAACTGGATATAAAAAGGAAAGGTCTGCTAATTCCCATCAGACAGTTGCATCAGAAGAGCCACCTAGTGTCAATCATTAACAAGTTCAGCACCCTTTAATTTTCCTAAAGGTGAAAGTTGCAAAGCAACCATAGAATCCATACTATTGGTGTTTAATTTATAGTAATTATGGTACTTAACTGGTAAATTAAAATGGCTTTGCTAATTAAAATTCATGGTTACATTACTTTTCCTGTAGGTATGTTCCATCACAGGCAGATGTTGCTGTATTTGAAGCACTTGGTTCATCCCCTTCTCCTGAGTTACACCATGCCCTCCGCTGGTACAATCACATTAGATCTTATGAGAAACAAAAAGCAAGGTGAGACTCATTTGTGCTATTTGCATTTCTGTTTCTGGTCTTCCTACAGTTTGTGTTTCAGATGAAGCTTACAGAGATATAAAATATTCTTTGCATAGGGAACTGCCAAGGATGGCCCATGTTTCTAAAAACATGCATGTTGGATTGTTCTGGTCTAGCACAGAACACCAGGGCTATTTTAATCCAAGCAGAAGTAGTTTGGGGGAGGAATGGGGAAAAGACCAGGGATGTTGGTGGCTAAGGGGAGGGAGAGAAGAGAAGACTTGAGAAGATGGGGCTTCCCTGGAGTATATCATGCTGAGATTGTGACAAGGGAGAAAAGGCATTGGAAGATTGGGGGTGAGCCTCTGACATAAGAGGCTATATGTTGCCCATCTTCTATCAAAAATGATTCTGGGTGGGGGAAGGCACTGGAAATGGAGAGTCCCAAGCACAGAAAGCATTGTGCATGAACCTTGCCTGCATGCTCAACTGAATATATTTTACTCAGAACTACCAAAATAAAATTCAAACATTTCCCTCTTTTGTACCACATTCACAGTACAGTGGCCAGTAATATAAAGTTCTCCATTCTGTATTTCTAAGAAAGTAAGATTGTTATAACTGGGTCATTTTAAATTTGTAATTCACTTTTCCTGATGAATGCCATTGAATAAATAAGTTGGAAGGGACCTTGGAGGTCATCTAGTCCAACCCCCTGCTAAGGCAGGAAACCCTATACCATTTCAGACAAATGGCTGTCCAGTCTCTTCTTAAAAACTTCCAGTGTTGGAGCATTCATTATAGACCTACAGGTAGTCCTCAATTTACCACTATTGAGATCAGAATTTCTGTTGTAAGTATTTGCTGTCATAAATCATCACATGACTCAGCTTTACAACTATTTTTCCAGTGGTTGTAAATTGAATCACTCGTAAGTATGAATCCAACTTAACTTGCCAAAAAAACCAGCAAAAAACATCAGTCATAATTGCAAGGTGGTTGCCAAGTGCCTGAATTGCAATCACGATTGCAGGAATGGGTTGACAGTTGTAAGTTCAAATTTAGATCATAACTGACTTTTTGGAGACTGTTATTAATCAAATGGTTGTAAGTCAAGGAGTACCTATACAAGAGATGGGGTGTTTACATTTTAAAACCAGAAGCTTTCATGGTCCACATAGTCTAAATCTGATCCAAGCAGATTTAGAAAATTCCCAATTTAAGAAATTATTTAATCTGATTTAATATTCGTGTATTGTTAAAAAAATGTCTGAAGACACTTAATGGCATTGTTAGCTAAATCATTGACAGCAAGTCTCCCTCACTGATGCTCAGACCTATGCTGGAGATATATTATATAAGTAACCATTTAAATTGCAATTTGCCTGCAGGACATCAGGTGCCTATGAAGTTGGCATCTAACGTCTTACCTTTGATATTTCAGTATAGTTAAGGACAGCTGTTAATTGGTTGGCAAAGGAAAGCTGCACTTCTACAGCTTTATTCTGGACTATACTGAAGTAATAGGAATGTAGGGTCAACAATTAAATGCTATCTGTTTTCTAGTCTGCCTGGTGTGAAGAAAGCTTTGGGAAAATATGGCCCTGCAGATGTTGAAGACAGCACGGGCACTGGTGGAGATAACAAAGATGATGATGACATTGACCTTTTTGGTTCTGATGAAGATGAGGTAGCCCAAACGTCTTCCTATTAATTCTGTGTGGGGCTTAGATAAATAGCAGCATGAACTTAATTGAATTATGTAATAAAGGTTAAACAGTTAAGACACTGTGAAACACTACAATACTGCCCAATTGGGCTAGTTTGCACTTCTCAGAATTGTAATGGAATATATTTAGCTTCTCAGTGTATTTCAATGTTTCTACAGAGGTTGCTCAGCTTGATATTTTCTGTTTGTCAGAATCACATCTAATTCTAATTAATATCAGCCCCATGTGTGAAGCAAGGTACACAGTTGATTTTAAATTCTGTTCAGTTGGTGGTCTGAAGGAGGAACAATTATGTGTAAAATCTATTGTATAGATCATTTTAAATAAGCAAACCCTACTCCCTACTGGCACTGATGATGTTACCTACTTTGGTAATGAAGCCTCTGCAGGAAAACAGACAAGCTCAGAGAGTACAAAGGACTGCACAGTTAAAAATACTCTCCTCTATAGAAGGATCATTCTCTTTATTTATTTATTATTTGTGTGTGTGTGTGTGTGTGTGTGTGTGTGTGTGTACACACACACACACACACACTTTCATTGTTTTATCAATGTATAAAATACAAAGGAAAATAAAAATAGCAAATTAAGAGAAGAAAAGGCTTTGACCTCCAGCTCTTTTTAGCACAGTACAAGATAACATTACAACCTCAAATTTTTACTGTTAAACATTAGTCTATAATTAACCATTTCTATCACAACAAATCTGTCTGCAAAACCAGTTTCTTTTTTTTTCATCACAAGCACAAAATCCAGAAGTGATAGCCAAATAAAAAACAAATTCATTGTGTTCTCTGATTTTTTAACCTTAAAAGGGAAAAATATTTTTTTATCCATTTTAAAACATTTCTAAAATTAAAACATTCTAATACATCTTTTTTTAACTTCCTCTTAGCAAACATATTTTAAAGTTCACTTAGTTATTCCAACTAACTCCAGTTAACTCATTAAATTTGGATCACTCCAAATTTTCCTCATAAAATGTTTTTTTATATACATCCTTTTTAAAACTAGGTTTTTCTTTAAGCTAATACATCTTTTTAAACTTCAGATTAAGACTTTCAATTACAAATATCAAACCGATGAAAAATCCATCTTAATACCAACTGACTTACTAAGTTTAAATCACTCCTAGCTTGTCTTCATGGAATAAAATCTTCTCTGGAATGTTTGTCAAGTAGTTATAAGCTTCTCTTTTTCTCAAGGATTTCGCAACCTTCTTAATATCCATGAGGAAAAAGTCTCAAAGTTGTCCTTTTAAAAGTTGCAAATTTTCTTTTTGCACATATTTTTATCTCTGATGTAGTTTGAGTAGTCTTTTTAACATCCTTGGGGCATAGCTGTTCTATGAACTGATGGATTTTATTTAAAGATTTTTCAAACATATCTCTAATAATTTGCTCCTCCCATTTCTTAACTCTCTAATCAAAGAGTAGCTTTTTTGTAAGTCACTTAAGAACTGCTGACCAATCAGGAATCATAAAAATCAGAAAGTTTTAGTCACCCAGAACAAAGACCAAGCTACAAATTACTAAAAATATTAAACTGCAACCACAACTTTCTGTCCTTAACGATAGTCCATACTTTCTTATTTTATCTTACCTTAGCAGCCTCCTTCCTTGTTTAACAAGAAGAAATCCCCAAAATGGCATAGATCAGGGGTCCCCAATCTCCGGTCCGTGGACCAGTACCGGGCCACGGCATGCCAGCAACTGGTCTGCACAAACAAGCAAAGCCCCGCAGGCAGCACACAAAACCACGCCCCCTCTGGTCCGCAGAAAAATCTACATGTAACCAGTCCCTGGTGCCCAAAAGGTTGGGGACCTCTGGCGTAGATTTTCAAAAAGGAATAACAGACTGTAGCTAAAGAGAGCCTCTTTTAGCTTAATAAAGATTAATAATCTTTAAAATGGTTAAGAAATGAAAGGCACCACTTACTGTCCGTTTGAAAAATAAATTTCAAAACAGCTGCTTCAACAATAAATTGCAGCCCTCCCCCCTCCCCCGCATCCCCCCTCCCCCAGCTTTCAGCACACTCCTGAAGCTTCTTGCAGATCTTAGCTGTATTGGAGGATCTTGAGGGATAATTCCAAGACTTCCTTCCCTGGGCGTGTCGTTCAGTTGGCCATCTTTTCACCGGAAGTCCCCCAGAAGGGTCGTTCTTTTGACAGCCTTAGATTTGCTGTCAACATGAAATTCTGCAGGGATGATGTGTGAGTAATAAAAATGTTTCTCTTCAAGAGCCAAATGGCTCCTAATAACTACCTTAGCTATTTAGAAAAAAAAATGTGACTTTTTCATGCTACAATTGAAGCCATGGCCAATATAAATTATCTCACATAACTCAAGATTTTTTTTTTCTAAGCAGCATGAGCCCCCAATAGAGCCAAGTCATTCCTTCACTTAGAGTGAGGGCACTGGAGCAAAATGGACACTTGGTTTGGTGACATGATGAATAAAACCAAATCACCATCTTTCGTCTGAAATTATGATGATTTGTTTTTCTGAAAGATCCAATTGAGTTTGAGCTTGATAAGGAAAAAATTGCTTTATTTTATTTAACTTTGTTTTTCATTTCTTCAGGAAAGTGAAGAAGCAAAAAAGTTAAGGGAAGAGCGGCTTGCTCAATATGAATCAAAGAAGGCAAAAAGTAAGTTGTCAGCCCTTCAGCACTCTAAATTTACTCAATTATTTCCTAGACTAACCATAGTCTGTCTCAGGTCACTGTGTGTAAGTATTACAGACATCTTTCTCATAGGTATTGCTTTGATTTAAAAATCATTACAGTTCAAGTGTCTGAATACAGGTGAAGATAAATTCTCAGGGCTCTAGAAATAGTACAGCGTCTTAAATTATGTATTCTTCTGTCATTGTGAAATACTGATTTCTCCTCATAGCAAATATGATTCCACAGGTACTGGCCTGAAACTGTTCTGTGCTGTAGCAGTTGCAGTATTCCAACTGTGGGAAAATAGCCGTTACGCTTGCAGAATGCTCCTTTTCCAACCAGGAGAAGAGCGTTTCAGTGTAACGAACAATATATCTTGTATTCTTCTCCCATGCAGATTAAATTTAATCTTATTTTGCAGTTTAGAAGTTTTACACATTTAGTGTGTGATGCTTTCAGCTTTTTTTCTAAGTAGAAACAACATTTTTTTTGAGTACTATCACTAGGTTATAAGGAAATTCGTTACAATGCAGTTGCTATGATGATGTTAACCCATTCAGTCATGTCCGACTCTTGGCAATTCCATGGACCAAGTCTCCACATCTTCCAATCTTGCACTGCCACTTTGGCAGTTGCTATAACTTCCTGAAATTATGTAAAACAACCTGTTTTTATTGTGTTATTCTTTGGTTTCTCTAGAACCAGCACTGGTTGCCAAGTCATCCATTTTATTAGATGTAAAACCTTGGGACGATGAAACAGACATGGCCAAATTGGAGGAATGTGTCCGAAGCATTCAGGCTGATGGCTTAGTGTGGGGATCCTGTAAGTAACTGGCTGGAGATAGAAAACTTACAGCTTATTACTTTTAGAATACACTTCACATACATAAGATCTGTGTATAGTTGAATTGCTTCTTAAATCATGTCCCCAAAAGTTTATAGAGTTTATTGTTTCCATTTCAGAAAATAATGGGCTGTTTGTTGAGAACTTCCAATGGTAAAAAGCTAGGGGCGATCAAATTTCTTAATGAGTACCCCAAAATGGAATTTTGGCTGTGTTGTGGACTAACGATAGTAACAGCATTTAGACTTCTATACCACCCCATAGTGCTTCGTAGCGCTCTCTGGGTTGTTTACAATGTCAGCATTATTTGCATATTGTCCCTAACAGTCTGGGCCCTCATTTTACTGACCTTGGAAGGATGGAAGGCTGAGCTAACCTTGAGTCTCGTCAGGATTGAACTGAGGCTGTGGGGAGGGCTTGCCTGCAATATTGCATTCTAAGTTTTGCACCACCAGGATTCCTCCATTAGATCATTGAATTCTGATGGCCTATATAATTTACCTCATCACATCCTCTGTTTAAGAATCTGAGATGCATATAGAGGTATATTTGTACAAGGCATATATCCATTGACACAGAAACAGCTTTTTAAATTTACCAAACTTCCCCTAACTCCTTGCAAACAACGTCATTTGCACATTACCTTAAATTTGGTTTATTACTTATTGCTGCTCCTGCATATGATAGTCTTCAATGCACTTAGGTAATTTTCCTTATTCAAACCTTTCAATAAGGATAGGTTTACTACAACATTTGAAACTTAAATGATGAATATTGTAGGACAAAAGTTGTGTCCTTACAACATTCATTATTTATAGCAATAAATTATGTCTTGCCATAAATCAGGAGTTTGGTGGCACTTTTCCAGAGTAACACATTTTATTAAAAGACATCACTAAAGAGTGTGCTACTAGAAACCTCCTATAAAACAATGAATGGGAGGGGCTTTTAAATTCACTTCTTAGCTGCTATTCTTCAGGGGGAGTTCCTGTATTAGAGGACCTGTAATTCAAGTTCCTGAATGCTTGCTTCTACACGTTATCCACACTGAATATCTACTGGGATAAACACATAGAGTAGATTATCAATTTTAACAGTTGTTTTATTATCTTTCTAGCCAAACTAGTTCCGGTCGGTTATGGAATAAAGAAACTTCAAATTCAGTGTGTAGTTGAAGATGATAAAGTTGGAACTGATATGTTGGAAGAGAAGATCACTGCATTTGAAGATTATGTACAATCAATGGATGTGGCAGCTTTCAACAAAATTTAAGTTGTAGCTTCAAGAATAAAACTATTGCAGCAGAAATGTTGTGATTTGTTCTCTTCAGCTCTTTGACTTAAAAATCAACTTTACAATTGAAGTTTGTAGGTTCAAAGGAAATACTGTAATTTGAATTCTTCGGTTCAGAGACAGAAGGTGATTCTACCATAGTCCCACTCTTACCATGCAGAGAAATTCCAAGTTGTGATTTTACACTGGTGAACCAAATCCCCTCTAATTAATTGAATAGTTCTTTACCTCACATAGTGGGTTGCTCTGACATTTAAAACACTGAAATGGAGGAGTTTAAAAGGCTAGATGGGTAAACAGCAGAGAATGGCTTATTTCATAAGATTCCCCTCAAACGTAATGGTGTTACGTGTGAATCACCTAAGGAGAATTCACTTAAACCCATCATACACTATAAACAAATGGATCATCAGATAAATCAACCCAGAGTTCTTACTCAAGGCAAAAATACCTTCGGTTCATAGACAAATGTTGGATGAGATGCCAAAAAGTAGTACGGTAGTATAACATTGGTCTATCTGACCTATTGAATATGTCGAATGCATTCTTTGAATGATCTTGGATCCCATTAATATTGAGATCTCAAATGCCTTTTCTGTATGTAATTAACGTGTTGTTATCTTCATTGTCACTCTGAAAGCTCCATAATTGACACAGTTCACATGAACACCTCAGCCCTACAAGTTATCAGTGTAATCATCTTCCACCAAATTCTATGTTGATGTTAGAGTTTTTTGCTTGGAATGCATTTGAAAAATTAATGGAACGGTGTTTGGTTGGCTGCTTCTGCTTTTTCAGTGGTGTTCACCTTAGTCTTTTGAGCATTGCATCCACTTATGTCTATTCATGGAGCCTTTGGAAGGCTTCTTTTTTGAGGTCTTCACTAGTTTGTTTCCTAATCTTAGGGATGTATGCTCTTTTGGATCCTGCTGAAGCAGCCTGTGGTATCCTTTGGTGAAAAGGTTATGTTTGAAAATTGCTTTGAGATCTGTTTACTGCATTTATTCAAGTCTACCCTTTTGGCACTGAGTACAAAAGGGATTGTTTTCTGAGCAAAGATGCAAGTATGACTCAAGATTACTTTGTTCTGTTAATGTACTTTACATCTAAGATGTAAATGTTGGAATCCAGACAGGTAAGGATTGATTTGAATTTGGTCCTTGTTTGCACCTCAGTCCTGGGCAGCATCTCTCTCCCTCCCCCCAATGCAGAAAATCTGCACTGCAGATGAACCTTAGAGTGAAGGAAAAATCCATGTTCCTTATTCTTGGGGTAAGGTTGGGCCTAGGCAAAAGATTCTGGAACAGTTTTAAAAGCAACTTAATGGACTGACAGGAATTGAATACTTTCTGCCCAGATATCCTAGTGCTCTAGAGGATGTAACTGATTGGAAAGTATTTTTCTCTCTTCTGAAAAAGACTCAAAACTCAGACATTATTAGTAAGCTGTGGTCCCTTCAGTTAGCATATAATATACACAGGGCAAATAATATTGGTCTATTCTTAAGTTAAAGGAAAGCTAGAACTAGAAAATATGGGCAATAAAGCTCCAAATAAGTGCTAGGTGATAGCAACCTGTAGAGTGTAGAGCTTTCTATATCTGTTTCCTGCCAATACTGGCTGTCTGGATTTGCATGCGAGTCCCCAAACTTTGTTTTAATGAAACTTGGAGCACACATATTGGCTCACATTTTTTCTGCCAAACCATGAGCAATCTGAATCATTCTGCTGGAATACTTGGGATACAGTGTTTTACGGTCAAAGCAAAACTTTGTTTTATGCAGCTCTGCATTCCATTTTACGGTTCTGGCTTAAAAAGAACTTGCTGTGAAATTCCCCACCCACCCACAAGTCTACATGTTTCCCCAACTGTCCCTTCTGTTCCAGGGTAGGTATTACGTGCTTCCAGGCATTTGGCAAGAAATTCAAATGTTTGTCTTTCTAGGGCCAAGCTTAAGTCTTTAATAGAAAGATACAGAACACCAGAAATGAATAAACTAAGCAGTATCAGCAGACTCATCTTGATTGGTGACAGTCAAGTATCTTATTGAGAAATTCTGGCAGGGGGAGGGGCTGCCAATGAAGCTTATATTCCCCACCCCCAGTGTTGTTGAACTAATTATATAATTAATGTCACATCTGATTATTAGAAATGTTTGGTTGCAGATGGTTTCCTGGACCCAAGTCTTACACTGGATAGCTGAACTTCAAATGTTGTGATCAGATAAGTGGTGTCAGCCCTGTAGGTAAACCAGAAAATCAACTTCATGGGGAGGCTAAAATTACTTTTATTGTAATTGGTTATAACAACAGAATCTTGCAAGTCTAGGCTTTTCTCCTCTTGCTTGTACTCCAGTGAATTATTTATTTATTTATTTTATTACATTTATATACCGCCCTTTCCCGAAGGACTCAGGGCGGTTTACAGGGTGATTAAAAACAAAGATACAAAAGTTAAAAACAGATTTTAAAAAATTATATTCGTCCCTGCATAAGTAAAACCCCAGTTAAAATTAAAATTAGGCTGGCGTTTGCCTGATATACTAATAAATACTATCTCTTTGTTCTGGAATTATAGCATAATTCAAACCTTTTAACTTCCTGCACATCTCCATCAGGCTCATCATCTTTATTCTCCGCAGGAAGGGATTGTGATTCCACTGCTCTTATACCTAGGTGGTTCCAAATGCATTGTAATTGAGCACATTCTTTTGATAAAGATTCTCTACTGCAAGTGCATTTTCATTGGAACGTTTCAAATCTAATAAATTTAAAAGTGCTGTAAATTAATCCAAGCATAAAGTTTTTCAATAACTGTGAAGGCAAAACAAATGATTGAAACTAATGGTACAAATGGTTCAGTGGTGCATCATTCGGCTTGAAAAAATTCCCAGCCTTTCTGTTCTATAAACATAAGAAATCTGAAAGTTGCCCTGAGGAGGAAACAGGTCTTAATTCAGTATCATCCATCTAAATCTCATTCGTACCCTGGTAGCTAAGAGAACTTGAAATCTTAAATAAGAAGTCTTTGTTTAAAAAAGAAAAGACAGTATCATTTGACTGCAGACCTTGTCTTAGTGGGATGGATTAATCGTCCTGTTAGTTTACAGTCAATACCAATTAGTGTGCAGTCTTTTCCTTCTAGCCTCCAGCTAATTTTAAAACTCCATACTTGTGCATGGCTCATTAGGGTAGATATCTGTTCTCGAGACATCAATGATTGTCTTTACGTGGAGCAAACCATACGTGTTCTTCTTGCTTCAGCCGCCTAATGAAAATCGACCCCAGTGTTATTCAAGAATCTATATTCAATCAAGGTAGTCAGACTTGAATTTGCATATTTGTTCAATCCACCTATCAATTCCTTCCGAGGTAGGAGATGTTGTTTCATGGATTTAAGGCAACCTTTTCTGTACCCCGCACCTCTAGAATGTTTCTGATATATTCTCGCACCCCTTAACAAAAGTTCAAAATAACGGCAACAAATGATGCATATACACTATAATTTTGAAAACCCAAGTTTTCGCACCCCTTGGAATATCGTCTCGCACCCCCAGGGAGTGCAAGCACCTCCAGTTGGGAACCCCTGGTTTAAGGTATCACGGGAAGGAAGATGTTGTAAAATCTGGCTTTTGCAGTTGTCGGACATTTTGTCTATGGTGTTCAAGTGGTGCTCCAGTTATTTTGAGATTGCACTTGAGGCATCTGTTAGTATTGGTACTACCTTTGCTTTCTTTTGACATAGCTGTTCTATTTGCAGGTCTTTGTATTTTGTGATTTTCTCCAATTTTTTCTCTTATTCTGCAGTATTTATTTATTTTATTTATTTTAATTCCATTTATATCCCGCCCTTCTCCGAAGACTCAGGGCGGCTTACAAGCTTAGCAGTAGCCTTCATTCTATGTATATGCCTGCTTATTAGGGCTTTCACACACACCCCCAAGCGGCATTATTACAAAGTCAGCTTAATTGCCCCCAACAATCTGGGTCCTTTTGTGCTTTCCTTGTGGCTTTCCATTCTGAAACTGCAAGAGTGGAGTGTAATGGTATGTGAGAATGACCTTGGGGATAGTGGATTGTAATGTAAAGGGAACCTTTTCCCCTTCCTCTCCATCTTTGTGTGTGTGTGTGTGTGTGTGTGTGTGTGTGTGTGTGTATTTATTTTATTTTATTTATTTTAATTCCATTTATATCCCACCCTTCTCCGAAGACTCAGGGCGGCTTACAAGCTTAGCAGTAGCCTTCATTCTATGTATATGCCTGCTTATTAGGGCTTTCACACACACCCCAAGCGGCATTATTACAAAGTCAGCTTAATTGCCCCCAACAATCTGGGTCAGTATTGTTGTTACTACTGTGGAAAATAACTGGAAGTAGTGAGGAAATTTAAAAATAAAAATATATGTGCTTTTAGTATTATCATGTAATCATATTTTATATTTTATAATAATCATTTTATAATCAATTGCCTGAGTAGATGCTTTGAGTAGATGGGGGGGGGGAAATACAGGCCTCAAGTGGAGGGAGGGGGAGAACAAGAGTTACCATGGGGCCCAGTGTGAGTCACCATCTAGGAATTGTTTTTAAGTACCTTCTTCTGGTGCCTGGTACCCCTGGCAGGTGTAGAAGATGGGAGACACCTCTCCTCTAGAATTGATAAGCATGTACATATATGGTCTGAGTATACAGGATAGTAGGGGAGGGATCTTATTAGTATAATGTAAGCAAACAGGGGCAGAGATAATGTATTCTGTTTAGGCGCTTCTAATAGATTGTAACCTCCAAAGCCTAAGCCAATGGGGCCATGGGGGAGGGAATGGGGCGTCACAATAGGATATATAATAATATGTGATTTTGGAATTTGGGGGTGTGGTTCAGTGCTTGGCTACATTGCATTGTTTGCCTTCCTGAATCCACCACGCTTGCCTTCCTGAATCCACCACGCTTTGCAAAGCCGTTACTTTTTAGACTTTGTTGTGAAGTCTAATAAACTTCTTTTCTATTTGTAACTCAAAGAGAGTGGATTTCAATTTGTGACTATTTTTGTGTCTAACACTACTATAGACGGGGAATTGCCACTTTGAAATGGTTGTAAGTAAACATGCTATGCAAAAGAACATTTCTACTCCAGACTTCTGTCTGCTTCGTGATGTTGTGACAGGTTAGCTCTCTTCTATTTGTGCAGTGAGATGATCAGTGCTGTCTCCAAAACTATTCACAGGGTTGTTGGGATGTTCTTAAAGCTGTTTTTTTCTACAGTGAGGTTTGGCAACTTGGACCTAGGCAAAATCAAAATGATAGCAAGTTTTTTCTTTTGCAATGGGGGAAGTTAGTTGTTCGTTCATTTACTTTCTTACATGGTTTATAGACCACTCCAATCAACTGACTCTTAGCAATGTAGAACTCCCCAAATTTATAATTTGAAATTAAAACAGTAATCAAATTTAAAACAAAAAACATACCCTGTAATTTTGTGTACAACATAATGCACAATATAACTCTTTAGGACTGAACAGCAATATAAGTTGGCTGCTTTGTGGAAAGAGACTTTTAAATTGCTTGGTTTGCACTTTATTTTTAATTACTGTATCTGCACATTTCTGAAAATATCTTACTTTGAGACAGGGAGGCTTAGAAGTTAGCATCCTAGGTGTCTTTTCTAAAAAAGGTGCTGAGCTGAGTCACAAGGAAAAGCAGGTGCAATACCCCTGCTTCAGCATTTTGTTGGCTTTCTCCCATGCCCTCTGTTATGTATTGAATATATATAAAGTTTGTTAATCCCTACTAAAGTGAAACCAACTTAACTCCAACTGTTTGTGAAGCTACAATGAAACTAACCTTTAGATGACCCTGACTGTTAACTCCAATTGTTTTGGAGGGAAACTTTGAACATTCATATTTGGGCGGGTTTTTCAAGTATTGTGATTGGTGAAGGCCCTGTGGGTTCAGAGTATAAATTACAGACAATTGCCTGCAGTTCTCCAGTTCTGGTTTGAGTCAATAAGTAATGTTGTAACTATGCTGCTCTGCTCCTTACCTACTGAAGCCCACTACTCAGTAGTGGCAATGAAGGTGGGATGCTGCAGAAGAGAGCTGCTGCTAACCAAGAGACTGAAATCCCTAGGTGATAGGCTGGGTAAAGAGCCCCCCCCCCCCCACCTACCAGTAAGCCACACTGGAGGCAGGCTGAAATCACTGGGTGCCAGACCAGGTAAAGAGCCCCGGTGGAACCACGCTCCCTGCCCTGCCTGCCAGTAAGACACACTGGAGGCCCAGATATACCTGAGGGATCTGTCCCCAGGATCCCAAAGTGCAGCAATTGCCTGCAGTTCTCCAGTTCTAGTTTGAGTCAATAAATAATGTTGTTACTATGCTGGTCTGCTCCTTGCCTACTGAAGCCCACTACTCTCCCCTACCTGAAACAGCAAAAAATAAAAATAAATCCCAGCAAACTGTACAAACTTACGGATCCCTTTAACACAAAGATATAAAACAAATGGTTAACAATACTTTTTAATCTTATCAGGGATAGAAAATTTTGACATTGACACCAATGATTTTTTTAGATTTGAGGAATGAATAAGCCATTTAAATCTTTCCAAAGCTTTCTACTAGCAACCCACCAAGAACTAACCAACCGAGTTAACTCAAATGGTATATAGCAGTACTGGCGAACCTCTTAGAGACCGAGTGCCCAAACTGCAACCCAAAACCCACTTATTTATCACTGGGTGCCAGGTGGGCATGGCCTACTGGGTGGGTGTGGCTGTGGTGATCATGGAAGATCGGGTGGGTGTGGCCAAGGTGGGTGTGGTCACCTCAATGTCATTCGTGGGGAGGGACACTTGTGGGGGGCGGCTGGTTGAAGAGAGAAAGTTCCCACCTCCAAGGCATGGTGCGGGTGCCCACAGGGAGGGCTCTGAGTGCCACCTCTGGCACCCGTGCCATAGGTTTGCCACCACTGGTATATAGCTAGGGAAGCAATCATGCTATGGATGAAAAGAAAGGACTCTGGAACAACTTCTTTACCATTATGTCACTTTGCTTAACTATGCATTCAAATGGATAGAATCTCTCAAATCTGAATAACCTAAGCTGAAATTCATAGCTATCTGGGGGGCGGAGGTGAGGTGTTTGTATATAGAAGATGGAACATAATGAATTTACAGAGAAAGTCCAGGAGTTGTGGTCCCAACATATCTGAAAGATTGAGGAAACCTAGGTTAGATTAGATTGGAATCATGTATCACATTTTATCATAATCCAACAAGTCATGATATAGGCATACTGAGTTCAGGCACTGATGACAGACGTTAATCTAATCCAGTCATTCCAAACATGGGTTTCTGGGTGTTGGACTAAAATAACTCGTCATCTATTGAATGTGATCATCATCCAGCTTGGTAGGTGGTCAAAGCATCTGAGATTTTCAAAATACATCCTTATACTTCAATGTCATTTGCAGTTCTGAGTAATGACTTATTTTGGCAAAGGCACAGTATCCCAGGCATGGATTTACTATTGTTTCAACTCTGTTCAAGGACAATTGCAAGGATAATTATATATGCATTCTCTGTATCTATTTTCCAGAAAAATGGAATTTGGGAGCAAAAAAAATTGATGTAACTGTAAGTCATGCTTATTTGAAACATGGACATCTTGCTATAACATGGAAAAATAGAAATTGATCTTTTGAATATATGTTGAAATATTACTTAGGTCAATCTAAAATTGATTAAGGAAAACAAGCCAACATATATCTTAAACTGGGGGACATAATTGCATCCTAGGATTAACAGACAGCATACAGGTAGTGTTCAACTTACAACAATTTGTTTAGTGACCATTGGAAGTTGCAATGGCACTCATAACGACCATTTCAGCATCTCCCCATGGTCACAAGATCAAAATTTGGGCACTTGGCAACAGGCATGTATTTATGACAGTTGCACTGTCCCAGGGTCATGTGATCACCATTTATAACTTTCCCACCCAGCTTCCAATGAGCAAAGTCAATGGAAGAGGTAGATTTGCTTATCAACTGCACAATTCAGTTAACAACTGCAGTGATTTGCTTAACAATGGAAATTTCCAGGCATTTTCTATCATGCTTCCCCATGAAATAACATAATGAGCAAAAATATACACATAAAAGTTATTTTTACAAATGGGATGAAAATATGGTTCTCGGCATATAGGATGCAATGCTGACCAGTGAAGTCCTGATGAAATCAGTACCTATTGTATGATTCTTACTGCAATAAAGCCAAGAGACAAAGACTACACAGACCACTTACAAGAGGGTGGTTAAAAAAAAGTCAGTGGTCATCACCATGAGATCAAACCTCTATTCCTTTTTGTATGTGTTGTATCTACTGAAGAAAGAGTGCCAATGTGCAAACTACTGGTGAACAAAAGAAGGGCACTTCTGCATCAAGACTTCATCACATTTTGAAACTCTTTGTGGTATCATATGAGTATAAGGACTGAATTTGGGAAAGGAGCAGCTCAGTGGCAGTTTGTTTAAAGTTGGTCAAATTTGGTGTATTGCTTGCCACATTATGTCTCAGTGGAGCTATCGGGTGCTTTGCTTTTTCATTGACCAGAACTCTGATGTTACCCCTAGGTTCTAGACTGCAGGCAACTCCTCTCAGTTAGAGCTACAGCATCTTGTTCCTCTCTCCTCCTCTCTCTCCATTCCAACCACCGAGAGAACCATCTGGTTATAAAATGCCAAATACTGGTCTTTTACCATTGTGCTATAAGAGCTGGCTATTGATACTTGTAGCCAAACAAATGCATGTACTGAAAGCATGATGAGAAAGAGGGCATCGACTATTTTATTTATTTTATTCATGGAGTGGAAGAGAGAGGGAATATTGTTGTTCTGGGCTCTGGAGTGGCTCGCAGCAGAACACTGGCTAAACTCTGCATTTTCCTTTGATCAGATGGAGGCATGCGCTGTCTGGCTAATGATGTTCCATGCATGTTCTCAGTATTTTGAATTCAGTAGTGGTGAACATGTCTTCAGGGCAGTTTTGAGTTGTATCAGAACATTTGCACAGTAGGAGCAACATTAGTATGGAAATGACCTCAAAAGGAAGGTCCAACAGATGTGGGATATGGGCAAGAATTATCCAATGAATAAGGGAGAGACTCCATCTAAAGAAATTTCAGTGTGCTGTAAGAAAATAATGTTAGTGGCATTGTAAGCCACATTTTCTAATGTTTATGATTACATCTGTCTTTATTTCATGATTCTTTGATCTTTAAAAGCCCCCTTTATTTATAAATACCATTTTCCTTCTGTTATATTGCAAAAACTACTAGCATACTCCTTCCTTCTTAAAATACAAATACTCCCATAGATTTCTGTAGGTGTAAACCTTTTAATGGCCCACAAACCTCATGTATAAATATCTCATTTTAATCATAGGCTGCCCTGAAAAATGTTAATATTATATGCAGTTCTAGTGGTATATAACATAACCAGCAGACTTAATCATGCCTTGTAAGTAAGATTACTCATTCAGGTCCCTCCCTGAAAGCAATAACAGAAAGGTCCTTTAATATATGTAAATGTCTATATCCAAGCAACAACAGTAACAGAAGAAGAGATCAAATTGTGCTTACATTATATATTTTCATTTGTGCTAAAAGCATCGCAAATACAGTACTGTATTACTATTGTGGAAAATAACTGGAAGTAGCGAGGAAATTTAAAAATAAAAATATATATGCTTTTAGTATTATCATGTAATCATATTTTATATTTTATAATAATCATTTTATAATCAATTGCCTGAGTAGATGCTTTGAGTATATGGGGAAAAATACAAACTTCAAGTGGAGGGATGGGAAAAACAGGAGTTACCATGGGGCCCAATGTGAGTCACCATCTAGGAATTGTTTTTAAGTACCTTCTGGTGTCTGGTACCCCTGGCAGATGTAGAAGATGGGAGACACCTCTCCTCTAGAATTGATAAGCATGTACATATATGGTCTGAGTAAACAGGATAGTAGGGGAGGGATTTTATTAGTATAATGTAAGCAAACAGGGTACATGGTGGCTCAGTGGGTTAGGATGCTGAGCTTGTCGATCAGAAGGTCGGCAGTTTGGCGGGTCGAATCCCGAGTGTCGTGTAACAGAGTGAGCGCCTGTTACTTGTCCCAGCTTCTGCCAACCTAGCAGTTCGAAAGCACGTAAAAATGCAAGTAGAAAAATAGGGACCACTATGGTGGGAAGGTAACAGCGTTCTGTGCGCCTTTGGAGTCTAGTCATGCCGGCCACATGACCACGAAGACGTCCTCGGACAAGCGCTGGCTCTTTGGCTTTGAAACAGAGATGAGCACCGGCCCCTAGAGTAGGAAACGACTAGCACGCATGTGCGGGGGAACCTTTACCTTTACCTTAAGCAAACAGGGGCAGAGATAATGTATTCTGTTTAGGTGCTTCTGATAGATTGTAAGATAGATAGCCTAAGATAGATAGCCTAAGCCAATGGGGCCATGGGGGAGGGAATGGGGTGTCGCGATAGGATGTATAATAATATGTGATTTTGGAATTTGGGGGTGTGGTTCAGTGCTTGGCTACATTGCATTGTTTGCCTTCCTGAATCCACCACACTTTGCAAACCGTTACTTTTTAGACTTTGTTGTGAAGTCTAATAAACTTCTTTTCTATTTGCAACTCTAACCAAGTGGATTTCAATTTGTGACTATTTTTGTGTTTAACACTATAGCACTATAATACTGTATTACTTTAAATATTGTAACATTGTGCATTTTAGGCAACATAAGAGAAAATATTTATAATAATACTTCCTCATACATACATATATAGCCCAGAATTATTAATCTGCCTTGAATTCCCCACTTTCCATTTTTTTATTTTTGAAGAGTGATAAAAAATAAGGCAATACTACGATATAGAGTATACTTCAAAATCTTATGTTTCTACAAAATCTCTTTTTTCTTCTTGTGTTTTCCTTGCTAACATTTTTAACCTCAGCCTAGAAAAATTCACAAAGTTGAAACTGATAGGAAAGCAAAGATTATTCTCATACTGTTCTACTTTTCCAGTCTGAGACTACTCCCCTATAACTCCTAAAGGATAATTAGTGAAAAAGATTGATTGCAGGAGCCTTGAGTTATTACACTTGCAAGCGAAATGTTGGGGCCTTCAGCCATGCATTTACATTGTTCTAAGCTGCATTAATGTTCATCCCTATTTGACTGAGAAGAGTTCAGGCAGGAGTTAAGAGAGACATATGTGCTCTGAGAGCTCTATCAAAAATTAAAGATCTTTAACAGAACTTGTAAAAAGCTTATCTACCATGCTCGTCTATTTATTTGCACCCAGACATATGTTAAACTAGTGCTAAACTGAATTTAATTTACAAAGAGAGAGGCAGTCACTGCAAAATCTCCTCCAGAGTGTGTTCTATCACTGGGGCTTCAGTCAGCTGCAGACTCAGGGAATTCTGACCGTGATCGCTCACTGTGGCAGATCGGCTGACTTCCCACAGGGTATGTTTGACCAACTCTGAGAATGTCACATTAAAGAAGGATGAGACCTTCTTACTGAGAAGGACATAAAGGATAGGGTTCAGGCTACTATTGAGAAAGGCAAAGCCAATAGAAAGAGGCATGGCACTTTCAAGCAAATCATGCAAAGAGGCATTATGATGAGCTGACAGTTCCAGAATGGTAAATATTTGATATGGGGTCCAGCAAATAAAAAAAACCACCACCACCACAAGAATAGTCCAGAAAAGCCTGCTGGAGGTTAGTACTGTACTTTTTTTAACCTGGCTGACTAGAAAGGAATAACAAACAATCATAGTTAAGAGTGGAAAAAGATAGCCACAAATGAACTTTATCCATGTAAGTGTGTGATGCCTGAATACAATAACATCAAAGTCATGGTGAAAGTTGTAATAGCATATGGTGATATTTTGGGGTGATATAAATGTGTCTTTGAAATACAGTGCTGGGCTTCCAAGAAGTGTAGCCAAAATCCAAATGAGTAGAATCAGGATACAGGCATTCCTAAGTGTCCGATGCTTATAAGAGAAGGCAGGGTGGATCAGATGGACATAACGATCAAGGCTGATTGCTGTCAGGAAGAAGACACTGGCAAACATGTTGAGCAAGGTTATAAAAGCATTTGCTTTGCACAACCATTTCCCAAAAGGCCAGTGGAAGCCCATGATCACATATGTAATATATAGGGGCAAGAACAAAACAAATATTAAGTCTGCAATTGCCAAGTTGAGGAACCAGATGGATGTAACTGTCTTATTCCATTTGAAGCCCATGATCCAAATAACTATTGCATTGCCAGGTACTCCTAAGAGAAAAGCCACCATCTGTAGCACAAGAGAAGTGATTTGCGTATGACCGAGGTAGGCCTGGGCTGGCTCATCTTCCTCATAATCTTCAAAGTATTCAGTAAAGTTATCTTGGTACAGGAAGTCAGTTGATGACATGACCACACTCTTGTCTCCTGCGAATTTGGATCTGAGCAAAAAGGAATAGAGCAGGTAGTTACAAGTATAATAACAGTGGTATTTTCAAGCAACGTGCTGGTATCTATAGGTTCCCAAATGCTGCTCAGTTATTCAGCCTTGTATGGCAGCTTCAAATATTGATCTGCATGGTAGATGGACTCTTATTTAAAAGATATGGGAATACACTGTGTCAGAAAACAGCAAGGTATCATTGCACCAATTGTACCCAACATTATAGGGCACAGTTTATTTAGACCACCTCATGCTCATTACTGTATTTAGTGTTTTGCGCAAGGACAATGGCAATTACTTGTACCTTGGAAGTGTGAGTCCAATTGAAGAAAGAGCCTACAGTTTTATGCCAATGGCTTCTGCTTATGATTTGAATACTTCTTATCATATTTATTATTATCATTGTATATATTTCCCAGAAACACTTGACACTTCTGTAAATGGATGTTATAGTCCACTGTATCTGGGGGGGGGGAAGAAATGAAAAAACAGGCTGGGAATAGCTGTCACCGAATCTGCTTACCTTTCAGTGCTTTTCCCCTAAGGCTCTCTGTGATGTTGACGGGGTTCACACATCCACTAAATCAGTCATAATGTACTTTATTTGGTCTGATATAACATGATATGTGAATGCAGCTTGTAGTTTCTATTTCTCGATCTGTGGGTTGGTGTGAGACATGAATTCAGCCACTCCTGAGAGATACGCAAAACATAATTAAGCAAAATACAGCTCTGCGTGTGAAAGTCCATCCTTTCTGTAAAATATGTAGTGTTGTGGTTAAGACATTAGGGTTAGGAAAGTCTGAGTTGTAGTCTCACCTTGTGCACAAAGCCAGCTGGATTACCTTGGGCCAGTTATTCTCTCTCAGCCCTAGAAAAGAAGTAATGACAAAGGACTTCTGAAATCTTGCCAAGAAAAACTGCAGGGACTTGTTCGGGAGTCAAAAACACTGATTCAAAGTCACAAAAAAATGCATGTGGAAAAGCAGAACTACACTACTTAAAACTCCCTGCACTAAAAATGGCAAAACGGACAAACACTGCACCTCTCAAGAGGTGGGAAGCTTGGCTGGCTATTGCTTGTCAAAAGTGTTCAAGTCAATACCTACAGGGTACTGTCCTACAAAAACCTACAAGAGAAATCGAAAGTGGCAAAGCACGAAAAACAAAGAAATGGTCAGAAAGCAACATTGTTTAAAATAGAAATTCTTTACCGTCTGTAAAAATAAAACAATAAATTAAGAAGAGATGCTTCTTTAGAATATATTACTTGCTGCAATACTTTCCCCTCCACAGAACTCTTCTGAAAGAAAGTCAGATAGAAAAATGTTATGAAACGCTAATGGTTGATGCTCTATGAACACCATGTCATTAAAACATAAGTTAACTCTTTACAATCTCTTTTTTAAAGGCCATAACCAAATATCACCCTTTCTATACTTCTATGCTTTTCAGGGAAAATAAATGCATTTATTTACTCTCTCTGAGAACTATGCCTCATCTCCTAATCCCTTTTATTCTGATGTATAGCAGTTGTGGGCACCTTTACCCAAACAATTTGGTATGCATTTTGACACAGTATGTATGTTTTTAATTGCAAGCCCACAGCATGGAAGAAACAGTTTTCTTAATTTTAAAATCACAGGGTGTATGTGAAAACAAAACACGCTTTCCATGTAAGTACAACCATAACATAAAACATAACATAAAACAAAACTACAGCTTTGTTCACTTTAACACAGTAGCTCCCATCCCTAAAATAATTTGCATACAATGGAAGTTTCTGTTTTTAAATTGTAAGGATCCTCTTCTATTTGTTTAGGTACAACTTTATGCAAACTATCTGGGGGAAAAACCCTATTCAACTCCATGATGAAGCTTAAGAACAGTTTTTGAGATGTCATGGATCTCACTGAAAGCATTTAGAGTCATACTACTCAAAATTTCCATATGCCACTCAACCTCATTAAGTTTAATTAACTTCATTGCTAAACAATCAAAACATGCAATGCAGATGTACTTAGAACAGCATGTGCAAGAACAGCTTGCTGAATTGAGAGGAACACTTTTTGGAGCAATTTTGTAAATTTTGTTAAAAATATCAATAATAAAACCAGCTTGACATTCTTTCATTTTATTCACAGTGGCAAGTTTTTAGATATTACTTACAGTACATTGCTTGGTATTATGAATATAGCCTGGTGATAAATGATCCCCACATAGGAGAAACATAGCATATTTGCTATTCAACTCAGATGGTTAAATCACCTGACTCTGACTTTTAATGCACTGAGAAAAAGTCAAGTCAAATGAATAAGTAAATTTAATTTTTTTTCTCCCCTTTCTCCTTTTTAACAAATATGCCACAGACAGAATAGTAGATGTTTGGTTTTAGGCTTTAGGCTGGGCAGAATGCGTTACTGTGTGACTGAACATATAGGAAGATAGAAAACATAATAAACTCAAAGAGTAACTTTACTTTTATAAGTTGATCTGGAAAACTGCTTTTGAAGACTTTCAAGATTCTGTCAATTTACCTACCAATAAAAAACATTCCAGAATACCAAGTGGTTATTATGTCCTGAGTTTATCAGCCTCAGTGGACCTGACAATTAATACTGTTACTAATTGAAATTAACAATAACAACATTGTGAGGAAGTGGAATTAGCAGGATCAAGTCACAGGAACACATAGGGAGAAATTTAACCTTTCTTCCTATCACTCCTGTTCCATTCTATTAGCACCACTAGAAGATTTCGCCACAGTGTCAATATTAACTTCAGCTGCAAGCAAAGCTTAATTTGAGAAATAGGGCTATATTTTAAAATGTTCTCTCTTTAATTCATGGAACAGACATTTTTTCTGTAGTGGGGGTGGGGTGAGCTGAAGAGGCAGCCTGGGGAGGAGTCAGTGAGAGGGCAGAGAGGGGCTGGGGCTCAGCTAAGGCCAAGGTGGTGGTGGGGGGTAAGCCTGAGGGAGAAGGTGATAGCGAGGAATGGGAGAGGCTTCTGTGGGGTAAACCTGAGGGAGAGAAGCGGATAGAAGAGGAGAGGCTTCTGTGGGGCAAGCCTGAGAGGAGGAGGTGGAGGTGGAGGAGGAGGAGGAGGAGGAGGAAGAAGAAACTGACCAGCCACCTGAATACTTTCCCTGCACATGACCTGCCTGCTGAGAGAGGCTGGCCACTATCTCATCACGAGTCCCAGCCAAGCAGAGGTGCTTAAGTCAGGGACCACTGTGAACTGACAGCCATACTAAGAGGGCCAGGAGAACTCAGACTAGAGCGGCCCTTTAGGGGGTAGTGCTACATTTCCATAGCAATAAACTGACAGGTTTTACAAATTTGCAGTAGAAGCAATGCACAAAATAGCCAGGTTGATGTCAATAACATCAGTAATCTCATTTTTCCCAGAACAGGCTTGCCTGGGCACACAGATACAAACAAAACAGGTGAGTTTTTAATAATTTTAAGCACAAGTAGCACTTTTCTGGTCTGTACGGGGAAAAGGAGCTTTCCTTAAGCAAAAAGAATAAGCAAGATTGACAATCGAATTGCAAACTACTGCAAATCCTCCATCAGTACTGTTGTGTAGTTGATTCTTTGCAAGCACTGAGCAAGACGGAGGGTTCAAACAGCAACAGAACAGGCTTTATTGTAGGTCAGAACATAACAGAAGCAACATAGGAGCTTCTGCGTAGCTATTTATACAATTGTCCAATAGGTGGCGACCAATAGGTTTAAAGCAAAGACCTACTTAAGCCAGCTGGAGACAGCCAGTCTAGACCGGACCCAGCAACCGTTACAACATACACGTGAATTCAAGGAATTAACAAATGGTGCAACAAGCAAGTACCGGTACTTTCAGCATATAAAAGGCCAGTACACTACAAGTACCACTGAGAAAGTGAGCAAGAGCAAAGGAAGAAGCACACTTGCCAGCTTAGAAGAGAAAAGAGAGGCAGTTTTTGCCTTTATTTAAGTGAAAATGCAGCATCTTAAGAACAAAAATTTCCGAAGATTGTGCTGATCCTGTCTTTGGTTTAACACAGAAATCCAAAATCTCACCAGCAGTGCAACTATGACTTTTTAGTCAAGATTATTTGCATATGATCCCATTTCATTTCTGTGACCCTCCAAGAACATAAAATGGCTGTGCTTTTGGAAAGTATGTTCTTGAACATCTCCTTGGTTATACAGATGGAATTAACATAAAATTTATATATAATATACCAAAGCAATCATCTGTGAATCTAGCTTACCTAGCAGGATAGACCCTAAATGCATTACTCTACTATTGTTATCATTCCAAGATAGCAAGATCATAGCCAGTGGTGGGATTCAAATATGTGAACAACCGTTGGTTTTCTGTGTGAATGCCGCTTCCGGAACTCCATTCTGGGCCTGGGCAACAAAAAATTAGCTACCGGTTCTGCCGAAGTGATGCAAACTGGCTGAATCCCACCACTGCCTATAGCCAGATTGGGGGGATAAATGGGAGTTCTAGCTCAACATAAAGACACACAAGGATGTCAGAGGCCAACTTTCCCCATTCATCTTTCTTTCCTTCATCTATTTCCCTCAGTATTGGCTTCAAGCTTGCATTATCTGCATCTTCTAAGGAAATGGAAGATTAAACTTTTTTCTTTCAAATGTTAGCATTAAATTTAAAAATGTTGTTTAGCAGAGAGAGGGTATATAGCTTTGTGGTAAAGATAACTTTTGAAAATATTTTCAAAATGTCACATTTTGTTCAGGATGCAAGATATATCATGTAATTCTTCCCAAGAGGATGAATTATACTCAAAACACCAGCACCACCCATATGAGTCATGAAAAAAATAGCAAAAATGAACAAGTCATTTAAACAGCTGCAGTTGGAAACAGTTTTGGGATCAGAATGAATAAATGTTATTTTCAGTGAAAATAAAGTCAACTGGTGACTTTCAATAAAAAATACTTGCTTTCCATAGCAAAGAGCTCAGTCTTGTTGCCATTTTGTCTATATCTTCAATGTTTTAGCCCCAAGGCATTTGGGGTCACAATAATGCATATAAATATACGTATACAAACACAAATATGCACATTATTTTCTCATTTGGTTTCCCCTGTATTTCCCTACACATTTCCAAATATCTGATATTTGAGAAGAGCATTTCCATTAGACACAATGTTATAGATATAAAGCACCATCCTAGGCAGTTGGAGTGCATCCAAATTTGGATAATGCAAACTGATATATTTTCTAATGCTGAAGCAAAATTTGGTTCAGGCTTTTTTTGTATTTTCATTTATTTTTCTTTTTAAATTATGTTAATAGTTTATCAAATCATTGCAGACTGGAATCTAGAAAATTCTTTCCTCTATTATTGGATGTATATATGTATGGACTGACTGATACTTTCTCACATTCCTAAACTGCAAGATAAACTGTCTTTGCTCTTCAGGTCAGGCTAGGATAGGACTATGTTTGTCTTAACAAGATGTCTGTAGTTTATCTTCTAATAAGATAGAGAACACTTAACTGTTGATTGACATCTGGTTTGTCTCTTTGTGGACTCTAATTAACCTTATTGCTTTTTTCCTCATTAACATCCTCACAGGTTCTTTAGCGTTCATTTAAATGAACATGTGTGGTATTATATGTAACATGTTTAACTTCATGATTTTAACTGATTTTAACTAATTTTAACTGATTTTCTATGCAAGGGGGAGGATGCCTTTGTCTTATTCAATCAACTTTTCTTTTGTAATTTCCCTTGATGCCTTAACTATAAAAGAAAATATAAGTTGGGTTTTGAGGTTCCCTCTTTGGAAAGGACCCCTTTTATTAGAACATTCTGAATAAATCATAATTAAATGATCTTCTGCCTCTGTTTGCTTCATTGAGGTCTGTGTGTATTGGGCCACAAACCTAATGAGGAACACCACAGTAAATAAATAATCTATATTTCTTTTGAGTATTAAGCAGAGGATCACTTTAATGAAGGACAATTCATTGTAGTGTTGCTTTTTTGTCCTGTTAAAGTAAGTCTGTGTTTATTCATTGGGCTAAATTATAATTCTTTTATTTACTGTATATTTAAAAAATTGCTAGTGGGATATATGAGCCCTTTATCAGAAATCTACTGATTTAGATTAAATAAATTCTAGATATAATCCCTAAAGTATTGATATATTCTAGTCACAGCTGGAAATCAGTGGAAGGAATACTTAAAACTTAGAAGAAATTCAAGAAACCTTCTAAAATAGCAAGATGCTATTCTGCTTGAAAATCGAGTACTAAAGCAATTGTGTTTGACAAGGAGTACAGAGGGTATGATTGCAAGTCAAATATAAATGGTGACACACTCAGTATGTATCTAGAATGTTCATTAAGGATGGGAAAATGGGTAGAGAAAACCTATAAGGGATATATGTAGGAATGAATGGAAAAGGCAGTGCATAAGGGAGTGTGTCTCCTCACTTTGTTAAAAGGAAGTAAGAGTGGGGAACTTAAAAATTAATTGGGTATGCTTAGAATAGGTTACTGAAAATTGTTTGGGGCAAAATTATTTAATTATTTAAATTATTTTAAATTATTTTAAAAATTATTTTAAATTATGTAAACTATTATTTAAATTGTTTAAAAGAAACAGACCAAATAAAAGAGGTGAAGTTGCTCTCTATATAAGAAACAATTACATCTCTACAGAAATAGAGCACAACAATGATGAAAACTGTCTTGAATGCATTTGGTCAATATAAAAGGGATGGAAATGACATTGCCATAGGTGTATACTAGAGGCCACCCATCAAAACAGAGGTAATAGATGAACCTTTTGGTAGTCAGTTAACTAAGGTATGTAGGAAGCATATCACAATAGTAATGGGGGACTTTAATTACCCTGACATCAACTGGGAGACAAACTGTGCACCAAGTGGAAGATTAAACAGATTCCTGACAAACTTAGCAAACAACTTTGTCTCCCAAAAAGTAGAGAAGGGAACTAGGGGATCAGCCATATTGGACTTAATTCTCACTAACAGAGATGAAATGATAGAAGATATTGAAGCCACAGGAACCTTGGGGGTTAGGGTGATCATGCAATATTAGAATTCAACATTATGCAAGCACAAGCAATAAAACACAGTCAAACTAGAGTCTTGACTTTAAGAGAACTAATTTCAATAAACCTAGAGCTTGGGAAGGACTCCATGGATGAGAATTCTCAAGGGGAAAAAACTCAAGAAGCTTAGGAAATTTTGAAAAGTGAGATTATAAAAGCCCAGCCTAGCACAATACCAACAAAGAAGAAAAATAACAGCTCTCAAAAGAAACCAGCATGGCTGCATAAAGAACTCTCTGATAAATTGAAAGACAAAGTGGACAAATACAAAAAGTGGAAAGAGGGGCATATAACTAAGGCAGAATATCAGCAAATAGCCCAAGCCTGCAAAGATGAAGTGAGGAAAGCTAAGGCTCAAAATGAACTAAGGCTTGCAACAAAAGTAAATAATAACCAAAAAAGGATCTTTCAACATGTAAAAAACAAGAAAATTTAAGAAAATGATTGGTCCATTACTGGGAGAAAGTGGCAAGAAACAAGCAACAGAGAGAAAGCAGAACTACTCAACTCATTTTTTTTGCATCCATATTTACACAAAAGGAAAAAACAATCCAACCTATCCAAAACAGTACCATAAAAAACAAATTAGAAACACAAGTTAAGACAGACAAGAATATAGTAAGTGAGCACATGTCCACCCTAGATGAGTTCAAATCACCAGGACCAGATGGACTATACCCCAAGGTTCTGAAGCAACTGGCATATAAGAAATGGTTGCTGGAATTGGGTATGTCTAGTTTAATGAAGAGAGGGACGAGGGGGTGACATGATGGCAGTGTTCCAATATCTCAGGGGTTGCCACAAAGAAGAGGGAGTCAAGCTATTCTTCAAAGCACCTGAAGGCAAGAGAAGAAGCAACGGATGGAAACTGACCAGTGAGAGAAGCAACCTAGAACTAAGGAGAAACTTCCTGACAGTTAGAACAATTAATTAGTGGACCTACTTGCCTCCAGAAGCTATGAATGCTCCTACACTTGGAAGTTTTTAAGACGAGACTAGACAGTCATTTTTCTGAAATGGTATAGGGTTTCCTGCCTGAGCAGGGGGTTGGACTAGATGACCTCCAAGGTCCCTTCCAACTTTTGATGATGATGACGATGATGATATAGGTCAAGAATGAATGAATGAATGAATGAATATTAAATGAATGTGAACCGAATATCAAAGTAAATGAGAGAGATGAGAAAAAATATATTGAGATGATTTGGTCATGCAGACAGAATGAAAACTGAATTGTAGAACAAATATATAAAGGAAGAACAAATTCATTGAAAGAGAAGAGTGAGAAAAGTATGGTTGCACAGAACTGAAATCTTTAAAAGGATAGGTGAAAGGATAAGGATAAAACAGCAATACAGAAATAGCTGTGTGAATAGGGAGAAAGCAAAAATGATTAACAAGAGTAGAAAGATATATATGGAGAGATAAAGTGAATCATGTTGGTATAAATTAGATTTAGCTATATTTTCTTTTTTATTTTATATATTAATGTCTTTGTCTTACTATTTCTTACTTATTTTCTGTGCTTTGCATAAAGTTGCTCATCCTGAAAGAAAATAGTGTGATGGGTATGTATGTATGATGCTAAACCTAATCTAACATAACCTTTATTCTGGTTCTTTCCGTCATGAGAATAACATGGATGAAAAGAAGATAAATTCTATAGTAATGACCAAAAGATGAAAGCAATAACTAGATGGCCCATAAAGCACTATTGCTAAGAATAGTGAAAGACAAAGCTTGAAGCAACCTAGGGAATTTATAAATTTAAATTAAATATTGTAACTTGTTAGTATTGGATTTATATCCTAGTAAAGGATATAAAAAAGATGTTGAGACTCTGGAAAGGAGTTCAGAGAAGAGCAAGAATGATGAGAGGTTGGAGGCTAAAATATAGGAAAAACAGTTACACAAATTGGGTATGTCTAGTCTAATGAAAAGAAGGACTGGGGAAGACATAATAGCAGCGTTACAATATTTGAAGGGCTCCTACAAAAACGAGGGGATCAAACTATTTTCCAAAGGACCAAAAGGCAAGACAAGAAACAATGGATGGAAATTACCAAGCAGAGAAACAACCTAGGTCCTAGAACTAAAGAGAAATTTCCTAACAGTGAGAGCAATCAACCAATGGAACAGCTTGCCTTCAGAAGTTGTAGGTGCTCCATCATTGAAGTCTTTTAAGAAAAGACTGAACAACCATTTGTCTGAAATGGTACGAGTTTGACTAAAAGAGGGGTCCCCAACCCCTGGTCTGTAGACTGCCACCAGGCCATGGCATGCCAGAAACCAGGCGGTGCAAACAAACGATGCCCCATCCATGGGATGCAGGCAACACATGAAACCATGCCCCATCTAGTCCGTGAAAAAACCTCTCTCCATGGAACCAGTCCCTGGTGCCCAAAAGGTTCGGGGCTGCTGGACTAGAAGACCTTTAAGGACACTTTCAACTCTGTTATTCTATGTTCTATTCCCTCTCCCATAGGACATCTGTGCCTCACAAAAAGAGGTAAAGGCTAAGCAGGCAAAGGATACCTTGTTAGTGCAGCTTCTTGCAAGGACACTTTTGTTATTATTAATGATTCCTCTGCCAGTTATAGAACATTCAAGCAGGGAATCAGCTACAAATCAAAACGCAAGGATGTTGATAATGACACAATTTCTCTTTCGAATCATATTCCAAATGCTTTTCAGTCTTGTTTGTGTTTATTTTTATTTTTCTGGTCCTTATAGCCTCTCTGCTTTATTATTTCCTCTGTAGCTCACTAACTGTGATAGCCAGTTAATCTGGGAATGAGAAAGAAAGTTCTGATCTCCTGGTTCATTGCAATGTTAAGATAAATGTCACCTACTTAGATTCCATAGAAAGACGCTAATGAAGGTGGGGTAAAATAAACCATATTATTTCAGACAACTGGTAGTGAGAGATAAAGAGAATACCAGCTCTTTGTCTCTTGTTCTGGCTTTCTATTTTCAAGAATGCTTTAAAACAAGAAAGCACTTGTCCCCTACCCCGCAGTCTAAAATCACAGAAAACCAACAAGTGTAGTACCTCCTACACAGCTTCTCAAAATTCAAAGCTGTTGAAGCGTCTTCATTTGAAAGAAAAGGTTTTGTCTGAGATCACAAAGTTTAAAACAAACAAAAGCATACAAAGAAACTGAGATATGGGGGTGGGGGAGGGAGACGGACACTTACCTTTTTAATTCTGCTGGATGGTAAAGGCACCTGAAAATCCCCCTAAAACAAAATAGAATTCATTAGATCATGTTCTCCCAGTTGCTTCTTTCTTTTTTCACTGTGTTCAGATTCCACATTAGCAACAGGAAAGGTGGAAGCACTTCCTCAATAAAATGAGAAATTGCTTTATATTTTGCACTGTTTATTCCACAGCAAGAAAATCCTACCCAAATGAATCATTCCGTCTCTTGCTATTCATATGGAGATGAATTCTCTCTCTGTGTGTGTGTGTGTGTGTGTGTGTGTGTGTGTGTGTGTGTGACACACACACACACCTCAGTGTAGCACCCTTAACCCTTCACAAAGGGAGCAGGAACCATCTTCTACTCAATCCTACTAAGTTCAAATGACTGTGATTACTTGGGCCATCCAGATCTGAGAATAATTCATGAAGAAGTGTGATCTTTGGATGGGATCACGCTTCTCCATTAAAAGGTTGCATACAACTTGGGGTTTTTCCTGGACTCAAAAATCTTGCTTAACTTGGCAAGGAAGGCCTTTGCCCAGCTTGATCTGCTTGCCAGTTACATCCTTTTCTAGATTGTAGGATGCTCAGACAGTCACACATGCCCTAGTCAATTCATGGCTTGATTATTGCAATGAGCTCTATACAGGCTTCTTGAAGATCACCCAGAAGCTTCCACTGGTCCAGGATGCAGCATCTGGGCAGTAGTGGACATGCCTCATTATGTCCATGTAACATCTCTGCTTCTCAAATTGAACTGGTTGCCAGTTTGCTTCCAGCTGCAGTTCAAGGTGATGGTGGTTATCTATAAAACCCTATGTGGCATAGGGCCTGCTTACTTGAAGGACGGATTGTCTCCCATAGTATTTGCCTGGCCAATTTGATCTTGCAGAGTTGGTATACTGCAAGTCCCTTCAATTAAACAATGTCATATATTGGGACTTCAGAAATAAGTAAGAATGGCTTTTCTACAAATAGGATGATAGTCATTCTGAGGCTGTTTTAATGGCATTTGGACCTGGTGACTTAAAAAAGAAGCCTGGATTTAAAAACCTTTATTTTGTAAATTGCCTGGTAAATTATTTTGTATAAAGTTATAATAATGTGGATAATAAATAGTAAAAGAGTTAAAGCTTCTTTCTTTTTGGGAGGAAAGTAGTTCACTCAATGAACTGTAGTAAAATGTTCTCTGACTTCTTGAGTTTTCTTGACTATCTAGGACAATCACGGGTCATCAACAAACTCCACCAAAACTCTCTCAGTATTAAATCCAAGCCCAAAACCATACTGAAATGGATCTAGATTATGTGAACAATGGCTTATGTTGACTGGACTCTGCATCAACTTTCTCTTTAAATCACAGAATCTGAACTGTAGAATAAATTATATGTTAATACTATATGAAAACTAAAATATTCATAGTTTGTTAGCAGAAAGGGACACCTTTAAAAAGTAGATGTATTCACACTATGTTTTATTAAGCAAATTTCTGCTTTTTTAAAAAAGAAATTGTATAAATATGGTCCATAGTAATTTAATTCAGTAGAACTCTACCCATCAAAGTTCAGCACCGAGAAATAATAGTGTATTTTCTGCTGTAGATGCAGCAATTAACAAATCAGGGGTATTCTTCACAAATTTCCTACAAATGCATAATTCTTCACAAATTTCCTACAAATGCACAATTTATATATTTTGCTTTTGAAATGGGACTCCACTTGCATACATAAATATGTGATCTAATTGCAAAACTATCCACTAGTGCAGACCCCCAACCCACCCCCAAATAGTCTTGATCTCAAAACCATAAGACACAGAAGATTGGTTCTACGTATGATTTTTGGTGCAATTTCTGCAAACATTGAGATTACTTTTCTCAGAGTTCTGATTGCTTTCTCTAGAACCTATGATAAAAGGGAAAATTCTCTTCTCTTTGAATATATTCCTTTCTTCATTTTCATGGCCATTTTCTTTATGTCTATAGATATTGTTTGGTTCTGGTAGACAATGACTCAGAGTGGTTCACAATGAAAGAGTTTATTCAATACACATAAGTCAACTGACAACTGTCAAATGTTTCAAGCTTTTATACTAGAACTGTTTAAACTGTAACCAATCATCAAACGCTATTTTCCCGCTTCTTTGCAACTTCAACCAATAGTTGCACCAGAATCTCCCGCTTCAAGAACCTTCTTTTGCAACCTGCTATTTACATGTTTGCAACTATTTACAGACACAACAGATATTATGCACAAAAATAATCCAATGTCTAAGCTACATTAGTCTGCAGCTATATGTTTGATCCTTCTGAATGATTCAACACACACAGACATACAACATCAGCAAAAACATGCAAACATACCTGTTTTTGGTGCTGGTGTCATGCCAAGAAAAATGTTTAAAAATAAATGTGTTCCTGTTAGAGCTCTACCAACAGCAGAAGACTGACGCTTCTCAGTTCACAATATGCTACATTGCCAGAAAGAAATCTGGATAGCTTTTTCTTTTGACAAAGCTGGCATTCGCCTGGGATTGGGTGGGTACTGGCAAATTACACAATCCTAGCAATTATGGACAAGCAAAAATAGTCTTCAGGAGGCTAGTTCAATTGATACAAAAATGTTTCAGTATCCTGTGACTAAAATCAGGCTGTCCATGGAGTTCCCAATTTAATACATTCTAGTGATTCCAAAGTGAATGTATTTATAGGTAGACTGAAGTCTGGCTGTTGTTCTTGTGTTTAGCCTGACAGAATCCCAGAATTTGCATTCTTCTTCATGGGATACTTTGGGCCAAGTAGATTCCTAACCTTATGTAAACCCTAAAGCCATCTTGCTGAAGCTAAGCAAGCCTGAATTTTGCCAGTATCTTGAAGGGACTCTGCCCAGGAATTCCTATGTACAACATCTTGATTTTTTCTGCAGAAAGGAAGTACATACTTAGTCCCTTTGAACAGCTACATTGTGTATGTCAGTTGTGCCTTTTCCTAGACCAAGAGGCTTTTCAGATAGTCACTAATGCCCTAGTCATATCATGGTTCAATTACTGCAATGGTGGGTACATTATATGTTCATTGTTGACAAGATTGGCTATCTTCTTCTTATTAAATGGTTGTGGGCTTTTTGCTTGAATTTTGTTTAGTTTTGTTTTTATACTGTGAATCATCCAGATTTGATTGGGGTTGGTGATGTCTAAGTTGAAATAAATAAGTTGAGTATCATCTTCCCCAGACTGCTGTGCCCATTGTGTCTCTACTTTAAGCAGAATGGCCAAACAGAAAAGCAAATTGAAACAAACCATAATAAAGGAAAGTTTGGAAGACTGCCACCTTCTCAGCCTATTCTTACCCAGATGCTAAGACCATGTGCTCCGTGTTCATAGCTATACAGAACATCTACTTTAGTGAAATGTCTTCTTCTGGCTTTGTTTCTGTTCCCTGAATTTAATAGATTCTTTCCTACTATTGCCATAGAACGTGGGAATATACGAAAATCATAGATCTATTTGCTTTTCTGATGTCAAAACTATATATAAAAAGCAATAGCCATATATCAAATAAGAAAAATACACAGAATTGAACATACCAAGTAGTTAAAAAACTATACAGCTAGGCAGTTTTCTGTGTTATGTTTTAAAATGAAATCTTGAAATACTAAGCCTCATCTAATACGGTAAGCACAAAAAGTGATCTTGATCTTTAGGCAATCCACCCACTTAGCAAAATAAAGCAGAACAAATTTTTATCAATCTTCATAACCACATTCTCAACAAATTTACAATATTCCTCTTGAATAGAAGTAAGCAGAAAAAGTATTATTTTCAGTTAACTAGAGCACACATGTATACTGTATATACACAAAAAACACTATAAATTAATTTTTCAGATAAAAATTACCGAAGCAATACAAGTCTTAACGTATTTGCCAATAATGAAAATATTACCTAAAATGAAATAAATGTTCAATATAATAAGGGCTGCAAAATGAGCTGGAGGAAAATTACAAAACTAAATGCATTAAACATTTCTTTGTCATTCAAATCCTACTGTTGGCAAGATGGCCTATCAGCAAATTCTATTTACTGTAACATTACAATGTCTTTTTAGCTGGAGTCACAACTCCAGCTAAAGTCCTAAAAGGGGTAAATGGTTGCATGATCAGTGAACCCCAAACTTGAAGCACTGAAAACAGGAGAGTGAGGGAGAGAACCAAACCCATCTCTGGTATTTTAAAAAGGCATCATTTGCGAAAAAAGATCACTTTTAAAATGTTATTAGTTATTTATATCTTTCCGGAAGTAAGACTGTGCATTTATAATGAAAGGAAATTAGATTTCCAAGAATAAATCCACATTGTTTCTGATTAATCAGTGAATTTGTCTGCAAAGGAAGGTCATGTCCCAGGTTTCAAAAATAATCCCTTTGCAATATATACTTTATCTTTTTTCCCCACAGCATAATGCAATTATCAGTCATATCATTACCATGTAATAGCAGTATTTTCAAACTTTTTTTGTATGTAGCATCCAAATAGTAAAAAGGCCCAACATAGCAGTTTATAAATGAAGTTATATATCAGCAAGTAGAACATCTTTTAAAATAATGTAAACAAAAAATACAGATTTATGGCTTCAGAAGTTGACAATGAACCGAGATAGTAAGGAAAGAAGAATGCAAGTGCATGTTCATATCTTTCAGTTGCAATTCTTTACATATTTATTCAGGAGCAAACCCAACTGATTTCAGTGAGAATTGGTTCTGAATAGAAATATCTAAGATATTGCAGCTGAGATTGTTTTAGTTTATGGTATCTAAAGATAGCACAATCCTAGCCAAGCTTACTCTGAAATATGTTTTACTCTGCTCAACATGATTTACTCCTCACCTAGAAACATCAAAAGATTATGTTTCCCCAGGGTAATACACTTACTGAGTACAGCGTCTAAATTAACATACATTAAATTTAAACTTATTAAATTTAAAACCCACTTACCTAAAAGAACAGATGTCTCCTTGGTAGAAAGTTAAACCTCTTCTGCTATTTAATTTTTTTTCATCATCTATAAAGGGATCACAATTCTTTGCACTTGTTGCAGGATTTATTTTAATTTCTTCCTCCCTAGCCTCTTCAGAAAAAATAGTGTTGAAGCAGTCTATATTATATTCTGAATAAAAGAAAAAGGCTGTCTTACAAATATCTTACATATTTTAATTTCTTCCTCCCTAGCCTCTTCATAAAAAATAGTGTTGAAGCAGTCTATATTATATTCTGAATAAAAGAAAAAGGCTGTCTTACAAATATCTTACATATCTTACAAATCATCAGTTTGGCAAACATTTGAGTGACACTATTCCTGGCTCTTATGTAACACTAATTAATTGAAACCATCTGATCAACAGAAATAATGTGGGTCACTGCAAGGTGTTCCTGGCCACCATTGACTATTTTCAAGATTTATTTATTATGTACTATAATCTGTAGGCAATTTTACTAAACTATGTTTTACAAATGCAAGAACAACGCCCTCTAAGGAAATGGCATCATTTGGGATCAACATCAAATTCATGAAAGCAGCTTTTAATGTGGTTGGCTGAGATTTTGAAAAGCCTTGGGAAGTCTTCGACTATAAAATAAATCAGAAGTAAATAGCAGCTTAATCAACAGACTTTCTTCCATTTCAGCCATTTTAAATCAAGAAGTCTGCTGGCAATGGCAGAGCTTTTAACAAAGCATATTTCAAGCCCTAGAACTTTCTCATTTGTGACATATTACAGTCATTATAAATATGTATTTTAAAATGTGTTAAATATGACACTGATGCAAGAAAGCCCACACCAACATTTCACACAAAATATCATTCAAAGAGAATTGCTCATAGAAAGTTAGGCAGACCTTGTTTTGAAGCCTGATGGATAAATGTGCAAAATACCACCAGGTCTTCTAAGGCCTCATTTCAAAGGAAAACAGACTCAGATTCAAAGAACACAGAAAGCTTGGAAGCTTCTTACCGCTTGATTAGTGAGAATGGCATGGCATAATTAAGTTCTCTTTAAAAGTAGAAAAAATGTTACAGTGTATATAAACTTTACCCAAGGATGGCTGTTAATAGTTATAGACAAAGTTAGATGTTATTTTTACTTTATTATTTTGTACAGTATGTTACACCTATTTGCCACAGTTTACATTCTTAGACATTGAAGCCGTTAGGCTGATTAAGGCAATGGCCATTCAATCTTCAGATTCCCTGTCATCCAGTGGTGGGATTCAAATATGTGAACAACTGGTTCTCTGTGTGGATGCCACTTTCGGCAGTCCATTCTGGGCAACAAAAAATTAGCTACAGGTTCTGCCGAACTGGTGCGAGCTGGCTGAATCCCACCACTGCTGTCATCCCTTTCTATGTGCTATCTTCTAGATTTCTACCCTGAAGTATTTTAGTCCCACCTTAATACTAGACTTGAAATATTTATAGATTTTAGAAATTTAATGATTTTTTATAGTATTTTAACCCAATCTTAACCATTTATATTTAGCCATTTAGCATTAAGTGTAATTTTATATAATAGTATACATCTTACAAGGGACGCGGTGGCTCAGTGGGTTAGGACGCTGAGCTTGTCGATCAGAAGGTCAGCAGTTTGGCGGGTCGAATGCCGAGTGCTGCGTAGCAGAGTGAGCGCCTGTTACTCGTCCCAGCTTCTGCCAATCTAGCAGTTCGAAAGCACGTAAAAATGCAAGTAGAAAAATAGGAACCATTCCGGTGGGAAGGTAACAGCGTTCCGTGCACCTTTGGTGTTCAGTTATGCTGGCCACATGACCACGGAGACGTCCTCGGACAAGCGCTGGCTCTTCGGCTTTGAAATGGAGTTGAGCACCGGCCCCTAGAGTCAGAAACGACTAGCACGCATGTGCGGGGGAACCTTTACCTTTATACATCTTACAGATTTATATACTTGTATTCATAACTGATTTTGAAATTATATATCTATCAATGGATTGTGAGAGGTGATAATTTTATCAGCATTTTTGCTAACGACATAAACTCTATTTATTATTATGTCTTAAATTATTGATTTAAGGGATGGCTTCAGTTTTACTACTGAATACAAATTTGACCAAATAAATGACCAAAATAAAGAACTGGTGGACTAATCATTAGTCATTGGTTATTGTTTATGTACAGTGAATTCCCAATTCTATGGAGTTCTGAATATGGTCATACTATATGAGACACAGAGTATAGGGAGAACAGCTTCCCAGTACAACTCTGGAGGACCATTTGATAGGAGCAAAGTAGGTGCTTTGGTATTGCCTTGCTCTCATCAAATTATTGTCTCAACTCAAACCCCATTATCCCATCCAGTTCTCCAGACGTCATACTCAATTCATTCTAAAGCTAGCCCACCCCACCCAGAGAGCTCCAGGCTTCCTTGTATAGACTTTTAGTCCCCAAATTTACCTTCTGCAGGTCTTGGTCTCAATATTTAGAAACTTGAACAAGTCTATGTACACATCAAGGTTGTTTCAGGTATAGGAGTAGTCTCTACTTGCCTGCACGTCACTTCAGTATCAAGATAATCTAATTATTTTTTAGCACTATGACCATGTAACACTATGATTTGGAGCTCTGCTCAAGCTTTTCATAAGCACCAGTTTGCTGGCATTTTAACTCTTAGCATTAATCCACAATTAATTAATGGCTTAGATTAACTTGAAGGACTTGTTTTCTTTGCTTATAATTTTAAACTGCCTGGTATGTAGTCTGTACATCTAAGGAAGCAAGGCTAAGTCATTTTCAGCTGAAATCCTGGCCTAAGTGCTCCAGTTAACCTTTAGGGCCATGTAAAATGGAAAGTAATTTTAAAAATCGCCAACTAATGCTTTCTTCTGGGTCATAGACCACAATATAATGCCAGGCATGTTTTCACTTGGCTTCTAAAAAAATTGAAATACTAAAGCTGTGAATATTTTTTGGAACATCTGCAAGGTGTGGCTTCTGTAATAAATGATAGTTGGCAGAAAGGCAGTCTACTGAGAAATGAAAAGTAAGCCACAGGATAACATATCCTAGATTTGAGAAAGGGAGAAAAAACAGTGGTCTAGCCAATGGTGAGAATTATACATCAGCAACATTTGGAGGGCCAAATATGTTTCTCTTGCTGTTTGTTTATTTAGTAGATGTTTGAGTGGCTTATAAATCTTATAAACCAATCAGTCAATCAGATATATACTTTAATTTCTCCAGTGCATAATTTGGGATTAAAAACAAATAACCTCATAATCACATTTCATAGAATCATAGGGCTTAAAGAAACTTACAATGTGTTAAAATATGTTATATATAATCAGTGCTTTTTTTGTAAAAGAAAAAGGTGCCGGAACTCACACATGTCATACAATCCGCCTTGCCTACTCTACAAGGTTCCATCCAAAAAAGGTGCCGGAACTCCGTTCTGAGTGTTCAATGAGAAAAAAAGCCCTGTATATAATATGTACTGTATGTTACAAACATCTTATTGTGGATGTTTACATTTCTGTAAACCAAGGAGAGTTATAAGATTGTAAATTTGGCTGATAACATTACATTGATTCCACTGTGTTTGCATTTATTCTCACCTACAAAAATCAAACCAACACAGAATAAACCAAAAATCCAAGCCACCTGGGTTGTAGAGATGAATGGAACAGGAATGAAGCTGAAAGAAGTGCTTTCCTTTTTTGGCCTTAACCTGCTTCTATGAAGACAGATTTTGCTCTGGAACTAGTTGCAAATAGATTTATTTTTGCCTAATTGTGCTCCTTTGGTCTGGACAATGGAGGGCTGAGGTGTCTCTAAGATTGCTTGTGTAACATTATTGGTACTAGTTGTTTTAGCTGGCAATTAAGATCCAGGATGTCATTTTGGTCAAGAATCCATTATATGATAGATTTTAAACAAAATGACTTCTATCTGGTACATGCTGTTCCTTGAGAACAGATCGGTGAAAAATAACCTATAATACTGAATACTTATCATTCCCAAATTAGCAAATTATCATCTCCAATTCTCTTTCAGGGCATATCTGGCATAATCAGTGGGGGTTTTTTTAATTCAGGATTATTTTGGTAAACATTATAACTTGCTTCAACTAATTTTAAAACATTAGCTGAACCAGACCACCATGCACTCATAATTCAATGGACATAATGAAGTATATATACAGTGTATCACCCACTTGTTGCATCCAACTGGAATAATAATTACATCATCATATAGAATGTGCCTGTATACATTTTTAAATATTTCTATTCTCTGAGAAAAATGTATTGTGCAGAAGGAATACAGAGAATAGGTGAGGGAGAAGCATTTTATATGAAGCTCAATATTGGTTGTAGTTGTGGGACAGAAGCAATGACACTACACTGAAGAGACTAATTAGAAAAAGGCTTTGAGTCATGTCATACTGTCATGTGACTTTCCACTTTTAAAAGTTGAATAAAATCGGCTTGATTACGTGCTATCGATGATGAGTCTTAGCAAATCCATATATAGATTTTGTTTAGATTCTCCATTTTCAGCTGGCCAGTGCCAATAGTGTATCATTATGATTAGTTGCACAATCAGCCAGATGTTTAGACAGGATTTGGCATTTTTATCTACCTTTCAAGTCCTTTCCAAGCATCTGAGATAGGCAGAAGTTGTTTGTTGATATTAAAGGTGTCACAGGATGTAAGCAACTCCAAGCAAAGCTGCCTTTTATATGGTAATTAATCGGTGTCACCTTTTCAATGCTGATAGTATTTAAGTATGTTCCTGATGTTAGGCAACTATTACTTTTGGTATTACTTCTGCTTTAATTTTGCTGCAGTCCTTCTTTTATTTACAGGTCTTTGTATTTGTTATTTTCTCTAGTTCTCTTCTCTTCTGTTGTCTCCAGGTAGTGCAATGTCCACTATCCCGACTTTTGTGTTTTCTGATTCATAGTTATTAAGTCTAGGTGTTATGTGGCAGGTCTGCCTGTCTGTTTAAATTCGAAAGTTTCAGAGTACTTTAGCTTCTTCATTTTCTATTAATTTGTCTATTTTGTGGCCACACAAGTTCTTTCTTGCAGATGTTCCAATGCATCATTGTTGCTGCTTTGTCACACCATTGTTTGTAGTCAGTCCGCGCAATCCTCTTGCTACAGCTAACTATGTCATCCATTATTTCTTCAATTTCTTTGCAGATATGATATTTGATGCTGTCTTCTCGGTTCTGACTTTATATGCATTTCTTCTTAAGGCTTAGTTCTGTGCAGCAAGAATTAGGCCCTCTGTCTTTTTTTGCAATTTTCCTCCCTTGCCAGGACTTGTTATCTGCTTTGCCTGCTAGTTTTCTTGTGTACTGGTCAAGTAATAATTTGTCCTGCCATTTTCCTTTTCTATTCTTATTCTTTTTATTACCACAATTTTATATATAATTCAATGTGGCAAGCATACCATTAGGTATGTCCTGTCCTGTTGCTATTATCCCCACAACAATAACCCTGGAGTGTGGGGTGGGCTTAGAGAGAATGTCTGATCCAAAGTCACCCAACAGGCTTTCAGGTCTGGTTATAGACCTAGATTATAGAAAGCTACATTTTGGCATAATATGTTTAAATAATAATAATTTAAGTCTGGTTACTTGTGCTCACAAAATGAGAACTTTGTATCAGTTTTTCTGTGAGCCATTTGTTTGTTTCCTTGGCTATCCATGATGTTCTCCTGAGTCTTCTCCAATGCCAACATTCAAAAGCATCAATACTCTCTCTATCCTCTTTTTAAAATTCCAACTTTTATTTTCATAGAGTATTACATGATTCTGATCTTTGTAGGTATAAAACTCATCATGGCATGTGAATATCTTTTCCCAAGGCCTCCATCGTTTTTCTACCAGTCTGCAGCACATTTCTTGATACCTGCTTAATTTACTATTGATCCTAAAAGACAGAACCTATGTTAAATGTCAGTTCTAAGGGTGGCTGTTGTACCATTTGTCATCAGTTTTGTGCTATTTATATTTAAACTTAGTCCCATATTTTTCACTGTTCTCCTTGATTTTTATTACTAGACCTTCCCCCATATTGTTTGACTTTTCACGTATTAGTATCAGCATAACATTATTGATGTTTCTTCCTTCAATTTTAAAACTACACTAATCTTTTAATCTAGGTTCTCTTGATGTAGATTCATCCCACAAGTTGAATAAACAGTTACACAATCTCGTCTCATGTCCATGCCAACATCTGTTTCATGATGTTTCATCCAGAATGTAGCTTTCTGACCTATGTCTAGGTTTCACATGAGGATAATGAGATGTTCTGGAATTCTGAGGGAACACCTGCTGCTGGCATCAAAAATAATAATAAACCTTTATTGTCAAAGTACAACATGTGTACATTGAGATTAGCTGAGCCTCCCCCTGTGCTCTCTCTCCCCAACACACAGTGACAACAAACCCTCCATCCCACCACACTATGTGAACCAACTACACCACACACCGGCCTCCCAAGTCAACTCTGCATAAGATTATATCCCATTTAAAAGCCTAACAGCCCACGGATAAAAGCTGTTCTTCAGCCTGTTGGTACGGCTGGCTATATTCCTATATCTCCTACCGGATGGTAGGAGAGTAAAGAGATACCAAGATATCAAGATATCAAGTTCCCTTCGTCCAGTGCGCTCCCACAGGGAGGGTCTTCTCAGGGTGCCACCGGTAAGAGATTGCCGGTGGGTAACACCCAGGGATAGGGCCTTCTCAGTGGGGGCGCCTGCCCTTTGGAACCAGCTGCCAGTGGAGCTGAGGACTGCCCCCGACCTCCGTTCATTCCGCCGGGGCCTGAAGACCTGGCTCTTCAAGCTCTCTGGCCCAGGCTGAGGATTAATTTTATTTTAATTGGGGTTTTATTTATGCAGGGACAAATATAATGTTTTAAAATCTGTTTTTAACTTTTGTATTTTGGTTTTTTAATCACCCTGTAAACCGCCCTGAGTCCTTCGGGAAAGGGCGGTATATAAATGTAATAAAATAAATAAATAAATTCCTATTTTTGACATGATTAACACAATCATGTGTTTTATATATAGTATATATAGCCTTTATATAATTAATTAAGCACACATTGATTTCTTTTTCGTATTCTTTGGCTTTCTTGTCTTGCTTTCCTTGGCCTCTTCTAAAGCCATCCCTGTCACTAAGGACATGAATAAGTTTTTGTCAGGTGTATAATTACAGTAGGCACATCTACCTCTTTTTCCAAGCTAGTAGAAAAGTTTGGAAAAAAGAAATAGCTGTCTAATTAGTAATACAGAATCACTTCACTTCTTTCAAATCATTTTAAATGTGCACAACTCTAGTTTGCATAAAATTGGAAGAACTTTAGTCCATCATTCATCCACATGCAACATTAATGTGAGTCACTCTTTTGCAACTGACTGTTTGGGAACAATATGCTATTGGCTTCGATTCTCATCCGTCAACTTGAAGCAACACTTACACTCCATTTATTACACAGTTGCCGTCATCAGCACTCATAACAATACACTAGGGATCAACACAAAGTGCCAGAACTGAGGATGTGTTTAAACATTGTTTATATACCTGACAAAAACTTATTCATGTCCTTAGTGACAGATAAGTGTCTGTTTTGAGCATTTCATTTAAACGATGCAGGACTTCTGCCAATTATAATAGAAAACCATCCAAGGTATTTGCACCATGCTTAAATATTTTCTTAGCTCAGCTGCAGATTTGGGGAGGTTAATTCCTGAAATAACTTCTACATCTTTGGCTCTTGACTCATTGCATGTTTATTTATGTAACATCCCAGATATCTGAGCTCTTTCTGACACAAATATTTGGTTTAGTTGAGTTTTTGATATGCACTGATTGTAGGAGTTTGGAGTGATCATGTTCAGGCTCAGTAACACTGTAACTGAAGTAATCATCTATGAATATTAAAACAGATACTAGCACTATAAGAACACGGGCATTTGAAAAGGTATTTTTAAAAAGAAAAATAACTATCCAACAGTATTCTAAATGTAGAGCAATTACTTTGACACAGCCTGGATGTCAGTCGTTCTGACAAAATCCATTGCTAGCATCAAGCAGCAAGACTACTCAAGCCCCGGCAAATCACAGGAGATCATCCATAAAAAGAAGGATGCATCATCCTTTTCACAGATTTATTTAGCTATTTCAGATTTATACATTTGTGAATTATGGCAATTGTCTGAGTGTTTAAATCACTCTACACCGGGACATCCTCTGTAATTTTGCTCTAATTTTGGTGAGTAATGGGACCAATATTATTCTGGCTGCATGGACTGCCTAAGGGAAAGTTCCTTCCATAGCTTTTATCTTGCTTGGAAGAATTTGAGTTTCCCATTTTCTTATAAAGCGTTGTGATAACTTCTAGACAGGAAACTAAGTCCATGCCTTTTGATGCCTTCTTTTTGTTTATCTGACTACAGAACAAATACAGGCAGTCCCTGGGTTAAGATCAAGTTTCTCTTTTACTGAAATTTGTATGTAAGTTGGAATTTATGAATAGGCTGCCTATAACTAAAAATAGTGGATGATGTTTTCCTTCCTTCAGCTGATAAGCCACTGAAACCACATAATGTTTTCATGAACTACTGAAAACAGGCTGCATATTAAAAATGCACAGCTTCAGTGGTTTGTCGGCTTGAAGAAGGAGAACATCATCCATCATTTTTAGTAATAGGTAGCCCATTCACAAGTACAAGTTGTCTGTAAGTCAGACGTCTTAACTCGGGGATTGTCTATATCTCATTTCCTGTCTCTGTACTAGCCATAAAATTCTATACGCAGTGTAAATTCTTGCTGTAAAAGATGCAATTAAAGTTCCTCTAACAGCTTTTGAAATCCTAGATCAATTTTAAAAGCGTATTTTATGATTTGCAGAAACATTCCCCATGATTTGGCAAAGTCACAAGGGTGTTACAAGTGATCTCAAAAGAAATGATTATAATGTCATATGTTCAATTTCTCTTACTTCCTGGACATGACAGCCAAAAAGTGAACAATTTCTATACATTTGTGGCACTTGAGAGTTTAGCAAGCTATTCTATTCCCTCTGCATGTTTTTTTTCACAATGGGTAGATTTAATATACATACAGATTGAACAAAAATGGTGATAAGATACACCAATGTCTAACTCCTACTGATCCTGGACCAATGTGTCACTATAAAGAGATCTCACTGTTGTTTCCTGATCAGTGTACAGTGATATGATAAGTCTGATCAGGTGGGTTGGGACACCAAGTTCATGTAAAGCAACCCCTCCCCTCAACAGCTTATTAGATTCTACACAGTCAAAAGGTCTTCTGTAATCAGTCATGATTAAAGTATTGTAAGAATATTAAATACAAGTTGTGTGATTTGTGTTGGTGATGTGAAATGAATTCACAGGTTGAGATTGTAGTTAAGTCACATGTAGCATATGAATGGATTATGACAATTGTAAGGTGGAATTACAAGTGTACCATCCTTATACTAATAAAATGGCCAGGTTGAGACAGGTGGTTACATTATTGATATTGTGTGGCCATTTGATTCCTGCTGATTGCTATGTGCAGTTACTTCAATGGATTACTATAAATAAATGACCAGAAGTGAATATTACTGTAGTTGCTAATTCTGCAGCAGTTATTACATTTGTTTTATTAGTTTTCAGTGGGAAAGGGAATTCTAAAAGGTTGATCTCAGATATGGGATTCAATCTATATTCTTAGAATTTCAGATCTTTTTATTAGAGAGGAATATTGGCTGCAAATGCTCACCACTTTATTACTGATCAACAAATGGAGCAATAACATGTTTTCATAGGATTCTGAAAGACAAGTTACAAACTGCTGAGTTAAAAGATAAGGGATAAAAAGTTTTATTATAGAGTTGTTACAAATTTGAGCTACAAGGCATGCAGCAATATGGAAGTCTCCAGCTTGGAAAGGAGAAAAATTCTAAGCTTAATATGTGGAAAGCCTGGCATCAGGCTCCCGTTAATTTGCTTCCAATACTGATGGTCACATTGAGAATAACAAGTGCAATCTGGTCCAGACATTGATAGGATCCAGTTAGAGCAGATGGTCCTGTTGAATTTATATTACCTTTCTGAAGAAAATACAACACTGTATTCCAGCAAAAGAATCTTATCCTAATGTGAGATACAATGGAGTATCTTGGCCAGCTTGCAGTATTGATGGAATGATAGATTCTGGATTGTACTAGCAACTGCTACAGTAAAATGCGAAGCATCCATCTATGAGATGATATGTAAACAAATACAGGCCAGGCAGCATAGTAAAATACCTACAACAGTTAGGCATTACCTTTCAGCTGACTTCATCAAATATACAGAATACTACACTGATGTAGGATTTAGGATGAAGATTTGGCGTTGAAGGGAACACAGGTTTGTTATACAGACACAGATCACACATGAGACAGATAACTTGTACTGTATCAATTAAGGACTGTAATATGTTAAAACTCCATTGTGTTTGTTGAGCAATTTATACATTATGCCTAACAATTTTTCAGTATTATTGTTATAAGATTTTCAAATTCATTCAAGTATCTCAACATTACCACTTGTAATGTTTTGTAATTTTTTTATTGTAACTTTTGTAATTCTTTTATTGGTGTATTACTTACTTGATACTGGAACCAATTAAGTGTAGAGAAGCAGTATGTATTAGAGTCTGAAAAGATTTTATCTTTGTCATGTTAGCAATAAAATCTTGCAACCTAAATAAGTTATTGTCTCTCTACCCACATTTCTTTGTATCTTTATCTTTGTAAAAATAGTAAGGCAAGAAAAGAAAGATCTAGATTATTTTTTTCCTTGCATTTATTGCAAACATTCAGTAGCTTACTTAATATTATAGAATAGAATTCTTTATTGGCCAAGTGTGATTGGACACACAAGGAGTTTTATATGATTTCTTACTTCTTGTTTATTTCTCTCTGTGTCACCCAGTGTTACCTATGCAATCCTTCCAGAAGACATGACTCTTCCATAGAAATATAACCCAGTCTGAAATCCATGTTTAATATGTAGCATAATACTAGTATGAAATTTGGATCAACAAGGGCACCTCATTTGCTTGGATCCTACATATTCTTACATTTAATCCTTGACCTTTTATTGGACCATATATGCATTAATGATCCATGCCTGTAATTTAACAGCTTATTTTTGATACAGATTAGCATCATTAAAGAAGATGGTAAAATATTCATTCATTCATTCATAGTTGGGATTCTTCCTCATCAGATAGATTTAATTTTTTCCATCTAGGAATATCTGCTAATGCATTTTCCAGACTGTTAAATAATCATTCTTAAATAATAAGTTTTCTTCTTGTCAAGAATATTCTTAGGTACCCAGCCTTCTTAGCAGTAATATTAAATCTTATTGTTTTGTAGGAATATTGTTTTTCTTATTCTCTGTGTCAATATTTGAGTTTTCTTTTTATCAATTCAATAATCTGACACTGAAGCTTAGTGTTGTATATGTTCCATCAACAGCATTAAGGAATCAATAGGGCAAACAACTATAAATACAAGATTATTTGCAAAAAAAATCAATTTATATTCATATTTGAACTATCAATGGTTCTAATCTACATTATAATGCTAGTAAAAAATAAAGAGGGAGCAAGTGGACACCTTTATCTTCAGTATTGAACATTGTTGCAAAATAAGACTGTTCACTATAATTTTGCCTTTTTGTTCTTCCTAAGTATTATGTATCAGTATGAAAAAATAAGGGCCATAATCCATTTTCTTTAGAAGAACTATAAATATAAAAGAGCTTTCCAAATTGTCAATGGCCTTTTCAGCATTAAGAAATACCTTTTTACTTTTCTGATTTATCTTGTCCATTTCACTTAAGATATGTCAAGATATTATTTCTCATGTATGTCTTCAGGATGCTGCCCAGTTTTTTCACCTCTCAGGGGGAAAACTTGTTAAAGAGAAACAAGAGACAACACACAACAAAATTCTCAACTTTAGGATCCAGAGGTTTATTTAAATTTGACACACAAATTCAGTACTTACATTTCAACAACTTTTTGCAGTAAGGACCAAATGAACAGCAGTCATTAAGTGTGACAGCTGGGCCAGATGGCAACACCCAAATCTTTTAAGCAGGCTTTATACCTTAACATTGTGTCCACCTCTAGCATTCTGGTGCCACCCAATAGCCATCCCATTTCTCTTTCTCAGGACTGACCTCTGGGTCAGCTCCCTATTCCTGGAACTGACCATTAGGTTAATTTCTTATTCTTCTGCTATTTTCCTGGTTACCGAGCCAGTTTCCTGTTCTTCCTTGCCCTTACTCTGACCACTACTTTCCTCACTACCATTTCTACTCATATCATTGTACCCATGAACAAGGCTCAGTTCCTCAATTCCTATGCTATCTGGTTCCGCACTCCGTTCCTAGGTAAGGTAAGGTAATCTTTATTGTCATTTTTTTACTGTGGGCACAATGGCGCACATCAAAAATGAAATTTAGTTGCCAGCTCTCAAAGTGAAACACATACATGACACATGCCTAAAACATACTACATACAACATATGTATAGACCCACACCCCTACACATACATAACAATAGAATATTGAATACTGTCCAACTTGAATATATAAATGGAAGGAGGAAGTCTGAGAGTTCACAAGGTTAATGCTGTATGGAATGAAACTATGGTTGAATCTGGATGTTCTGCTACGGATACCACGAAGCCTCCTCCCAGAAGGTAACAAGGAAAACAGGTTGTGAAGAGGATGAGTAGTGTCCCAGAAAATCTTACGGACCCTGTTCAAGCAACACTTCTGTGCTATGTCCTGGATGGGAAGGAGGGAACTGCCAATGATCTTTTCAGCCATCCTCACCACTCTCTGCACCGCCTTCCTGTCTGAAGCAGTGATGCTTGCAAACCAGACTGTGATGCTGTATGACAGGAAGCTCTCAATCGTCCCCCTGTAGAAAGTGGTCAGAACAGGGAAAGGAAGATGAGCTTTTCTCATGCTATGCAGAAAGTGCAGGTGCTGCTGTGCCCGCTTTACCAGTTTCTCACTGTTGAGTGACCAAGCCAGCCTACTTGTTAGCTGCACACCCAGGAATTTGATGCTGGTAACCATCTCCACAGGTGAATCATTAATGCACAGAGAAGTGTGGCTGTGCCTGCCTTTTCTGAAATTGACAATTATTTCTTTGGTTTTACCGGTATTTAAAACTAGGCTGTTTTCTTTACACCAGTTCACCAACCCCTCAACCTCCTTGCGGTAAGCTTTCACATTGTCACCATGAATAAGGCCCACTACTGTTGTTTCATCTGCAAACTTTACAATATGGTTGGTGGCAAACCTAGCACAACAGTCATGGGTCAACAGGGTGAACAGCAGCGGACTTAGGATGCAGCCCTGAGGAAAACCTGTGCTCAAGGAAATGGTATTAAGAGGTATTTGTTCTAGCTCGCACATATTGGGGCCTGTTGGTAAGAAAATCCAGAATCCAGTTGCACAAAGGTGTGTTTAAGCCTAAAAGGCCCAGTTTGTTTACTAGATGCTGGGGAATGATTGTGTTCAATGCCAAACTGAAGTCAACAAACAACAAACACACGTATTTCTTTCCTCTAAGTGCTTCAAGCTCAGATGGAGAACAGAGGAGATAGCATCCTCCGTAGAGCGATTTGGTCGGTAGGCAAACTGAAGCGGGTCAAATGCTGGCGGGAGGCTAGATACAATAAAGTCCTTTATCAGCTTCTCAAAGCATTTCATAATGGTGGATTTCAGTGCAATCGGACAGTAATCATTGATGCCTGTAATTGTGGACTTTTTTGGCACTGGCAAGATGATGGCCATCTTAAAACATGATGGGACCACTGCCTGCTGCAATGAGAGATTGAAAATATCCGTGAGAACAATCTCTAAGGGCACGTCCAGGGATGCTATCTGGGCCTGCTGCTTTCAAAATGTTAAGTTTCCTCAGTGTTTTCCGGACAGAGGTGACATTAAAGCTTAGCACTTGCTCATCAGGATGGGGCACAGCTTTCCTAGCAGGAGTACTATTTGATGTCTCAAAATTACCAAAAAAAGCATTCAGTTTGATTAGGAAGTCCATGTCATCCTTGCATCTTGGTGGATTCACCTTGTAATCCGTAGTGGTCTGGATTCCTTTCCACATTCGCCGTGTGTTTGTAGGGTCTTGAAAAAAGTTCTGAATTTTCTGGCAATGGGCTTGCTTTGTATATTTTATGACACTTTTCAGATTTGCTCTGGCTGTTCTAAGTGCCAGTTCCTCAATTCCTATGCTACCTGGTTCTGCACTCTGTTCCTGTGGAGAAATGTGTGCCAACCACAATCTTTCACCATCTACTGCAAAGGGCACAGTTCTTCCTTTTACTAAGTATGTCTCTTTTCCTTTCACACACTGAATTTAAAAAGCTATTCAATCTCTTAGCAAGTGTTACAGTAGGACTAGTGATCATTCTAAACAGTTTAAAACTTTCTGATATGGGTTAAAAATTAATGGTACACACAAGCATTTTCACAGGTATTAAATTTGTATGTTAAGACAAGTATTATTTTCACAAAAAGGGAACCTTTGTATTACTAGGCAACGAAGAATAGGTGGTTGTTACTGGATAGAAAAGGAGATTAGGATGATGGACCGTCTTTATTCCATTCTAGACTATCTTCAAATTGAATCGGGAACTAGAGGAACCGAAAAGTGCGAAGTGGGGCAGCTCCTGGGATGCAGCTCGGAGAGCTCACGGCTCCCTTCTCTGCGGTCTCCTGCCGGGACACCAGCCAGTTCACACACCTCGGAAGAAAAAAAAATGCGGGTTGTTTGTAATTTAGCAAAGGCCATTTGGTAAACCTTTTACTGTATTGTGTAAACCTCAAAAGGTTAGCTAAACACGGCAAAGCTTGTTCTATGCAAACCACACCTAGCAAAACTACAATGGCAAAAACAATGCTTTGGCACAAAGTCTCGTGTTTGGAGACACAGAAAACACCGCTGCTTGCAATCGGGGGCGAGTTCTACTTTCTCCTTAAAGACTATTGTGATAACCGCAAACAGCCGCGAGCACTTTCAGCTCTTCTTACAGGCGTTTCCAACCGCTCGTCCAGCCGGCACGCGGAATAATACTGTACAGATGTTTTTTGTACGCCTCTCTAGGAATATTGAGTGATTGTCTCCCTGATAACCCGGAAGAGGAAGTTGTGGCGGTGAGGTTGTTTTTTTTTGACACTTTTGAATCAGTGAAGGGGGAGGGGGAAGCGCAATGGAGGTAAGAAACAAACGTAGAAGGGCGACAGGCAATTTAGGTCGGGCACTTAAATCGGCGGCGTAGACGAAAGGAAAAGCACAGCGGTTAGACTACCCCGACGTCGTCGCTTCCTTCCATGCACGCGCCCAGGGGCGGGGCTTATTGGCTGCTTCCGGAGCGCGCGCGCTCACCCTTCCACTCCCCACCCCCCACCCCCGTGTAATGTCTGCTCTGAGAGTTCAAGCCCTGAAATCGTAGTTGTTACTCGCCGTGGGGCGGGGTGGGGGGGGAGTTCCGCGTGCACCTGAGTCCTTCGTTTTGATACCCCAATTTTCCTTCCGCTCCTGCTTATGAACATTGTATCGAAACACGTCCTGGTTTATGCTAACCTTAATGAGATGTAGTTCAGTTTGGCTTAATGCAGGGGTCTTCAAACTTGGCCCTTTTATGACTTGTGGACTTCAACTCCCAGAATTCCTCAGCCAGCTTTGCTGGCTGAGGAATTCTGGGAGTTGAAGTCCACAAGTCATAAAAGGGCCAAGTTTGAAGACCCCTGGCTTAATGGGTTGTATGGGAATGGCAGCAGATGTAGTTTGATAAGTTGTGATCGGCCACGGCTTAGCATGCTGGGTGAACCAGCCAATGTCCTTTAGTGAGAGCTTTGCAGCAGCTTTAGCGGTATGGTGATTCCTAACCGTTGCTTCCAGATCGCACCAACAGAGTTGGATACCAGGGCTAGCCTGTAACCATGATTTCACCCAAATACTAATACTAAATACTAAAATACCAAATACTAATACTAACATCAACTCACTTGTGTAGGTTTCATAGAATCGCAGTGTTGGAAGTAGCCATTTATGTTTTTGAGTCTACTTTTCTGCTCAGCACAGGAACAGATTAAATATTTGAATTGTTGTTGTTAGCTGTGAAGTCGTGTCCGACCCATCACGACCCTATGGACAACGTTCCTCCAGGCCTTCCTGTCCTCTACCATCTTCTGGAGTCCATTTAAGCTCACGCCTACTGCTTCAGTGACTCTATCCAGCCACCTCATTCTCTGTCGTCCCCTTCTTCTATTGCCCTCGATCTTTCCCAGCATTAGGCTTTTCTCCAGTGAGTCCTTCCTTCTCATTAGGTGGCCAAAGTATTTGAGTTTTAGCTTCAGGATCTGGCCTTCTAAAGAGCAGTCGGGATTGATCTCCTCTAGGACTGACCGGTTTGATCGCCTTGCAGTCCAAGGGACTCGCAGGAGTCTTCTCCAGCACCATAGTTCAAAGGCCTCAATTCTTTGGCGCTCAGCCTTTCTTATGGTCCAACTTTCACTGCCATACATTGCAACTGGGAAGACCATAGCCTTGACTATACGCACTTTTGTTGACAGGGTGATGTCTCTGCTTTTTAGTGTGCTGTCTAGATTTGCCATGGCTTTCCTCCCCAGGAGCAAGCGTCTTTTAATTTCTTGGCTACAGTCCCCATCTTCAGTGATCTTGGAGCCCAGGAAAATAAAATCTGTCACTACCTCCATTTCTTCCCCATCTATTTGCCAGGAATTGAGAGGGCCAGATGCCATGATCTTGGTTTTCTTAATGTTAAGTTTCAACCCAACTTTTGCACTCTCCTTCTTCACCCGCAACAAGAGGCTCTTTAGTTCTTCTTCACTTTCTGCCATTAGAGTGGTATCATCTGCGTATCTTAGGTTGTTGATATTTCTTCCGGCAATCTTAATTCCAACTTTTGATTCATCTAGCCCTGCCTTTCTCATGATGTGCTCTGCATATAAGTTAAATAGGCAGGGCGACAGTATACAGCCTTGCCGGACTCCTTTCCCAATTTTGAACCAATCAGTGGTTCCATGTCCAGTTCTCACTGTTGCTTCTTGACCCGCATATAGGTTTCTCAAGAGACAAATAAGATGGTCTGGTACTCCCATCTCTTTAAGAACTTGCCACAGTTTGTTATGATCCACACAATCAAAGGCTTTAGCATAGTCAATGAAGCAGAAGTAGATGTTTTTCTGGAATTCCCTAGCTTTCTCCATAATCCAGCGTATGTTGGCAATTTGATCTCTAGTTCCTCTGCCTCTTCGAAATCCTGCCTGTACTTCTGGTAGTTCTCGATCCACATACTGCTGAAGTCTAGCTTGTAGGATTTTAAGCATGACTTTACTAGCATGAGAAATGAGTGCAATGGTGTGATAGTTTGAACATTCTTTGGCACTGCCTTTCTTTGGAATTGGAATGTAAACTGATCTTTTCCAATCCTGTGGCCACTGTTGAGTTTTCCAAATTTGCTGGCAAATTGAGTGTAGCACTTTTACTGCATTGTCTTTTAAGATTTTGAATAGCTCAGCTGGAATACTGTCACCTCCACTAGCTTTGTTGTTGCTCAGCTTTTCTAAGGCCCACTTCACTTCACATTCTAGGATGTCTGGCTCGAGGTCAGTGACCACCTCATTGTGATTATCTGGGATGTTAAGCTGATTCTTGTATAGTTCTTCTGTGTAATTTTGCCACCTCTTCTTAATCTCTTCTGCCTCTGTTAGGTCCCTGCCATTTTGGTCCTTTATCATGCCCATTTTTGCATTAAACGTTCCCTTCATCTCTCCAATTTTCTTGAAAAGATCTCTGGTCCTCCCTATTCTATTGTTTTCTTCTATTTCTTTGCACTGTTCATTTAAGAAGGCATTCTTATCTCTTCTAGCTATTCTCTGGAATTCTGCATTCAATTGGGCATATCTATGTTTTTCTCCCTTGCCTTTCGCTTCCCTCCTTTCCTCAGCTATTTGCAAAGCTTCCTCAGACAGCCATTTTGCTTTCTTGCATTTCTTTTTCTTTGGGATGGTTTTGGTTGCTACCTGTTGTACAATGTCGCAAACCTCTGTCCATAGTTCTTCAGGCACTCTGTCTATCAGATCTAATTCCTTAAATCTATTTGTCACCTCTACTGTATATTCAACAGGGATATGATTCAATTCATACCTGAGTGGCCTAGTGCTTTTCCCTACTTTCTTCAGTTTAAGCCTAAACTTTGCAAGGAGAAGCTCATGGTCTGAGCCACAGTCAGCTCCTGGTCTTGTTTTTACTGACTGTATAGAGCTTCTCCATCTTTGGCTGCAGAGCATATAGTCAATCTGATTTCTGTGTTGACCGTCTGGTGATGTCCATGTGTAGAGTCGTCTCTTGGGTTGTTGGAAAAGAGTGTTTGCTATGACCATCGTATTCTCTTGACAAAATTCTATCAGCCTGTGCCCTGCTTCATTTTGTACTCCAAGGCCAAACTTGCCTGTTATTCCCGTTATCTTTTGGCTTCCTACTTTAGCATTCCAATCCCCCATGATGATAAGGACATCATTTTTGGGTGTTAGTTCTATAAGGTGCTGTAGGGCTTCATAGAACCGGTCAATTTCTTCCTCTTCAGCACTGGTGGTTGGGGCATAGACTTGGACTACTGTGATATTGAATGGTTTGCCTTGGATTCAAACTGAGATCATTCTGTCATTTTGAGGATTGTATCCCAGTATTGCTTTTCCTACTCTTTTATTGACTATGAAGGCTACTCCATTTCTTCTGAGGGATTCTTGCCCGCAGTAGTATACCTGATGGTCATCTGAATTAAATTCACCCATTCCTGTCTATTTTAGTTCGCTGATACCTAAGATGTCGATGTTCAGTCTTGTCATCTCTTGTTTGACCACGTCCAACTTTCCTTGATTCATGGATCTTACATTCCAGGTTCCTATGGAGAAAAAATCTTTACAGCATCGGACTTTCCTTTCACCACCAGACACATCCACAGCTGAGCGTCCTTTCGGCTTTGGCCCAGTCGCTTCATTCTTTCTGGCGCTACTAGTACTAGCCCTCTGCTCTTCCCCAGTAGCATATTGGACGCCTTCCGACCTGAGGGGCTCATCTTCCAGCGTCATATCGTTTTGCCTTTTGGTACTGTCCATAGGGTTTTCATGGCAAAGATACTGGAGTGGTTTGCCATTTCCTTCTCCAGTGGATCACGTTTTGTCAGAACTCTCTGCTATGACCTGTCCGTCTTGGGTGGCCCTGCACGGCATAGCTCATAGCTTCATTGAATTATGCAAGCTCCTTCGCCACGACAAGGCAGTAATCCATGAAGGGGAATATTTGAATAGGCCATCTAAAATAGCTGTACCTGAGATTTGGCATATTAGTAGAGGCCTATGTAATTAAGCTGTTATAAACACCAATAGAGATCTTTACCTGGAAATTGGTATAAACAGGGCTTTTTTTTTTCCTCATAGAATGCTCAGAACGGAGTTCCGGCACCTTTTTTGGATGGAACCTTGTAGGGTAGGCAAGGCGGGTTGTATGACATGTGTGAGTTCCAGCACCTTTTTCTTTTACAAAAAAAGCACTGGGTATAAAATTGAAAAGAGTGTCAGCCTGGCCTCTTTCCACCCCATTTCCATCCTTCTAATTTCTATTTACATCCCTTTTCCTATTTATTTCTGTGTCCCTTTCATAATGGAGGTGCTTTCAGTTGACTTTCATTCCAGTGGATAAGGTGGCATATCTTGGACATAGGTAAAAGGCAGTGTATGGTTTTACATGACATTAGTATGCCAATTATTCCGTGTAGATGCTTATAGGAAACTACTGGGATTCTGTGCTCACATGAAGAAAATTGAATCAGATAAACACATATAAATAAGTTGTATGGAGCTTTCTATATAAAAGTAGGGTTCACACAACACTACCAGCTTAAAATACTATACTAAGTTGTAGCTCTGTTATGTAAACACAGCCAGGCCACTTTTGGCTTATTGTCTGATGAGATAATTTAGTTAAATCCTAAATCAGTTAACAATAGGAAAATACATTGAAAACAGAGATGAAGTAATTTTCAAATGTGATTTTTTTTAACTTGTGTGAAACATATATGCTAGCTAGCATGTCTTCAATTGTTTGAAGTAGTGCCATAAACTTTCAGTAGAGTTGACATTTCCCTAAATGGCAATTTTAAGAGTATAGGGCAGGGGTAGGCAACCTCAGCTTTTTTATGACTCATGGACTTCAACTCCCAAAATTCCTCAGTCAGCATAGCTGACAGGAATTCTGGGAATTGAAGTCCATGAGTCATAGAGCCGAGGTTGCCTACCCCTGGTATAGGAAGACTCACAATAAAATATACAGTAATGATATGTGTTATGAATCATTTTAAATTTGGGTTCAAAGTACATTTTCACATGATATATTGCACTGTAGGAAGAAAAAAACTCAAGTGTATACAAGTGTATCTTAAGCTTTAACCAGAACTCTTGTTTCAGGTTACCCAGTCCTGAAGTTGAGTTTTGTAATAATAATTGGGTAACTTGTTTCCCCTTTCTATAGTCATCGCCCATCATTTTGTACAGTATTAAAGATATAGTAGGACTGGTAAGAAGTGCATCCCTAGAATAGGTAGGGTCAAAATTTGGGCATTTTATTTTACTGTATTTTGTTTACCCAGCTTTATTATTGTGAGTTGCAATTTAAAGGAGTGTTTTCCAAGATACAATTTCTATTCTAAACCACTTGTTTCTGGAAACATGAATGGCTGCTGTATTAATGTTGGGGTTCTTTATAGATAATCTTGGAAAAATAGTGCTTTCCCCATCTATTCTCTATTTGTGTCTAGTTACTTACATGTAAAAGGGACGCGGTGGCTCAGTGGGTTAGGACACTGAGCTTGTCGATCAGAAGATTGGCAGTTTGGCGGGTCGAATCCCGAGTGCCGCGTAGCAGAGTGAGCGCCTGTTACTCGTCCCAGCTTCTGCCAACCTAGCAGTTTGAAATCACATAAAAATGCAAGTAGAAAAATAGGGACCACTACGGTGGGAAGGTAACAGCGTTCTGTGCGCCTTTGGTGTCTAGTCATGCCGGCCACATGACCACGGAGACGTCCTCAGACAAGCGCTGGCTCTTCGGCTTTGAAACGGAGATGAGCACCGGCCCCTAGAGTCGGAAAAGACTAGCACGCATGTGCGGGGGAACCTTTACCTTTACCTTTACTTACATGTTTACAAATTTTATTAAATTTACTCTGGGATAGGGAATCAGATTTGATAGATTATGATGAATGCCAACTTTGTGTCTGTTTTCATTATATAATGAAATGTGATTATATTGCTGCCAGTGACCAAAACTCACATAGCATGTAATTGTACTACATATGTCTGTTTAAAAGTTACTGTGCTCCAATCACATTAAAGGAGGACACAGGAATCTTACAGGGGCATATCGATAAGAGGCATTGAATGGTTCCATGTCCTGTAAGTTACCTCTCCCTATTTCATCTGATTTCAAAGTCCAATGATGTAGAAGAGAGTTCAGACAACAGGGTGAAGAAGTAAGTCACTGGAAAAGTATTGTGCCTATTTTAAAATTTTATATTTGATATTTGTTTCTCCCTGTATACATTTTACTATAAATTGCCTCACATCAGAGGGTCTAGGGCAGTCACATAAACAAAAGAGATGTTTATGTGACTGCCCTAGATTGTGTAGCAACACAATCAACAGTACAACCAACAATGGTAATAAAACAGTGATGGCATGGATCTTTCTCTCCTGCTTAATCATTAAAAGGCAGTCCAGTAAAGCCAGCTCTAAACTATTCTCCAGAAGACTGTAAGAGAGGAGAGCATTTTTGCCTTAAAGGAGAGAAGCAGGCACCAACAATGACTCATTCTGTGTCCATCCTGCTACTGCCTTTGGCTATTAATTTCTATTCACCTGAATTGAGTGGCAAGAGTTTAACCAGCACCTTGGATTACACTGAAGATAAATTAGTAACAATTAAGGAGAATATTTGCAGCTCAGGGTTGAAATGAGGGGTCCTTGGTGCTCTCTGAGCCTGGTTGTTTTCTTTCAGACATGTCATTACCCACACTAGGTAACATCATCAGTGCTAGTGTAAATTAGCAACTAATGCAACTCCTATAGCAGCAGTGTTATATAACAGAGGGAAAACTCTGTCCTGTGATTTAGTTTCAGCCTGAGATTATAACATATTAAATTATGTTCATTAAAGGACAGTATCTTGAAAATCCCCTGTATGTTTGTTTGGTAGTTGTTATCTGCATTGCATGATGACATCTCTCTTTCAAAAAGAAATCTCCTGAGATTGCTTTCATTCTCAAACTTTTGTTTAACAATGAGATTATTCCTGAAATGGAAACATTCTATAGTACTACTGAGGTTCTTTTAATGAAATTCAGAATATTGTTCTTAGTTATTTTTTTTCTGAGCAAATATTTCTTGGAGGAACTTTTCTGTCTGTTCAGTGTTTTGCACTGTTTTGTTTTACAGATGTTTGATCATAATAAGCAAGCTGATGAAGCCAGTGCTAGTTCAGCACAAGGTAAACCTCTTTATTCGGTGAGAAATGTGCAATGAAAGCTTCGTTTCAGTTTCTGTTGAAATGAATTTTACAGTTCTGAAAGATAAATGAAACATGGGACATAAGAATGTGGATTGATGTTCTCTTTCACTTTTTTTTCCGTTCAGGTATGGAAAGGAAAGTTAATGACAGTTCCTTATGGCAGGACAGCAATACTAGGTAAGATTCGTTTCATGTAGAATCAAGAATCCCCTCGCTCCGGAGGCTTGTTTTCGCCAGGAAAGGGCTTGAGAAAACTCTTTTTCCAGCGAAAACTGAGCCAAAGAGCGAGGCGCACTTGCTCCACAGGCTAGTTTTCGCCAGGAAGGAGCTTGAAAAAAGGCTGCCAGTTGGGTGCTTCAGAAACGGAAAGCACTGTCACATGGGGCTTCAAAACGCAGCGAATCCCTGTGTTTTGAATAGCCCTATAGGCGGTCAAACACTTTTTATCCCAACAGAGACGTGAGTCACCCGGAGCTTCAAGCAGTCACACAAAGTGTTCCTTTCTGTTTCTGAACGCCCCACTGGCAGGAACATGGACATTCCAATATCTCTCTGGTCTGCGTTTGGATAAAAAGTGTTTGAGCAGCAGCGGCTTGAGTTTATCCGCTCCATCCAAGTGGAAAGAAGCAGAAGCACAGAGTGGGATTGCTCTCAATGAGCCCGGTGCATGCGAGCAAGCAGCTCACCTGCATCTTTTTGAGAGCAATCCTGCTATGCGCCTCAGCTTTCTTCCTTTCGGACAGAGCAGAGAAACTGAAGCTGTTGCTGCCACTTGAGTAGGGAGGAGGACAAGGAGAAGAGCGGTCAGGATTTGTGCCACCGGCCGGTCAGGCAAGTAGGTCAGGTGGGCTGGGTGGCTGGCTGGGGAGGGGAGATCATGGCCACTCAGGTGGCTGTTGCTGCTGCCGCTGCCAGCAGTTTGGATGCAGGTGCAAGGGGATTTGCCCCGCGATGCCTTCCCACTCAGTTGAAGACTTCATTCCTGCCCTCAAACCAAGGCTGGTGCACTCGAGCGACCAGTGCACCCAGGCCACGGATGGTATTGGTTCCTGTGCCTGGCCAATTCCACGCTTTGCCCTATAGGCATGCAAATGTAGCAAACGCTTCCCCCCCAAGAATGAAACCTTCTGGGGGCCGTAATCTCTTTTGCAGAGAATTTGTGTTTGTACTTGCACAATATTACGGCACCCAGGAGCTGCCATTATCGGCACAAAAAGCATTTCCAAGCCGGCTCTCCTCTCCCTCAAAGGAAAAGAAACTATGGCAGAGAGGAGACAAGATTTTGCAAGGTATGTGAGTCTGGCGTGGCAGGAAGTGGGGGAGAAGCATGAGGTTTCTTACTGGGTCAGGGAGGCCTTGGGGGCCTGTTCCATCACTAGGTCACGAGTCGGCAACCTGCAGCTCTGGAGCCGCATGCGGCTCTTTCAGCCTTCTGCAGCTCCCAGTTTGCAGAGAGAGAGAGACAAAGAGAGGCACTTGCGCCTCCCTTCTCTCTCTCTCTCTCTCTCTCTCTCTCTCTCTCTCTGTGTGTGTGTGTGTGTGTGTGTGTGTGTGTGTGTGTGTGTGTGTGTGTGTGTGTAACTCACGTTGTCCTCCGAGAAGCTGACAAGCTTATTGGGCAGGGCTCCTGCCTTTGCTGCGTCTCCACAGGAAGCAGGAAACAGCAAAAAGCAGGGCAGGAGAGCCAGCCCAATAAGAATGTGTGTCGGGGGGGGCGGAGCCAACTGTCAGAGCGGGCGGCTGTGTGAACGGAGCTCTCTCCACGCACAACCTCTCACCCAGTGTTCGCGGGGGCTTTTCGGAGCTTCAGGAGGTCCTGTAGGGACATCCGAAGTTGCAGGCAGCCCGGAGAACCTTCATGAGCGGCGGTTCGTGTTGAAGATCCGGAGAAAGTCTGATGCGAGCGAACCGGGGAGAAGGAGGCCAGTAATGGCCGACATGAAGATCTGACAGAGGGACGGAGCTAGCACGTAAGCAGCGGGACAACGGTAGAGCGGAGCTGACGGAGAGTGTATCTGAATATTAAATAGGAAGCGCTTGTGAAAGAGGTACTGGTTCGAAGTGGGAGCCTCACGGAGAGGGAATAAGCGGCGATAGAAGTCTTGAGGGAGGCGTTTGGCAAAAACAGCAAGGGAAAGAAAGCCGAAGACTATATGACTGTATCCTAGCTGGAGATAAGCTACAACAGGTCAAAGTCTGAGCTTTGGAGCCTTAGAGACTGAACTCTGGATTGTCGGGCGTGGAAAGCGATCAGCTTGGTCTAGTCTGGTCTATCCTGGTAAATTTTGAATTTGTGAACTTTTGAAACTTTTGAAATTCTACTCTACTTGTCACGGGCGGCCATTTGATATAGCAATTTAGTAACTGGAGGTTTGTTTAGTGGGACACCTACTGGTCTTTGACAGCAGAGGAAGACGGAAAAGGTGCCAATTTCTGCGCCGGAAACGGAAAAAAAAAAGAAGAAGAAGAACGTGACTTTGAATATATTCATACTATAGAATTCTATTATATAAATTGCTTAGTTGGTAATAAGGATCTGGTGGTAACTGTTTTATATATCTTTTGTCATAGAGTTAAAAGGTTTATATAAGACTCAGGGTATTACACATTGATAAAACGCTGTTATAATTGGGGAAACATGACAAGTATCTCGGGAGCAACTAAGCCTAGCGCTGGCAAAAAGGCGGCAGCACAGGGACAGGGGATGGCCTCAAGTCCCTCCAATCAGAAATCTATAGAGGATATGCTGCAAAGGGAAAGATCTAACTCGAATTCCTTTAAAGATTTACATGCCCTTTTGCAAAACCTACACGAGGCAATGGCCAAAAACCACGAGGAGATGAAGAGAGAAATAGGCCAAATAAGAAACGACACTGGTGAATTAAAGGGGAAAATTCAAGCGATAGATGATAAATTTGAAGGGATTCAACAACAATTAGTCAAAAATGAACAAAGACTTCAAGATATGGAGGCTAGAATGGAAAAAGAGGAAAAGAGAGTAGATGATTTAAATGAAACACTCCTTCAGGCTAATAAGGAGTTAGAAACAACAGTCATTTTTCTGGAAGCAGAAAAGGCTGCTCATTATCTACGCTTCCAAAACGTTCAAGAAAAAAGAGGGGAAGATCTGTTGGTCATGATGGCAGAACTGATGGCAAAGGCACTCGGTGTAGGGAAGGAGGAAATGCTGGCGGAAATTGATGAAACATACAGGGTTCAAACTAATTATGCGAGAAGGCACAACCTCCCAAAAGAAGTACATGTAAGGTTAGTTAAAAAATCAATTCGGGATGAGCTTCTGCATAGATCTAGAGAGGAGCCATTAGAATTTCGGGGCCAACCAATCACCATCCTTAAACAGATACCTAAAAGGATGAGGGATCTAAGACGCGGCTATCAATTCTTAACATCTAAATTAATAAGAGAAAATGTAAACTTTAGATGGCTAACTCCAGAGGGTATCCTAGTTACGTGGCAGGATAGAAGGCATAGACTGGACACGATAGAGAAGGCAGAAGATTTTTACAAACGCCACTTCCATAGCCAAGAGGAAGTAGATTTAGAAGATCAAGATGGAAGGGAGGTAAGAGAAAGAGATACAATACGTGTGGCAATGGATGGGAAGATCTTAGCTACAGAGGATAGAAGGAACAAACCCGGTGAGTTAACAGAGAAACATGGAACTAGAGACAAGGAAGAGAGAGAGCCCCGAATCACGAGATCCACAAAAACTAGAAATAAGTAAGATGAAGGGAGGTGAGTGTAGTATTATGTCTGTGAATATTAATGGATTGAATTCGCCAGTGAAAAGGCGGAAATTTTTTAATAGGCTTATTCACCAACAATTGGATATCGTGGCAATACAAGAAGTCCATATAAAGGAACAACAAAAATATTTGTTAGAACAACCAAGAATAGGGAACCTATTCGTTTCCTTGGACCGACACAAGAAAAAGAGAGGAGTGGCACTATATGTAAACCCAAAATTGACTGCAAAACAAATTTATAACGATAAAGAGGGTAGAATACTGATAGTCGAGGTTATAATAAATCACAGGAAGGTCATGATGGTAGAGATATATGCCCCAAACCATAACCAAGAACAATTTTTCAAAACACTTCACAATAAGATATGTAGCATTGATTATGAGGAGATTTGTTTAATAGGAGATTTTAATGCTATCCTAGATATAAATTTGGATTATATGGGAAAGACGCTTAGGAAAAAGAAGAGAAGAACTCTACCGAGATCTTTTCTCAACTTGGCTGAGGAACTAAATATCCAAGATGTCTGGAGGGAAAGAAATCGTAAGGCTAGACAATATACATATTACTCCAACCGACATAACTCATGGTCTAGAATAGACATGGTATGGATAACGAAAGAAATTAGTTCAGAAATAGACGAGGTACATATAGCGACAGGTACTTGGGCAGATCACAATCCTATTAAACTTATCTGGAAAGGTTCCAAAAAAATACCCAGATGGACGCTTCAAAGAGCAATTTTAAAAGAAGACGAACTCAAATCTAAGATGGAGAGAGAACTAAGTTTTTTCTTTAAGGAAAATAAAGCTATAGACACCTCAGTACAAAACAATTGGGATACAGCTAAGGCAATGATGAGAGGGGTAGCGAGGGCATATATGGTATATAAAAATAAGGGGAAAAGACAACAACGGGAAAGATTAGAAGAGGAATATAAGAGCTTAGAAGTTACACTCCAACAAGATCCACAAAAAGAGAATATCAAGCAATCTATGGATCTGATTAAACACAAACTTAACATTCTAGACAAAGAGAAATTAGCACAACAATTGAGAAACACGAAACAAAATTTTTTTGAAAATGCAAATAAACCGGGCCGGTGGCTCGCATATAAATTGGGAAAACAAAAGGGGAAAAACTGGATTCACGAACTACGAGATGAGGAAGGGAGAATATTCCACCAGGAGGGGAAAAAAAATTATAGCCCAGGAATTTTATGAACGTTTATACAAAGAAGATAGTCAGGCAAGTGTGGAGAAAATGGAGGAATATTTTCAAAGAGCCAAACTACCCAAGGTCACAGAAGATACCAGAAATATGTTAAACGAGGAAATTCGACTATCTGAGGTGATAAAAGCTATTAATGCACAAAAGAATAATAAAGCATCGGGACCCGACGGTCTTCCATCAGAAATTTATAAAGAATTACAAAATATCCTAGCTCAACCCCTAGTGGAGGTATTTAACGCAGTATTAGAAGGCGCAAGGACGCCTAAATCTTGGCTAGAGGCAAACATAACCCTTATCCCGAAAGATAACACGGACCATACATTAATCCAAAATTACAGACCCATATCACTTCTTAACTCGGACTACAAGATATTTACATCAATTATAGCGGAACGATTGAAACGATTTCTGAATGATTTCATACACGCAGATCAGAATGGTTTTCTCGCTAAGAGACACACTAAGCACAACATTAGAATAATATTAGATACATTGGAGTACTATGAGTTACATAGCGAACAACAGATGGCATTACTTTTCTTAGACGCCCAAAAGGCATTTGACAATGTTAAATGGTCTTTTTTGTGCCAACAGCTTAGCTTTATGAATATGGGTGAAAAATTTATAAATATAATTAGGGCAATTTATGACAATCAGGAAGCAAAAATAATTATTAATGGGGAAGCATCTAGCAAGTTTCAAATTCAAAAGGGAACACGGCAAGGCTGCCCCTTATCACCATTGCTGTTTATATTGACTCTTGAAGTATTAACGAGAACTATAAGAAACGACCCAAAGATAAAAGGATTAACCATTAAAAAGGAAACCTTCAAATTGCAAGCTTTCGCGGACGATCTGGTTTTTATTATGGAGGATCCATGTCAGACGGGACCAAAGCTATTGGAAGAATTATCTAAATATGGTGAGGTTGCCGGACTGCGAATAAATAGAAATAAGACCAAGATGATTGTTAAAAATATGACCAATAAACAAAAAGGTAATCTGGCCGGAATCATGGATATAGAAATAGTCAAGAAAATAAAATATCTAGGGATTAACATTACGGCTAAATGCACTTCACTCAAAAAGGATAATTATGATAATGTAGTGAACCAAATAAAAGGTGATCTGGAAAGATGGGGAAACCTAAAACTCTCATTATTGGGAAGAATCGCTGTCATTAAGATGAATATTCTGCCTAAAATCCTGTTTCTGTTTCAGAATATCCCAATTCAACTCGACTCTAAATTTTTTCGAAATTTGGATAAATTATCACTAAATTTTATTTGGCAGGGGAAAAAACCAAGAATTAAATTGAAATATTTACAGGACACGAAGGAAAATGGGGGTTTTGGATTGCCAGACTGGGAATTATATTACCATGCCGCGGCCCTGAGCTGGATTAGAGAATGGGTAATCTTGAGAAATAGAAGACTATTAACTTTAGAGGGTCACGATTTGCAATATGGCTGGCATGCTTTCCTATGGACGGAGAAACAAGGTCTTTTCTCGCATTTTCAAAGACATCGGATCAGGCAAGCGCTACTTAATACTTGGAAAAAAATTAGATCTCACAATTACACCAAAATACCGGTCTGGCTATCCACCCTTGAAGCGATAGTTTACCCAAATCTGTTTGATTTGGGTAACATAATCTCATACAAGGATATTCTGAATGAGGAGGGGGAATTGAAACTTAGGAATGAACTAGAATTACAAGGTATAAAACTCGATTGGTGGGCCTACTTACAAATCCAATCGAGATTTAGGAAGGATAAAAATGAATGGGGGATATATACCTCTGAAACGGCATTGGACAAAATATTATTGGGACCGGACTCTAAACAAATAAGGAATTTTTATAAATTACTTTTGGGATATAAGCTGTTTGAAGAGCAAGTGAAAGACCCCATGTTGACCTGGGCTAACAATTTAGGACATAACATCGACTTAGATACTTGGCAAACAATTTGGGATAGAAATAAAAGGATAACACTGGCCTCATCGTATAAAGAAAATTTATTTAAAATGTTTTACCGATGGCATCTTCCCCCAGCCCGCTTAGCAAAAATGTACACAACAGCATCTCCCAAATGTTGGAAGTGTTCTGAAGAGATAGGCACATACTTCCACACGTGGTGGTCTTGCAGTAAAACACAAAAATTTTGGAGATTGATTTGGATTTGGCTGAAAGAAATATTGAAACAAGATCTGGAGTTTAGTCCAGAACTTTTCTTGTTGGGAATCACGAAAGAGAAATATCCTAAAGATGTGCTATACTTAATGATCCATATTATCACAGCAGCTAGAATATCATTTGCGCAAAAATGGAAAAAGAATGAGATCCCAGGAGAAAAAGAGGTTATTAGGAAAATTTGGGATTGCGCTGAAATGGACAAATTAACTTTGGAATTAAAGAATAAAGATCAATCAGACTATTATAGAATTTGGAACAAATTGTATCTTTGGATGGATAAAAAGAAAGGTCTCTATTAGGTTTTACAGACTAGCTCACTGTTTTTACTATTGTGGTATTTCACCGATTTGTAATCTAAGTGTATTTAAGTGTATTTTTGATGTACATATATACATGTATATATATATATTTAAACATTGTAGACAAAAAGGTTTGTAAGCTCGCTGGTACTGTGTCCAATGTTTTTAAATAATAAATTTAATAAAAAAAAAAGAATGTGTGTCGGCTTGTCCGAGGTGAAGCTAGCTTGCCAGGTGAGCAGAAGATTGGAGAGAGGGAGGGAGAGAGAGAAAGAGAGAGAAGGGAAGTGCAACTGCCTCTCTCTGTCTCTCACTCTCTCACACACACACAACACACTAAGTGGGGGAAGAGGACTGGCAGACCAAGGGCAGAAAGGAAGGGAGAGGGAGAGAGAAAAAGAGAGGGTGGGAGAGAGAAAGAGAAGGAAAGCGCAAGTGCCACACACACACACACACACACACACACACACACACACACACACACTGGGGAAAGAGGACTGGCAGACCAAGGGCAGAAAGAGAGAGGGAGGGAGAGAGAGAGAGAAAGAGAGAAGGGAAGCACAGGTGCCTTTCTCTGTCTCTCTCTCTCACACACAAAACACACAAACACACTGAGTGGGGGAAGAGGACTGGCAGACCAAGGGCAGAAAGAGAGTGGGAGGGAGAGAGAGGGAGAGGGAGGGAGGGAGACACAGAGAGAAAATATGAATATATGTTGTTGTCCTTACTGGATTTTGGTAAAGAATGTTTAATGAAATATTTTGATTTTTTTAAATTAAGAGGTGAGGTATGGGGATAATTATGCTGTATTTAAAGATGGTAGATAAGCTACTAAAATTGTTTTATCAGTTGGGATGAAGGAGAAAGGTTTTTCCCCCTCTTTCTCCTGTCCTTTTCTCCCCCCTCCCCACCCGAATTTTTTTCTTTTCTATTTTTCTGTTTGTAGTTTTTATAGTTTGCACCGGCTTTTTATTTCAAATAGACATTTGAGTATTTTAATTGAAAGTAACCTTCGACCCAGTGTCTTTTTTTTATTGGAGTTCAAAATGCTTTTGTTGCATGCAGAAATAAAAATTTGTTTTCCTTGTAGCAGTTATTGATTTCATAAATGCAGCACACTATAGTTTTTTTATACATAGCATAAAGGTAAAAAACCAATATATGTAGTATTATCTTCATTTTAGATGTCAAAAGGATTTTGCGGCTCCCAGTGTTTTCGGTGGGAAACGGGTCAAAGTGGCTCTTTGAGTGTTTTAGGTTGCCTACCCCTGCTCTAGGTCCTCCATGCCTTCCCCACCCTGATACACCTTATTTTTACTTAACAAGCCCCGTGTGTCTTAACAAGCAAGGGAGTGATCTTGTCCGAGGTATAAGATTCATTCCCATGAGTTTTCAAGTTATGAGTGGAATGTGCAGGCTCCATTACACTCATAACTCGAGGACTACCTGTATAGAAAAACAAGTTTCATTTAGCAGAATTAGGAATGTTAAATCATGACCAGATATATTATCATGTTTGTGGTGATTTTAAAATTATTTTCATAGCATATAAATGAATTAATTTTATTAATTAATTTGGTTATGTCCTGTACTTCTGATGGTGGACAGTGTGGCCGGCAGATCCAAAGTCTGAATATTTTGTTGCATTTTCTGTTCTGTTTTCTTAGTTGTAAGGACAGGAGTGGTTGATTTCATCTGTTTCAATTAGCATTTGGTAGTGGAATAAAGGTGAATGGTTGCTCTTATTGATATAATTATTTTTGTTTGTAAGCATAAGGAAAAGGGAATTACTATGAAGGATGAACTGTTCTGGAACTTTGCCTTTAGTAAAGCTTGTTTCTTTAGAATACTTCACCTTACACTGAGTATGAAATTTTGTTGGGTTGCATTTTAGAACTACTGCCTTTGTGATTGTGTCCAAGGAGATGTTGAATTATCGGTTAATTAATCTGTATTCTTTTTGTCTTGGTCCCCCACCCCAGGGAGACTTGGAAGTTAGTTAATGGTAAAAAAAATAATGTTAAAATGATGACCCCCACTGTAATTGAAGTCTTCCCCCTCCCACACACTTGTTTTACATGTGTTGCCCTCATGTGGATACTTCTGTAATTGTGTATGTCAGACAGGAGATACAACAACAAGTGTGCTATGCTTGTCTTCTAGGCTTTTCCTGGTTGTGATAGTAAATTTCCTTTGCCTGATTAAGTGGTGCTTTTCAGTGGTGGACCATTTTCTAGCATAGGCAAACAATTAGAATAGTTGTCATATTCACTTTCTTGTAGTTTTCATAATGATGAAGACAATAAGGTATGATGTTTTTACTGGAAACTCAGGACAATAAAACGGCAAGGCTGAGTCTAGAGTGATGATGAAGGAAGAGTTAGTCAGATCTAAAAAGTGTAAGATGTCTTGGCTCTGATGTCTTGGCAAATAAATTATGTTTTGCCACTATCACTGCATCTGCAGAGTAATGCAGCAGAAGTATTCTCCTTTTAAATGTCTATTACGGGAAAATCAATTTCAGATTACTCAGTTGTCCACTGTGACCTTTCTGTGAAATATTAGAGATAAAAATCAGTTGCATTTGCTCTAACATGTATTCATTTGTTGTAGTGTTCAAATGCATGTATGATGTCTATTTGGCCATTTCTTATGGCAGAGTTACAGTTTATACCGTTTGAAGATAGCACAAGACTAATTAGCATGTAGTATATTTGTCTTTTCTGGGTGATTAAGACAGCTAGGGAAGATCTGGTCAAAGAGTGCAAAGAATCCCCAATGCTTCAATGAGAAAAGAAATTGTACTATCCAATTTAAAAAATAATGATGGGCACAATTTAAAATATTGGTGATGATTCTTAAAGCTACAAAAAGACTAGGTTCAGGCAGTGGTGGGATTCAAATATGTGAACAACTGGTTCTCTGTTGTGGATGCCACTTCCGGAAGTCAATTCTGGGCCTGGGCAACAAAAAAAATTAGCTATCAGTTCTGCCAAAGTGGTGCGAACTGGCTGAATCCCACCACTGGATCCAGGATAATTTATAGACTACGTCATCCCAGACTAGCTTTATTAACTCATGAAGTGTAAAGGCCTTTCTCTAGGCTGTGGCAGCAGCATGATTTGCAGAGGGGGCAGTTCTCAGTGGCCATATTTAAACTGTGAAACTTCCAGGTTTTGGGGGGGAGGGCAGGTTGGTATTTCATATGGTAGGTTTCATCAACTGGTTAACAGTCTTCTGTTTAAAAGAGGCATTCCTTCTCTTAGCTAGTGTAACTTTTATTTGAATATGTTATCTTTTTTTGTATTTTGTCTGGTTTTCATTTTCTTTTCATTCATTTTAGTGTTTTGCTGATTTAAATTTCTGCATTAGGTATAAATAATATACTGTAAGTAGAATTTAAAATCAACTTCTAATTTGAGAAGAATGTAAATACATCTACTACTTCTACAGCACATTCAGTGAGATCTAATTAATTTTGTTGGGCTATTGAAAAATGTAACAAGAATATTGTAATAGTACACTAACGCCTTTTAATACTTGAGCCTGCAACACCTCATTTCATCGAACCTTTATGCAATGGAATTTGAATGCAGTGTCATTTGAACAATGGCATCCTCACACATACGTTTCAAACTGACAGTATGTAATTGGCCTCATTTTCCTGATGATGACATCACACAATAAATGTAAATTCTCTTACTCTGTTATAGAGTAGATACTTCTGAATAATGGAACCTCCTTTGCAGTTAATTTCATTTACTATGCTTTATAATTCTCTCTGAAAATAAATTATATCAAAATTTATATTTTTCAGTTTAAATAAACAAGGGTTAGAGCTGTCAAAGACTGGATTACCTATTATGCAGAACAGACAAGGTTATTGCAACTGTTGCCATGTGCCCTACAGCAATCTTGAACAGGTATTCAGATAAAAATTTAACTCTGACATATGGAAACCTCACTAAATTGTTTAATAGTTCCTTTTTTAAGGCTTTCCCTATAGAAACAAACTGCTCGTGGAAATCTCCCTTGTAGCCTCCAAGCTCTCTTCCCCGCAAACCTTGATTTTTGTTTTTTAAAAAAAGCATGCTGCAAAGCACAATCTCATACCTTGATTTTCTAAAATTCCTCTGCATTCCCAAAAAGGGAATGACTCCTGAGGGGAAAAATGGCTGCAAATCAGTGTTTTGTTCTGGGTTATTTCCATTATCCTCTTCCAAAGATTCACTGAAATGTTAAATATATGGTGGAACTAGAAAGTAATGGAAAATTAAACAGATTAAATGTTGTGATTGTTTACTTCTATCATAACAGGCATTCGTAGGGACACAAGCACTTCAATCACAGTAATTTTGTGAGAGCATCCACAGCATGCTCTCAAAATTCTCAGATACAAAAAAAAAGCCTTGGCCTATTCTCAGTTTTAGAGTAGATCTAAAAAAAATCAAAGCAAAGTTCTTTCCGTACGTACTTCTCTATATATTTGTATTTTTAACTTATAAGTGTTGAAGTGATTGACTTGAGAAAAGCTTAGTCATTTTTTTTAAAAAAAAACCAAATATGTTCATTAACTATGATAGAGGCATGACCCTCACTTATGCAAATCTTAATTTTCTTCTTTCTGTGTCACTTCTGTTATAACAGTCTTAAATGGACTTACTCTCTTGCTACTCCTTTCATCAGGAGAAGATGCTTTATTTCTTGTAAGACTGTATTTGAAGGGGAAATGGTGATTTGGCGCAAGAGTTGGCATGTATGACACATCTATCAGCATTTCCTTGAATCAGGCCAATGTTTTCCTGAGAGTGCCAAGTGAGTTCAAAACTAAGTAGTTGCCAATAGATGTGTGAGAGTATTCTCAAATGCCCCAGTTCATGTTTTGCCTTTCAAATATGGATCTTTGCACGCCCCTTTCTCTGAAGAAGTGACACATGGTAAGTAGGATCCCTGAGCATGGGGGGGGGTGCCTTGGGATTGTTGTTGGAAAGCTTACAGAAAATGCTGTTGTTAGGAAAGTTTCCTGATGAACTACCTCCTTTATTTGCTTGTAACATAGTTTAGTGTCGAAGAGCAAAATCTACGAAATCTGGCATAAAGGCTTAGGGAATTGGGATAATTATGATTACCAGAGGTACAAAAATGATTATTTTATCATATCCTATTTTTACTCTTCTTTAACTAGCAAATTTTACACTACATTTTTGCTTTTGCTTTTCTGGTGTCTTGCCCTTAGTTTATCTGCTGCACTTGGTTTTTGACCAGTATTTCTTAGTTCCATGACGTCAAATAATATCACTCTTAAAGTATTATTTTTCTTATAATCTTTTGTAATCGCAATTACTGGAATTTATTTTTGTCTCTTACAAAGGAAAAAAAACAATAGTGGATGAAAATACAAAATACCCTTTTCTCTTTATCCTCAGCATGTATATAGTTCCCAGCACAGACATTTTGTCAGTTACTGTAGGAATCGCATGGGTACAAGTAGCTTGATGGAGCGTTTCCTGCAAGATGTTCTGCAACATCATCCCTACAGATACCACGACAACAGGTAAAACTATTCAGTGCATTGAACTATCTGAATGTTTGATTATACAAATCTAGTATATTAACATAGAAATGTATCAAATTGGCAGCCTGTTGGAGTAGCTGAAATACATTTTTACCTGGAAGCAGCTTGAAAAAAATGTTGTAAAAGACATGAGAAAATTCTGTTGTGGTTTTGTGCTTGTTAATTTTGCTTTCATTTTCAGCAAATGCATTACTCCAAAGCAATATCTTTTTTCTGTTTTGATGAGGAGGGAGAAACTATAATATCTGTTTTTAGTGCTCTTAGCCACATTTACTCTGAATCATTTAAACGCCTAATTGGAGAAAATGTAGGGTCTTATATTATTATAATAAAGCTACTGCTAATGATAATATAGCAGTTTCTTGGAAAAAATCATGTACACATCTTGTTAGCTAAGTACCATTAAATTGTGCTCATCTCCTGGTGACTGCACAGACTAGTGCCTGCCATCTTCGTATGGGGAGTCTACAAATATAATCTCATAAACATTAATTACTGTGAATTAATAGTAATTCAAATTCTGGAATGAAATGCTTCTTCAGCCTGTTCAAATGACAGTTGGATTAAACTACTGACTAAATTCCCTTGTGTATCTAGATAACATTGTTTTTCTTCTTTCCTTATGTAGTTGAGCTGGGCCAAGCAAGTGAGGGGGAACCAGCTAATTCAGGCAATATAGGGAAGGACAGTTGAAGGGAGTATAGATACAGTCTGTTCAATTTTTGGAAAGAGAAGACTTGTTCAGAAAGGCAGAATTTGCTGTACTTTTGCCCACCATGTCTTCTGCCCATATGTTGCTCTAGGTCCGTGATGGTGAACCTATGGCACACGTGCCACAGGTGGCACACGTGCCACAGGTGGCACACATGCCCTCTCTTTGGGCATGTGCGCCATCGCCCCAGTCCTAGGCCTTCAGCTGGGTTTAATAAAACCTTTTTGCTTTAGGCGTCCGCCGCCATGTGCAAAAAAAAAAGTTCAATCAGTCAATTTCAACTTCTCATGGGGAAAAAAAAGATCTCGCAAAGTTGGAATTGATTGATTGAACTTTTTAGTCCCACCCAGTCTGCCTTTACTGCTGCAGCCACGCCCACCCAATGGGCCACACCCACCCAGCACCCAACAATACATAAGTGGGTTTTGGGTTGCGGTTCGGGCACTCGGTGTCTAAAAGCTTTGCCATCACTGCTTCCAGGTACTGGCTTCTCGGCATAAAGATACACCATTTAGAAACATTTAGGAAGAAATTTTGGGCAAAGGAAAACATATAAAGATTAACATATAAAGAGATTTCATAACATATAAAAACATATAAAGAGGTTGTCATATTGAAAGAAGACAGTATAAATGAAGCGATAGATCAATCTGAGGATCAAAGTACCTGAAAAAAAATATGAATGAACTAGTTAATAAATTAGATACTTGTATCTTTCTGCAACACAATCTGGGCTCTTTAATACTAGACTGATTAACATGTGACCTCCAAAGCAGTTTGCTGTGTTGGCTACTGCTTTCAAAAATGGTTTGGTTTAGTTTTCTTTACAGCTTCTTTAAATATTTAATAAGCTTTTAAAAATTATTTACTAAGTGAGGGTTCTTTTAAGAATTGACAATTGCTAGTTGCATTTTTAGTATTATAGTATATAATTCAGGTTCCTAATTTTGGATCTTCATAACAGATCATATTTAACTTTACCAAGTGGATTTCTCCAGTGAGTTAAGAGGGAAACACTTCAGAGTTCTCAACTAAGATGGGAACTACAGGTAGTCCTCAGTTTGCAACTGCTTGTTCAGTAACTATTTGAAGTTGCAACGACACTGAAGAAGTAGTATTTACAACCAGTCCTTGAAATTCTGCCTATTGCAGCACCCCGATGGTCACATGATCACAACTCAGGCACTTGGCAATTGGCTCACTCCTACAATGGTTACAGCATCCCATGGTCATGTGATTGTGCCTTCCCTGCCATCTTCCCATTGACAAACAAAGTCAATGGGAAGCTAGCAGAGAATGTTTCCAGTCACTCCCATAAGTTGCTGCAGTCGCTTTTTCTCCCAAGGAGCCTGCTGTGGAGTATGAGATCTCAAGGTTTTGTACTCTGTAATGTGTGCCTGCAGCACCCTTCCCCTGCCCAGTCACCTCCCTAGCACCTACCCAAGACTTCTGACTTCCTGCCAGCTATAAATTGCTATTGTAATGGCCATTTTGCTTCAATTTTACATTAGAAAGCAGATGGTTATAAATTAGGTCTTCCCTATGAGATTGAAAAAGAATGTTGTGTTTGAACAATTTAAGCAACAACTGCGCAATTCATAAAAGGTCTTATCCAAAGCACTTAAAATTAGGTTGGTTATATGAAAGATATTATCAATATATCAGGGCCTGATTCATATTCTTAAAAAGCAATCCGGAAAGAGCATTGTTTGTTGATGATGCTGTTGAAACCTGGATGGTATTTCAAATACTCTGAAGGAATATAATTGAGTCTAAAACGACTGAAGGAAAAAAGTCTACCAGGACATGGACATCTCAACAATTACTTTTTGGGTATTCCTATTGCAATAAATTTGAAGCTTGTCAGGAAACCATTTGAATAGCACATTGTGATGATGTTGAGAGCAAAGCCATTCCTCTAATTTGGAGGAATTACTACTCAGACGCTTTCAACCAAAGATGTTTTAGTTGCTAAGCCAACACTTTACTGTAGGTGCATTCTTTACAGGCTCAGAGGGAATATTTTCAGTATTTGCTGTTCACTGCAAGCTAACAAACCAGCTGGGATTTGAAAAACCCAGGAGCATTTAGAAATCTGTTTCAGTCCATGAATATATGAAAACTAAAGTAAAAAGTGAAAAACATGAGAAAGAGAAGAGAATAAAGTTTGGTCTAAAAATGAAGTTGTAAGCTAAGACATTTGCAATTGCAAATATGAAATGCTGATATGATAGTTAAGGCTTAGTTCAATTAATACAGTAATATTTTTTGCAATTTAGTGTCTTTGTTCTGAATGTACTATCAACAAAATTGAAGTTTGTCATATATAATCCAAACTATGAACTGTTTTCTAAATTAATAGTAAGGTGGTCAGGCAGCAAAGGATGTAAAGAGCTCCTCCAAAAGCAAATTAATAGTAATATAAATATCAGACAAAGATGTATGGTGTGAAATCATGTATTGAGTGCCATATGTCAATAATTGATTTCACTTAGTGATTTAGGGTATGTTATCATTTTTCAAATTTGAGGATACAGATGGTCTTTAAGAGATGTGCTAGCAATTGCATTGCAAAAACTAAGTGGTGCCAGGACAAATATTAAATTAAATACATTATTACAATTCCTTCCATGTAAATTTTTCCCCTTGATCATATTAAAAATAAAAAATTTATAGCAACCTTTGGAAGAATTCCATTTTTATTTAATTGGAATGAAACTAGTTTAAAATAAAGCTAATTTCAAGCTATTTCCCCCCCTAAAAACTATGACCATGTATAATCATAGTTCCTAGTTCCATTAACAAAAGTGGGAATGAAAGCCCTGAACTTCAGGAGAGGGAGGGGACTTTGTCTTCCAGGAAGAGGCTAAGCTGGTTCAGATCTCACTAAAAGTAAACTGCTTAGCATGGTATTCAGATAATGGCCATCATAATAAATAGTTGGCTTTCTTTATATAGCAGGGTGCTTTAATATATATTTCAAAACCTATTCTGAAATTAATGAGCATCACTGTAGCAGATGTTACATAACTGACTCATTTGATAAGTGATTCTAATCATAGTAAGAAATAAGCCTGATATAAGTTTCATGGGTTTCCTTCAAGGGAAATTGTAACCTCTTTTTTGCAGCAGCCCATATATACTTGATATATTATTGATATATTATTTATAAAAGTTAGGAGACTAAAGGAGGATTTTTTTAAAAAAAAACTTTGAGCCATATTCATTATGCTTTTATGTGGTGCGTTATATTGATGGTGCAGCCAATATTTCTGAAGGCAGCAGTTTTATGCAGCAGATTTTTTTAATTCAGTATATCAATCAAATTTCAAGAGGCAACAAGAATATATATGTGTGTGAGTGTGTGTGTGTGTGAGAGAGAGTGTATACAGATAGTAACATTCTTCACAGTATTTTTAACATTTTATGTTTACTGATGTTTTTTTCTAGAATCTTTTAAAATTTAACTATAAGCATTTATTCACATATATAGGTGGTCCTCAACTTAAACCACAATTGGGACTGGAATTTAGCAATGGCAATCCCTACAGTCCCTGTTGCCATTGTTAAATGAATCCTGCATTCATTAAGCAAGGCAACTTCCTGCCAGCTCTCCACAACTAAAGTAGAGGTATCAGGTAGAAAAGGGAGTGAAAGGGTGTGTGGAAGTGTATGAGAAACACTGCACAGGTTGGGGAATGTGCACAAGAGGGGCTGCACAGGTTGAGGCGTAAAGATGTATCTATCTGAGAGGTGCTGGGAGGCTCAAGAAAAGTGCACAAGAGGCACCAAGTGGATCAGGAGTGTTGTCAAAAGTGTTGCAAGAGGGGCTGTGGCTGTCATGGAGGATGCCTAGTCATGAGTTGAAAAACATTTCTGTATACAAATGTAAGTGAAAATGGAGGGGTTGGGTTTTTTTGTTTTTATACAGCTATAATAGATTTATATATAGGTAGTCCTCAAGCTACAATTATTCGGTCAGTGACTATTCCAAGTCACAGTAGCATTGAATGAATGATAGTTATGACCAGCACAGAATGAAATGTCAATGAGGAAGCCACTAATGAAGGTCACAAGTCACTGGGCTAAGTCTGCCCCACTCGCACACCCTCCCCCAAACCCTCTGTGCTCATGCCGTTCCACCCACAAACCCTCATGCACCCTCGCACACCCTGACCAACTTGTGGCTCCTCTTGCACATTCCCTCACACCCTTCCCTTGCCTGCACTGTGCCTCTTGCACACACTCCCCAACCCACATGGCACCGCTTGTACACCCTCCTGACACTTTCTTGCAGTCTCGTGCACCCTCTCCATGCTGTACCTGTCGTGCACCTTCCTCAACTCTCTCTTTCATCTACACACCCTCCCTCCCCTCAACGCCCCTCCCCTCCTGCCCAGCAGTTACCTGCCTGCAGGCCTTGAACTTGGAACTTCCTGCCCCACTGACCTTGATTGTGGGAAGTTGGCAAGAAGTTCCCTCGTCTAATAACCATGGTTAATGACAACAACTGGGACTTCAGGGATTGCTGTTGCTAAGCAGTGTGCTTGTGTTTTTTGACTGTATTACTTAATGACAGAAATTCCAATTCCAATTCCTCTTATTAAGTCGAAGGCTACATATAATTTGTTGCTGATCAGTTTTTTAATTACTGTTTATGAGAGGGATAAAAAGAGAGACTAGTGACATCAAAATAATTTCACAATCAAAAATAATCCTGCTTAACTCATATTAATTAAGCTAAGCTTTCATATTGTTATTACTTAGATATTTGTAGATTTGTCTGAGTTTCTAGTGGAAGTCCAGTTTTTGGTTTTTGTGTATACAGTTATACTGAGTTTAAATTATTTATTTTCTTCATACATTTTGCTTATTCTGATTTTCTTTAAAAATCAATGGTACTGTATCCTATAAGTTCCAATGTAAGATTTCTTCTTTTATAATTTAGATATGGACCTTCGCTACTTTTGAATAACAGCCCATTCAGCTGCTTACCTACATGATTACATTAAGGTTTCCTGCAATTAGCATAGCTAAGGCTAGCTTTGCAAGCTATGTTGGCTTAAAATACAGTTGATTAATTTGCAGATTTCTGTGTTACACCATTTCAACTAATCTGTTTAGTTTTTTGGTTCGGTGTGAACCCGGACACGAACCATGATTCTTGTTATCTCAGAACGTATTAAGTATTGTGACTGAAAAATTTGACACAAAAAGTGATTTTGGAGTTCGTGGTGCCCTCTCCCCAATGATGCAGAATGTTGAAAGTTCCCTCTCATGCCTCACCATTATGTAGCAGTGGGATTTAAATAACATATGAATCCATGAAATTCAGAGCTCAAACTTGTGCGTTACTGAGTGGTTTATAAGTGGTTGGTAAGCCAGTTTGGTTTGCAGCTGTACTGCTAGTCATACTAATAGGACCATTAAAGTTTTATTAACTCTCCTTGCTTTTCATTCCTTAGCTGCACATTCTGCTTTAATGTTCAATAATTTATAATATTGATCTATATTTTTTCCCTTTCCCTAGACCAACTTATGATGACATGCCATTCAACTCCCAGCTTCTTGCAAAAGATGGGGCTGCTGTTTCAGTGGAAGTCAAAGAGAAGGAGAGAGAAACGAGCAGGGTGGAAAATCCAAACATCGAGAGTGGATTCACTGCTGAATCAGGCTGCCTTATTTCCCGGAGCCATGAAAAGCAGAAGAAGGCTTCTGTGGAACTTCTACCTATCCAAAAGGGACAACAACCCAAACTAGGAGCTTCACAACGAAATCTGGACACTTCCAGTAATATAAATAATCTTGGTCCGACAAGCCTTTTGACTGAAAATAACAGTCAGGAAGTCTCATTTACAGCTAGGGATATTTTACCCCATCCATTACCTATTAGTGAGGTGCCATCCACTCCTCATAGACTTGCACAAAACATTAGTTATCCAGCAAGAGCAGTTTCAGATGACATACGTGAGCAGGCTACCCAAGATATATGCAACCAAGATGGATTTTTGAATTCAGACAAACACTTTGTTTTACAGCCAGTCCTGTCAAAAACTGTTTCACATTTTCATGAGAGTCCTGTCTATAATAAAGGGAACTCTTTAATCTCAGGTCAACTTTTTTTAAAACAAGATGACTTAGAATCTCAGGATAAAACTCGGATTAATGTCTGTCTCAGGAATGCTAGAAAACCTGTGGGCACAAGCAGTTCCCTGACTTTTCAAGCAGCTCCCCAATTACCAAGAAAAAAAGAACATTTGTGCAGAAGTACTGAAAGTTCTATAAATGAAATAATTGAACAGGTCATTTTGAAATACTGCTATGAACCTCTTCCCAAAGAGTTGCCTTGCAGAGAAGAAGATACAAGTTCCTGTGTAAATATTCTGTCACTTTTGGATCGCAGTAGTTTGCATGGTTCAGATATGAGTTTTGATTGTGATGCAGCTGTTGATTCACAAGCAAACCTCTCCAAGTTAGCTGCTAAAAATCTAGAACTGCTCAAAGAAGTTAAAGTAAATCTACAAGATGAAAACTATGGCAACCAACTCAGTGCCATTTTTAAAAATATTTCAGTGCAACAAACAGCAGAAGCAGAAAATGATATTTCAGTTCAAAATAAAGAACCAGTTCTTCCAGCTCTGCCTCATGTGCCTCCTTCCTTTGTAGGAAAAACCTGGTCTCAGATTATGTACGAAGATGATATGAAAATTGAAGCACTTGTGCGGGATTTTAGAGAAGGCCGCTTCCGCTGCCATTTTGATACTGAGCCCTTGGCTCATCGTACACCGAGAAAAAAACCTCAAAAGAATGATGAGAAGATCAATGCAGTTGCACCTAACAAAACAGAGGCTGGGTCAGCTAAAGGGCTTCCCGAATTTACTGATGGGCTAAGCGATGGCCCTGATTTCAGCAACTTATCTGCAACTTCAGAAATACATGTTCCAAAGCCCCCGAAGAATCCCAAAAAAAGAATTTGTCGCCTTGCCTCAAGATGCCAAGTAGTCAAGGTTAGCCATGGTACGCAAACAAGTTTAATACAGTATCCAGTAGTAAAGCAAAAAATAATTAGGAAGGACTATCAGCTACAAGATCAGATGGCTAACCTCCTTTGGTCAGAGAATGAGAAAACGCCTACCATGAAAACAAGGCTATGTGCTCTTAAGCTTCCTGAATCTTATACCAAAATCATGAGCCCTTTACAGCCACAAACACTAGTTTATGTTCTTTCATTGCCAGAGATGAAACAATTTAGGAACAAGGCTGAAAAGGTGCCCAAAACTAAAAGCCACAATTCCACAGATAGTAAAGATTCTGTAAGGTACAAGTACAAACCAACTTCCATTAAGTATTACGACCCTCTGACAAATAGAATTTTAAAAATACCTCCGAAATGCTTAGCTAGGGGGAAAACAAAGAAGCCTGCACATGTTCGACAGCTCTTCAGGAACCTCAACTTTGATGGAAACAGGAAGAAACAAGCTGATATCCAGTATATATCAAAGCCCTTCAATTCACCAGACAACTGTGCGGCATCTCTCTTGCTTGACCCTGTTAACGAGAACGATAGGAATTCAACTCATAAGACAGAGGACCCTTGTATTTCATCTGAAAGATCAGAATGCTTGATGTATAACTGTTCAGAGAAATGCTGTAAACACTTATTTATTTCACATCAATCACAGCAGGAAGGTGACTTTCAATTCAATCCATTTAAGAGGAAAGGAGTCAAATGTCCCTTAAAGTCCCATACTGCTGATTGTTTAGAAAGAGACAATCCAAAGAAAACATGGCAGAGGAAAAAAATCAATAGTAGAGAATCAGGATTTCCGAAAAAAACTTCAGAGTTAATTTTTATCAAACATGACCTTGTCAAGAAAGCCAGTAGGAAACAACCACCCAGAAATACAACCCAGCAAATAGAAGGAAAGTTTAAAAAAAAATCTTGTGCCCTTAGATCATCTATTCTCAGGCATCACTCAAAGAACACTACCATAAAGAAGCATCTTCAGAAAGAAAAAGCTGATATTAAAAAACTGACAGTGTCAGGGAAGTCAAAAAAACCTTTTTTGAACACTGTTCCAGAAAACAGGCAGAGAGCCGCTGTAAGAACTTCCAAAGTAAAGACATGGCAAGTGACCAGAGACAAGAATCTTTTTTGCACTGTGAAATAACGTTGCTCAGATCATATAAACTTGCTTTGGGATTGTCTTTAAGAGGGCTGGAAAGGGAGTAAAAAGTGGGAGTGGCTTTTCAAGATAATACATCAGAATTAGAAATGGAACAATTTAAAGGTCCAGCAGTAAGCTAATAGTCAGGAAATAGCTCATATTGCTGCTTTGTAAGTGTTCTGCACATTACATGTTGACAGGGCTTTTTTTTCTCATAGAACGCTCAGAACGGAGTTCCGGCACCTTTTTTGGATGGAACCTTGTAGGGTAGGACAAGGCAGGTTGTATGACATTTGTGAGTTCCGGCACCTTTTTCTTTTACAAAAATGCACTGCATGTTGAGTTAAAACTATTTTTTAAAGCAGTAAAAGCCCAGTTTTGCAGCTTGCTATAATATTTTTCTCAAGCAGAGCATTATTTTCCCTTGTAAAACCAGTGTCAGTCATTGAAAAAGTTTACCTTTTACGTGAAGCTCAGCTTTGATATCTTGTTGGTAAACTAAGCAATGCCAAAACTCATTCCACATCAGTGTGGAACCAAATGGGCACTCTTGCTGTTTGTTAAGATTGTCAGTTTCCCCTTAACTTCCTTGTAGAATCTTTGATTGTGTAGAGCCAATTTTTTGGAAATCGCACATGGAGATTTAAAATGTATGCATTGAATTTGAAGAAGTAACCTTACCTGGAGTCCAAATTTGGATATCATGCAGTGATTGTATTTTAAATTCAGATCACAAATACGAAATCATCTTTACCTTCTCAAAAGTATCGGATGTCCTCCTAGAATGAAGCTGCTATTGAAAAATATTTTTTTCTTTTTCTTTTGATTTTTTAATTTTTTTTCTGGAAGAATCATTGATTTTTAAAATCATACAGAATGGTTAATCAAGACTGCTGTGTATAAGCAATATTTCTACCCTTAATCTGCCCTTAAAATGCATTACTACCTAGTTTCATCTCACAATATAGTTTTGAAAGCATTTTAAAGTAATTTCAATATGTAAACAAGTTTCTGAAAAATGCTACTTCATGTTTAAAATAGATTTCCAAGTTGAATTTTTAAAAAGGTAACTACATAATTTCACTTTATTTTGGCTTGCATTAATATTTTTGCTAAAAACATTTTTCTCACAGCATATTCCAAGGTATATGTTACTCTTAAATACAGGTGATTCTTGACTTACAGCAGTTTGTTTAGTGACCGTTCAAAGTTACAATAGCACTGAAAAAGTGACACATGTCCGTTTTTCAGAGTTAAGACCTTTGCAGCATCCCCATGATCATGCGATCAAAATTCAGCTGCTTGGTTCATATTCATCACCGTTGCTGTGTCCCAAGGTCATGTGATCCCCTTTTGTGACCTCCTGACAAGCAAAGTTAATGGGGAAGCTAGATTCAATAACTGGTTTACTAACTTATCAACTGCAGTGATTCACTTAACAACTGTGACAAGAAAGGCTGTAAACTTTTGGACTCAGTTGTGGTCATAAGAGGACTACCTGTACAAAATAATAATATATTTCTCCATTTGGATTGGTTGAATTTCTGTTTTCTGAGAATTCCAACAGGTATTTATATGAAAAATAACTATTTTGTTCAAACATCCCAAGTTGTTAGAATATTACTTCCAGTATTCTATTACCATGAACTATTGTAACCTAATTATGGGTTTCCCAGTCATATACTACACTAATATAAACTTATTTAAACAAAAAAAATTACCTGATAATTTTATAGCCATGTTACCTGATAAAAGGTTTATTGCAAACAGTTTTCGTATTTATATGCAAAATTTCACTGATGCATATATGATGGATAGCAATGTCTTTTTAACTAACATGCTGATTTTTTACATTCTGTTCTGTACGTTTTTGTGACAGAGTACATTGTCTTCACCAATTCTAAAATTGTACATATTTCTATATATCCTGCTTTCTTAACATTCCCATTTTTCCCAACCTCAGGATGCACAAGGCACAGGCTGTCTAATGTTAAACATTTTTTATATTTGTATGTTTGTCTTTGATGTGTAAATTGGTTCCTCAATCAGAGTGCCATTTTTAAAACAGAATATAAAGAAAATGGCTATATTTAAAAAAAATGGATAATTATCTTGATATATTTATATATTTTCTTTAAAACAGGAAGATATCTAACATCTTATTTTTTGTATTGTAAAGAGCTTGGAATATACTTTTGGAGAAAATTGTGCAGAATTGAAAATTCTATAACTATTATTTTTGAACATGCTTCACTTCTGGGATTAAGATTATGGTGTATGTTTGGTAAAGTAAATGTCGGAGAGACAATATATTTTGGTTAAAACTGTATTTTATCAGTTCACTGGTTTTATGGATAGGTTTTTAACTTATTATCTTACACAGTTACAATATCTGGAGTGCTCAACATTTTAATAAATAAATCAGGATCCAAAACGTATTGTGTAAACATCTAGATGATTTCCTGTGCCTGTGACATGGGCATACCTGCCATCTGTTCTAACTAAGGACTAACTGAGTTTCATATTTTTATTGGCTTTCAGATTTTGAGATGTTAGGGGGTTGGCTTCTATATCAGTCTTAAAAAAATTGCTATTCATTCCCCAAACTGTGCCTGCCAGGCTCACTCTTTTTTCTGCCCCATCCCCTCATATACTAGACAACTACTTTTCAGCATCTGGTTTCAGAGAGAGCCTCAGGATTTGCGCTTCAAAAGCTTCTAAGCAGACTTAGATTACATCTCATGTTGCAAGGAATAGTTCTGGAATTGGTAAACCTGGGGGATTTTACAACTCTTGAGGATATAAGAAAGATACAGTTGTCATTGTGTGCACAGAAGCCCATTTCCTTTTCTGACAATGAATATTATATGAATGATTCGCTTCAAAGAAGAGAGCTCCCATAGAAATATTTTAATAAATATTTCATCAATGTTGCATGAATATGTATTGAATGTAGGCATGGAAGAGAAATTTGTTTGCCCCAATTTTATAGAGACTGACACCATTAACATCAGTACAGCTCTTACTTTTCAGGGTATTGCAATGCAGTTTGAAATTTAAAATGTACACAATATAGTGCATGTAAAAGAAAAGAGCTTTTAAATTATGTTAAGAAAAAAGTAAGCATGTAACACTAAAACATCTCACATCAGGAAAAGAAAATACAACACTAGACATGTACAAAAATTCAAATCAATTTTGTGTTCTTTTGTTCTATTTACCCAACTCTGGTAGAAAGGTGAAAGATAATTTATAATTTGGAAAATAGAAACAGAACAGACCCAAAATGATAGCTTCATCTTATTTCTATTTATATGTCAGAACTGAGATTTTAAACAGAGATCCTAGCACAAAAGATATTGTTTAAAAGCTCACTGAAAGACAGCTATCAATTCTAAGACTTACCCATCTGGAAGGACTATTGATGCTACAGGATACCCAGGGGAATCATTTCCCCAATTACATTTTTGCAAATAAATGTCGTCTTACAATGAATGTAATTCAGATTGGAAAAAGTAGGATCCAAAGTTTGAAAGTTTCACTTCACGTGTCTTCTAAGGAAAGTGTGAGCAAAATAAAACTGCAGAAACAACACATGTTATTTTCAAAATAATACAGCCATCTTTTTAATAATAACATTTTCATAAACTGTTGCCATCAACATAGGTCAAAATATTTTTTCATATTTTTCACCCTTTATGCAATTTATCAACATAGAAATCTGGACATTATTTTATTAAACCTATGCAAATGCTGGTTTTACCAGGCTTAGCTTCTTCTTCTATTATTAAAAATGAGGGCTCCCTCTTAGCAGTGATTTTCCATTATAACATTTCTTGATTTTTATTCTTTTATTCTTTATTTCCTAAATGAATAAAACATATTTAATTTCACTTGTATTCATAAATAAAGTTAATAATACTGCAGCTAATTACAGGTACTCAACTTAAATTGAGCCCAAAATTTGTGTTGTTGAGACATTTGTTAAGTGAGTTTTGCCCCGTTTTGTGACCTTGCCTCAGTGCTGCAGTTGATAAGTAGCTCAATTGTTAAGTGAGTCTGGCTTCCCCATTGATTTTGCTTGTCAGAAGGTCGTAAAAAGGGATCACATGACTTTGGGACACAGCAATGGTCATACGTAGGAACCAGTTCTAAGCATCTGAACTTTGATCACATGATCATGGGGATGGTGCAAAGGTCATAACTGAAAAATGGTCATAAGTCACTTTTTCCAGTGTCATTGTAACATTGAATGGTCACTAAATGAACTGTTGTAAGTCGAGGACTACCTGTATAGTCTCCAAACCAAAATACACTAGAGGTAGATTGTCAGTTACAAAAGATAGATTGGAAGTATCTTTGTTAATAGACAATGTTAATATACGCAGGATTCTAGAGGATTTTATATATTTATTACAAGGCAACCAAATACACTATCTATAGTTGTTACCATCACAGAGCCAGTAAAATTGAAGTACTTTGGTCCTAAGGAAAACAATCATGTTTGAAATTGAACTGAATTAATTTCAATTCCATTAAAATTAAAATGACAAGATGGAGGGCACATAAATTTAATAAAATGGATGAGAAGGATGTTTGTGAGTGCAGCATCAAGATATACCCCAATTACTCCTGTTACATCATTGCTTTACAAATCGTATGAGATGGCACTTAATTTTGTCACAGACTATTAAATTCAGTTATATACTGAAGTTATCTTTAAATATTTAAAGTACAGACACTTTCTTAGGATCAGAATCTGACTTAAACCACTCTTAACATTTGCCTTAGGTGACGGTTAGGATCCTATTTAGGAGAATGTGCAAAATGGGTTTTGTAACACCAGGTGCTCTAAAAGAGTAATATAGTTAAAATAAAACATTATTTAGTTGCAACATTACAGATTTGTTTCATTTTATTTATGCGTTTTAGTAATACAGGTAGTCCTCAACTTACGATAGTTCATTCAGTGACCATTCAAAGTTACAACGGCACTGAAAAAAGTGATGACCATTTTTCACATGACTTGCAGCATCCCCATCATCACATGATCAAAATTTGGATGCTTGGCAACTGGTTCATATTTATGACAGTTGCAGTATCCTGGGGTCATGTGATCAGCTTTTGCAACCTTCTGACAAACGAAAGTCAATGGGGAATCTGGATTCACTTAACCGTGTTACTAACTTAACAATTGCAATAATTCACTTAACAGTGGCAAGAAAAGTCATAAAATGGGGCAAAACTCACTTAACAAATGATTCATTTAACAACATAAATTTTGGGCTCAATTGTGGTTCTAAGTCGAGGACTACCTGTATAATGTTGCAGAGCAGTTTTGAATCTTGCTCTTTTCCCCTTTTGATTTCAGCTTAAGCCAGCTAAGGGGCTCTTATCCACTGCTCCAGTATCATGTCATTGGTAATTCCAAACATAGACTAGCTCAAGAGTTTTACAATACAAATAAGCTCTGCATTTTATACAGAAAGCCAGGTTTCAATGTCTTATCAGTTCATATTTTTTATCAGTAGGCATACACAAGTGGAACTTAATAAAATATTTCTCCTTTGCTTGTGATCATTTATAATTATTTGTTTTAAAATATAGAAAAATAAAAATAGTTTATTTCAATAAAATAAACATTAAATTAGTATTTGTTATTTGTTTAAGTTCTGAACAGTGTTAAATATTATTTGTTTTTTATCATCACTCTCAGCCCAGCCCACCATACAGGATGGTTGTAGGGAAAATTATGTACCCCACAACAATTCGGTAAGGTGAGTTGGGATGAAAGGGAAGGGAGTATTATGTATCTCATTTTAGGTCATATGAAATAAAGGCAGAATATAAATCTAATAAATATATACTTTATTATCAAGGTCAATAGGAAGGCATACACTTGAAGGCTGGATAACAACCTCCTGTAGTTTCTATAAGAATTTATATAATGGATAATTCATAAATTAGTCTGATTCACTTCACAATCATTTGCAATTATGTAACACTCATGGATCGAGAACTACCAGAAGTACAGGCAGGATTTCGAAGAGGCAGAGGAACTAGAGATCAAATTGCTAACATACGCTGGATCATGGAGAAAGCTAGAGAGTTCCAGAAAAATATCTACTTCTGCTTCATTGACTATGCTAAAGCCTTTGATTGTGTGGATCATAACAAACTCTGGCAAGTCCTTAAAGAGATGGGCATACCAGACCATCGTATTTGTCTCTTGAGAAACCTATATGCAGGCCAAGAAGCAACAGTGAGAACTGGACACGGAACCACTGATTGGTTCAAAATTGGGAAAGGAGTCCGGCAGGGCTGTATACTGTCGCCCTGCCTATTTAACTTATATGCAGAGCACATCATGAAACAGGCAGGGCTAGATGAATCAAAAGTTGGAATTAAGATTGCCGGAAGAAACATCAACAACCTAAGATACGCAGATGATACCACTCTAATGGCAGAAAGTGAAGAGGAACTAAAGAGCCTCTTGTTGCGAGTGAAGAAGGAGAGTGCAAAAGTTGGGTTGAAACTAAACATTAAGAAAACCAAGATCATGGCATCTGGCCCTCTCAATTCCTGGCAAATAGATGGGGAAGAAATGGAGGTAGTGACAGATTTTATTTTCCTGGGCTCCAAGATCACTGCAGATGGGGACTGTAGCCAAGAAATTAAAAGACACTTGCTCCTTGGGAGGAAAGCCATGGCAAATCTAGACAGCACACTAAAAAGCAGAGACATCACCCTGTCAACAAAAGTGCGTATAGTCAAGGCTATGGTCTTCCCAGTTGCAATGTATGGCAGTGAAAGCTGGACCATAAGAAAGGCTGAGCGCCAAAGAATTGAAGCCTTTGAACTATGGTGCTGGAGAAGACTCCTGCGAGTCCCTTGGACTGCAAGGCGATCAAACCGGTCAGTCCTAGAGGAGATCAACCCTGACTGCTCTTTAGAAGGCCAGATCCTAAAGCTAAAACTCAAATACTTTGGCCACCTAATGAGAAGGAAGGACTCACTGGAGAAGAGCCTAATGCTGGGAAAGATTGAGGGCAATAGAAGAAGGGGACGACAGAGAATGAGGTGGCTGGATGGAGTCACTGAAGCAGTAGGCGTGAGCTTAAATGGACTCCAGAAGATGGTAGAGGACAGGAAGGCCTGGAGGAACATTGTCCATAGGGTCGCGATGGGTCGGACACGACTTCGCAACTAACAACAACAACAACACTCATGGAAACTGTAGTAATGATTTATATAAACAACTATTTAAAAATTGCCCCCAAAATACAATATCTACAAATCACTGTTGGAAAACAATAATAGTTTTCTAAATTGAATTTCATCCCTGTAATAAAATCAATTAAAATGGAAATCAGGAAATGGAAAATACAAACATTGTTATGGCTTAGAAGAATTACAGCCACTTGAATGGTTTTACTCCCTAATTATTTTTATTTCAAGTTTTATTAATCTATTTTTGTTAATTCTTAGTCGATGGCAAAAATATTTTATGCTTGCTGGAAAAAGACTGGTTTTATATAAAAATTACATTTAAAAACAAGGATGGAGTTGGAACTCCAATTTTATCTTATTAGGCTTTCCACTTACAAAAAAATCAAATGATTATTAGCAGAAGTGAAAATCAAAATCTGATTTGAAATGTAAGTCACTAAAGAATACCACTGGGATACTCAAAATTGCTGATTTCTACCAGACAGGTAAAGATTAGAAGTTTAGAGCTTTTTTTTTTTTGAGTCCTAATTTTAAAATCCGAGTGAAATGGGTAAAAATAGCAGCACCCTTTTGTTAATTTTGCTTCTATTTTTAGCTGTCCTAAATTCTCTCTGTGTTACTACATGTTATAAACCAAATTCAGTTAGAAATTATACAGACCAAGGGCTTTGATCTATTAAACTGGAGGTGATGAGTTAACTTCCTCAGAATATGCTCAGCTTTTTCAGTTACAGTTTAGATCCTTTCTTCTTAATTCAGAAATAAAAAACTCAAGCCAACGGGCCATAGACAAACTTTGAAGCAAAGTTATTGACTCATTCAGATTAATCTAAAAGAGTTATCTCTAAATTATATAATAGTGTCACAGAAAAAATACTTCAGCTCTAATTGGTTTGAAAATGGCTTTGGAGAAAGCACTTCAAGAGTAGAATAAAATATGGAAATGGAACTAAGTGTTATCATTCTTAGCCCAAATTAAAGAAAATTATCTTAAACTATCCAATAGATGATATATGATTACTTTTAAAATAACATGCATGAACAGAAAAAGCTCTTTGGAATGCTTGTGAAGAAGATGGAACTTATTTCCACTTGTAGTAATCATGTCTGAATTTTCCTTCTACTCTGGGGTAATTTGGATTATTGATAAAACTAGAAATCAAAGAATTTGTGTCTACAATTCACTTTGACAAATATATTTTCAGGGTCTAACACTAATACATTTTTTTAAAAAAAAATAGTGGCATTTTTGTTGACTGCAACCAGAATATCCATAGCTAAACATTAGGAAGATAAATCTGTGATGTTGGTCCTTTGATACCAAAATGTTTGGCGGATCATAACAGCTGAGAAACTGACCGACATTCTTTAGCTATGCTCTGGTCAAGTTAGAGTTAAAGCCTTCTCAAACATGATAGCAGTGTTCCAGTATCTGAGGGCTGTCACAAGGCAGAGGGGGCCAGGTTATTCACCAAAGCACCAGAGGGAAGGACGAGAAACAATGGTTGGAAACTGATCAAGAAATCCAGAAATCGTGGGCGCTCCATCACAGGAGATTTTTAAGAAGAGACTAGACATTCACCTGTTGGAGATGGTATAGGTCCGTGGTGGCGAACATATGGCACAGGTGCCACAGGTGGCATGCAGAGCCCTCTCTATGGGCACACGCACCGTCGCCCCAGTCCTAGGGTTTCAGCTGGGTTTTATAAAACTTTTTCGCTTTAGGCCTCTGCCACCATGTGGGGGGAAAAAAAGGTTCAATCAATTTCAACTTCTCGCAGGGAAAAAAAAAGATCTCGCAAAGTTGAAATTGATTGATTTAACTTTTAGTCCCACCCAGTCTGCTGTTACCACCGCAGCCACGCCCACCTAACGGGCCATGCCCACCCAACCGGCCTCACCCATGCAATGGGCCATGCCCACCCGGCACCCGATAATACATAAGTGGGTTTTGGGTTGCATTTTGGGCACTCGGTCTCTAAAAGGTTTGCCATCACTGGTATAGGTTCTGCTTGAGGAGGGGGCTGGACTAGAAGACCTCCAAGGTCCCTTCCAGCTCTATTCTATTCATATTTTTATTCATGTTGTTTGATTTTATATCTTATGCTGTCCAGGAGAATCATAATTGTTTTATCTCAGGAGAATATATTATTGTGTGGGAAGAATATTAAGGTATAATTAATGCCCCCAGGGGGAGGGCGTTCTCTGTGGGCGCGCCAGACCTGTGGAACCGCCTCCCGGTTGAGCTCCGGATGGCCCCCGACCTTCGCTCCTTCCGGCGCAATCTAAAAACTTATTTGAGCAATCTGACCTGGTCTGGTGGGTTAGGGTTGGAGTTTTAATATGTTTTTAATACTGTTTTAAACTTGGGCTAAATATTTAATCGTTTTTTAACTTTTGTATTCTGTTTTTTATATTTATTGCCCTGTACACCGCCCTGAGTCCTTCGGGAGAAGGGCAGTATAAAAATTAAATAATAAATAAATAAATAAATAAATAAATAAATAAATAAATAAATAAATAAATAAATAAATAATATGTGGTTATATGAATTGTTTTCTCATCTCCCCCTTTTAACCCTTACATGTATGGGTTGAATTTTACTGCACTGTTTATCATTTTTGTATTTTTTAAAGAACTAAACCTAAGAAATCAGATGAAGCTCTAATTTTTAAAAATGATTTGTTCTCCTAAATGATTGGCTGAAGACAGCCATTCACAATAAGTCTTCAGTTATTTGTTGGCCACAGAATGGACTTGGTCTATTAAAGCAAGAGGTATTTGGCCATAGAACAGGAATTACACTGTGCAAAGTTTCAAACATTGAGGGACTTCTTTATTAGGCTATAGTCTGTCAGACAGCATTAGAGCACAGCAGAATTTTTACAAGCAGAATACTTAGAGCACTTTGATTTTGTTTTATTGGTCTGTTTGTTTATTCATTTATTTGTTACTCCTACAAACTATGCTACACCAGAAATCTCATCAATAGTCTTCCTTAAATTGTTAATGACGGCAGCAAGTTCTATCTGAAAAAGCAGTAGACCTAGCTTGGATCAGAAGAACTTGGGTAAACCCCCAGCAGTTGGAATAATTCTGTGCTTGCTATTTTCCAAGATAATTGCAGCTTTCTCCTACAGTATTTCTCATGGAACATAATACTTATCTCAAATTACAGAGCATTTTTTTGATGTAATAAATCTCCAACCATCTCATAGAGGTAGAGATTTTAGTTATATGCCATTTTGACTGAAGCTCTTTTCTTACCAACACAAAGGTAGGATGAGTTTGAAGCAGTTTTCTTTTGCTGTATCTTAACTCTAACAATTTATCTAGATAGACTACAAAGAGCAGCACTGCAAGAAACTTCAGTAAAAAAAAATCCATTATTCATTTATATAAAACACCATGATGGAAAAGAATATTGGTGGGGGGGGGGCATTCAATCTCATCCAAGCAATCAGGCCATCTCCTGTACCAGAATGTTTTTTAAAAATCTATTGTTTGGCAATGAATAGAGGATTCTGTTCTCTCACACCATTTGAAAGCAATATCTTTTACTGAGACCAAGCCTTCTGCATGCGATTTTCCGGTTTTCCTTACTCAGCTGTTCTAACCTAGAGAACAAGAAAAATGATGACAGTGTGCAGTACTCAAACTAAGCATTTTTCTTTAATCCTCCAGTGAGAAAGGTTGACAAAACAGCTGTGCTAGATTTGTTGAACCAAAATAGATTAGCTATTATACCTAGAGAACAAGTACTATTCCATAAATAAGAATAAATACCATCTGGTATCCCCGATACCTTATTTTCTTACTATTTTGTATCAGTGTTCGTTTTTCTTAAGATGAGCCACCATAATCCCTTAAAAAGATTCAAGCACTTAACAGATTCTTTGCTGAAACAAGCACCAGCTCTTTTTCTTCTTGGGTTGTCTCACTCTTCCTCAGCAAGAGACTCTTATCTCCTAACTTCTACGAACCAGTGTCAGAACTTCCGTTTTCCACAGGATAGCTAGATTTCAAGATGCCTAGAAAGATCCAAAACCTCTACACTGATTTCAATTAAAATTGCCCTACTTTGTTCTCATCCATTGCTCTAGGGCCAAAGGTCCCCAACCTTTTGGGCACCAGGGATTGGTTACGTGGAAAGTGGTTTTTCCGTGGACCAGAGGGGGCATGGTTTGTGTGTTGCTTGCATCCTGCGGATAGTGCTTTGCTTGTTTGTGCGGACCGGTTGCTGACATGCTGTGACCTGGGATTGGAAAGGTAAGTTTACATTCCAATTCCAAAGAAAGGCAGTGCCAAAGAATGTTCAAGCTATCGCACCATTGCCACTCATTTCACATGCTAGTAAAGTTATGCTTAAAATCCTACAAGCTAGACTCCAGCAGTATGTTGATCGAGAACTACCAGAAGTACAGGCAGGATTTCGAAGAGGCAGAGGAACTAGAGATCAAATTGCCAACATACGCTGGATCATGGAGAAAGCTAGGGAGTTCCAGAAAAACATCTACTTCTGCTTGATTGACTATGCTAAAGCCTTTGATTGTGTGGATCACAACAAACTGTGGCAAGTTCTTAAAGAGATGGGTGTACCAGACCATCTTATTTGTCTCTTGAGAAACCTATAAGCGGGTCAAGAAGCAACAGTGAGAACTGGACACGGAACCACTGATTGGTTCAAAATTGGGAAAGGAGTCCGGCAAGGCTGTATACTGTCGCCCTGCCTATTTAACTTACTGTATATGCAGAGCACATCATGAGAAAGGCAGGGCTAGATGAATCAAAAGTTGGAATTAAGATTGCCGGGATAAATATCAACAACTTAAGATATGCAGATGATACCACTCTAATGGCAGAAAGTGAAGAACTAAAGAGCCTCTTGTTGCGGGTGAAGAAGGAGAGTGCAAAAGTTGGGTTAAAACTTAACATTAAGAAAACCAAGATCATGGCATCCGGCCCTCTCAATTCCTGGCAAATAGATGGGGAAGAAATGGAGGTAGTGACAGATTTTATTTTCCTGGGCTCCAAGATCACTGCAGATGGGGACTGTAGCCAAGAAATTAAAAGACGCTTGCTCCTTGGGAGGAAAGCCATGGCAAATCTAGACAGCACACTAAAAAGCAGAGCCATCACCCTGTCAACAAAAGTGCATACAGTCAAGACTATGGTCTTCCCAGTTGCAATGTATGGCAGTGAAAGTTGGATCATAAGAAAGGCTGAGCGCCAAAGAATTGAGGCCTTTGAACTATGGTGCTGGAGAAGACTCCTGTGAGTCCGTTGGACTGCAAGGTGATCAAACCAGTTAGTCCTAGAGATCAACCCTGACTGCTCTTTAGAAGGCCAGATCCTGAAGTTGAAACTGAAATACTTTGGCCACCTAATGAGAAGGAAGGATTCACTGGAGAAGAGCCTAATGCTGGGAAAGGTTGAGGGCAAAAGAAGGATGGGACAACAGAAAATGGGGTGGCTGGATGGAGTCATTGAAGCAGTAGGCGTGAGCTTAAATGGACTCCAGAAGATGGTAGAGGACAGGAAGGCCTGGAGGAACGTTGTCCATGGGGTCGCAATGGGTCGTACATGACTTCGCAGCTAACAACAACAGTTGCTGACAAATCTAAAATGTCAAGAGATCTTTGATAGGGAAAATATACACACTGTTCAGGAGAATTGAGTGATTGAGGCAAGATTTCATATGTCACTGATGAGATATGTAGGAGAAAAATTAAATGGTACATAGGAATTAATAGTGAAAATGAATGGGGGTTAACTCTGATTTTTTGTTTTAATCTCTAGCCTTTATCCATACAAAGTCATACCAAATTAGATAAAAGATAAAAAGGACAGGCAAAATCTGAAAGGGGAGTCTTCTTTCCAATTTAGCAACTCTTTAAAAGTTAATTTGAATGACAACACTATGGATAACCTATAAGTATATTGCAGAGAATAAGTTGGTTGACCTTGCTATGCAAAACTGTTACTTAAGCAAAAGGGCTTGAAACATTTTTGAAGTCCTGAGTATCAAGATAATATTTGGTAATGGCTAAGGAACATGCTTCTTTAATTCACTGGAGTAGTAGAAGAAGGAGAGATATGGCACAATCAGATTTGCCAAATTCTGTTTTATAAACAATCTTAATAATAAAAGTAGTTTCAGGCCCTTCTGTGGATTTGATTTTCTGGTCTGGCCTATCTATTGGAATAAGTCATATACAGTATATTTTTAATCGTTTCATAATTAGACTAATGGATTCCATGTTTAAAATGAGATGAAGATACGCTAGCAACAATGTTTAGAGTATACTGTATTTTTAGTATGAAGAAATATAATTGTGAAATTTAATATTATTTAAAAAGAGTAGTTTTTACTTCTTTAAAAATGTTAATAATTTTTTAATATTTGTGTCTAATCACCATTCATACAATATTTTATTTCAGATTGTGGCTGGTTTTGAAGTTTCCTTGCACAACTTCATGGTTTTTGCAATTAACACAACATTAGGACAAAGCAATCACAACTCTCTTCCATCTAATTCGTGAATTATCATAAATTAATTTGATAACATGAAGGACCTCTAACAGTAAGAAATACTGGGGTTTAAAGCCATGTTAACAGTTTTATTTGATAAGTTCTCAGTTTAAATGTAACATTATTGATATGTATACAATGATGGCACAAACATTAACTTTTGATATCCTCCTCAACTACATGATAAACTGTGTTATTTTTAAAGGTTCCTCAACCTTTTTTCTAGTTTATTTTGAGTGGTTTATTTTAACTGTCAACCTTCTTCCCCTTTTAAAGAAAATTTGTGCAACTCTATGGGGAAGTATCCCTTATTCCCACACTCAAACATACTTGTTCAACTGTAGGACTAAACTACTATCAATTGTATTTCCTGATAGTATGCCTTAAATTGTTAGTACAATGATGAATGAGTTTTTGTCTAGTTCTCCAAGGTTATTGTTGTTGATGTTATTTAATTTTCTGCCCAGCCATGATATTCATAGCCAAGATTAATAAATTGCTATATAAGAACATGGCAAATAGACATACTGTGAATCTTTAAAGTCCCACTTTGTCACCATAATAGGTACATTATTTATTGACCTGCAACCTGTGGATAGAAAAGACCATTACCAGTAACCAATACTAGGAGACCATGGTTTGGAGCAGGCGCAAAAGTAAGAAACAAGCAGCTTTATCACTAATGATGTTTGTGTTATATGATCATAATAACAGAGGGATTTCTGGAGGAATGGTTCTGAAGATACAAAGATAAACATACAAAATATATGGATATTAAGCATAAGTATACATTTCTGAATAAAGTATATGCACAGAATATCATCATGCCATCTGTATAAATAGATAAACCATTTTCTTGCATGAAGTTCATATAATATTCTATGTTCAAAATATTAAAATTGTCATGAAACTGTTTATATCAGTTAAACGTTGAGTTCTTCAGCTGATGTAGGACAATAAATCAACAAAACATAACCCTACAAGGATATTTCACAAATGTAACATCCTGATTCTTTTGCCAATAGAACTGAATGTCTTGAGATTTTCAATTAAATTATATCATTCATTGCATAGTTCAAAAGCAGAGCCCCAACATAGTCCATTGTTTGCTTATAAGCAGAAGTACCTTACCTTAGGTCATGAACAACTGCATTGTTCCTTAATCAGCATAAATTCATGTATTTTGGAATATTTGGTTGTAGTTTAACCTGATAGCAATCCATTTTCCGCATACAGGTACACTTTGGCAACACAATCAATAGAATTTATTGTTAAGTAATGGTCTTTAGGAGATGACCATCTTTGAAAGGGCAATTTGCATTAGGAGTCTGAATAAGTAATGACAGAAAGATTAAGCCTTAATCAATGTACAACCTTAGCATCCCCCACTTTTTGTGCTGAAAAGATGAAATGTATAGGGATTGCTATAGGGACATTAAACTTGGCAAGAAAGGAATAAGGGGAAGGACCATTGGCCTCAATTTTTGGTGGGGAAACACCAGGAGACTATGCTCTTCTCTGATGGGAAAAAATCCTTCTGGCCTAATCCATTCAACTGAAAGAACTGGAAGCCCTTTTTCCGTATCCCTTCATTAAGGAAGAGAGGGCAAGATAAGGTTCCTTATCTGGATATGTCTTTTTAATGTTGTTTAAATAGCACATCAATTTTCTAAAAGTTATTCCAGGCAACACATTCATTTTTACCATAGAAATTCTTCCCAAAAATGACAATTGTAATTTTCCCCATCTTAATGAGTTAAACATATGATTACAGGAATGGGCAAAGTGAGCCATAATGCATCTTTTATTATGCCATAAAATTATATTCAGAAGTCCATATTTCAAAAGTAATATTGAACAGTTTAACTTCACCAAATTTCTAGTGTCAGTTGGATGTCAAGCAAAACTTCACAAAATAGAGGGAAGATTAAAAGAATGGTCCTGGATATGATGGAGGCCCCAAACTGCAGGATGGAAAAGACTTAAGGACTAGAAAACACATTTTTATAAATGTAAGCTGGGAATGAACCTAACTGAAATAAGTAGAATTTATTTCTGAGTAAACATGTCAAAACAAAAAGCAAATAACTACAGCAAAAAGAACTCAGGTTGGTGCCAGGCTTGATACATCCAAAATCACATTGCTAACATCCAAGGATAAATGAAAAACACAGGGAGTTCAAAAAGCCATTTATTTTTGTTATAGAAAGGTATTTTTAATTTGTGGACACAAAAATATGGATATCCCTTACCTCATTGACTATTGAAGAACTTGCAGGAAGCAGCAGTTAGAACAGTTTAGATTGAGCAAATGTGGTTCAAACTGGGAAAGGACAGTGTGAAGATTATATTGTTTCACCTTATTTATTGGCAAGATATACTGTGAGAAATAAAAATTGAATTAAAATTGCAAGGAAAAAGATCAAAAACTTTAGATATCCTGAGGATATCTAAGTAGTAGTGAAAAAATACTTAAGGAGTTTAAAGTGAAGATTACAGTGAACTCAGAAGCTAAATTCCTGCTCAATAAAAATATAAAGATGTTAGCTGGGCAATGCTAACCAGCAGTGTTAGCAGAAAGGATCAATAGAGCAAGATGGTGGTTGAAGCCCCACCTTTTTTAACTTCATTTAATGTCAAGACACAAAAAGACCAGGGCTCTGATTACAGCTGCCATCATGCCTGTTTTGATCCCTCCTCTCCACTGAGGCTAGTGATACCCATATTAATTCAGTGCAAATAGCTGGAGAAATTGCAGGAATAATTAACTTCATCTTACTAGGCTACAAAAATACCCAGAGAGGGTGACTATTGCCATGAAATAGATAGCTTGGGAGACAAGAAACTAGATGAAACATTTAAGTGCAGAAATGTCTTATGGACCAACAGGTGCTATTGCTAAGGCTGTGGCTGTTGTGAAATTCGGATAGTCAAAAAAGCCAAATCAGGAAAAAATGCTTTTGAATTGTGCTGGCCAAATTTATTGGACTGCAAAAAGAACAAACAATTCAAAACTAGATGAAACAAAACCACTGGAAGCACTAATAGTGATGCTAATGCTTAAGTAGGTGCCAGGTAATACAAAGTCATTGGAGAAAAACCTGACACTCAGAAAAATCAAGAAGTTAAAAGGCCTGTTGGAAAACAAGGTAACTAGATACATCCTTTCGATAAAGATGACAGCACAAATTTGCAAAAATTGAGAGAAGCAGTTGCTGACAGACAATTCTTGTGAAATGATGTTCATCTGGTCTCATAAGAGTTGAAAGTGCCTGAATGACTAAAGAGGTTGTCGGGAAGATCAGTTTCAGCAAGGGAACTTGCATAATACTTTTATATCAAGAGTGAATTATGACCAGGGAGATTGTACCAGAATGATTTTTCCCCTCCTAAGCCCTCCATAATCATTCCCTAGATTTTTTTTTAAAGCAGCTACCTCTACAGTCCAGCCCTCTTGTTCACTAACAACAAGCAACTTGCGGTGTCTATTTGTAATTACAGTATTTATGCACTGGCCATAAACTACTGAGAAGGACCCAGAACATTTATTTATTTATTCGTTTTATATACCGCCCTTTTCCCGGAGGACTCAGGGCGGTGTACAGAGCAAAGTAAGTATACAATAAAGCAACAATAAAACAAATAAAACCCCAAATCTATCAGGCCAGGCCGGGTTGCTGGAAGAGATAGGTTTTTAAATCTCGCCGGAAGATTGGCTGGAGAGGCAGGAGCCAACTGCAAGTAAAAAAAAAAAAAGGCTGGTAACTGATGGTCCTTAGAGGTGAGGAAAGCAACATGATTCCAGAGCATCTCAGCTGTTAAAATAATGCAACTCCCTTCTAGCCCTCCCCGCCTTTTTGGCTTGCCACTGCAGCAAATCTCGGGGGGGGGGGGGAGGAGGAGGAGGACGTAGGGACAAGGATTGCCCGGGAAGGAAGCGGGCGGAACGCCGCATGCAGGTTCGAGGGCCGCGCCGCTCGTCCCCTTCCCTTGCCCGAGTTGCTGCATCACGGCACCTGCTCGTTCCCTCCGCGATATTCTTAGCTCTAACGCCGCCCCCGCCCTGCCACGCCACGCCACGCCGCGCCCCGTCCCGGTCCGATCCTCTCAGGCAGGGGTCTTCAAACTTGGCCCTTTTATGACTTGTGGACTTCAACTCCCAGAATTCCTCAGCCAGCTTTGCTGGCTGAGGAATTCTGGGAGTTGAAGTCCACAAGTCATAAAAGGGCCAAGTTTGAAGACCCCTGCAGTCTCAGGAGATGAAGGAAGCATCTACTCCCTCCCCCCCCCCCCCGTTCGCCCGCATGCGCGCTCTTTTAACTCTGCCCTCCCCCGGCTCCTTCGCCTCCCGCCTCCCCCGTGACGGCAGGGGCTGCAGGTGCTGGGCCGGAAGAGTGCGGCCGGGTCTCGACGTCATCCTGGGCAGTGCGCGGGGCATTGAAAGGTGAATGGCAGAGAGGGCGAGAAGAGCGCGAGCGACTGTCAGTCCAGCCTGCAGCGGCGGCGGCGGCAGCAGCGGCAGGAGGAGGAGGAGGAGGAGGAAGGCGGCGCCGTGCTTTGCTTTTGCTCTTCCCAGGAGCGGCGCCCGCAGATAATGGAGCGGAGGCGGTAGGAAAGTGTCGCGGTGGAGGCAGCAGCAGCAGCAGCAGCAGCAGCAACGCCGGAACAAAAAGCGGAGTCACTGCGCCGCGTCTTCCCTTCGCCTCCAGCAATGTGAGGAAAGAAGTGCCGTGGCCGCCGCTGTGTGACCCCCTCGACCGCCGGTTCCTTTCAGGGGAAGGGGGCAGTGCCGCCCACCCCACCACCACCACCACGCTGCTCCTAACCATTCCGACGAGGCAGGCGACTCCCTTCACCGCCGCCCGCCCTGCTCCCCTTCCCTCCCTCCCACCCGCAAAGCTATGAGCCATGAAGCTGCCTGGCAGAAGTTCTCTGCGGCAGCCCTTTTCTGGCAACTGCCGGCCCCGCCGGTCCTCTAACGCTTCCTCCTCAGCCTGCCTGGCGCGGCTGCCTCTGCTCGGCTTCTTCCACCGTTTCCTTTGGGCGTGCCTGCTGCTCTGCTGGGGACGCCCCGAGAGCTGTGGGGTCATTGCGGACGCCGGTGAGTGCGGGGTGAAAATGGGCTGGAATCTCCCCCTTCTTCCTCCGCAGTGTATGGTGTTTGGGAAGTCAGCCCCTCTTCTCCTTCGCCCTGCTGTTTACTGCCTTTTGAGTTCCGTGCGAATGCAGATAAAGAGCAGAGCCCCTTTATCTAGTTGTTCTTTCTTCCCCGGTATCCCTTTGGACTCCTCATTTCCCCGTGTCGTGCTAGTTTCTTCTGATCGTGAACGGACCTCATACAGCACCCCGTGTTTTGCTCCTCGTGGTGAGAGGTTTTGCTAATCGTTCGCCGCCCATTAAGTGTGCATACAGCTGCTTCTACACAATTGACACGTTTCTATCCTGAGGATAGCGTTTTTGTTTGATCATCTGCAGCAAAATCGTGAATTGTGACTGCAGCTGAATTCTTCTTTCTTTTTCCTTCATACATTTGTGTAAAGGAGGAGAGAGAAAAAAAAAAACACCTTACTGTTCTCATGTTGAAGATTCTTCATTGGTGTATATGGTGCAAACTCAGGCTTATGACCGTGGGCAAGATGCTGATGCAGCAAAATGTTTTTGGCAGGTTGTCAGAATTGTCATTTTTTTGGTGTGGATCTTATTTAAGAAGTATCTGAAGCAGAGTATGTGGGGTTTCTGTGTAGGGAAAGATATTTAAAATTGAGTTGAGAACTCATACATAATATACAAACAGAAAAAGGAACTCCCCTGTGAAGATAACTCTTAAGCATGAAGAAATATGTATTTTCTTCTGTATGATCTCTAATATTTAAATATTTATTTTGAAAGAATCTAACAGAATTTCTTGAGATAATTTTGTTTAATAACTATACTTAGAATTGGCATTCTTAAGGTTTATGTGAGAAGTGGCCCTTATGTAAAGGGAATTGATTAATGTTCAATGGACACATGAATTCCATTTTTGAGAAGTTTGCAGATTTTGATCAATATTTCTGAGGAAAACTGACAAGAGTCATGGTGTTTGGGATCTGATTAAAAGAGCTTCCCTTCTGAAAAATGAATTTTTTACATTTAGATTATTATGTAAAAATACATTGTATTAAATACCCAATATTTCTGTAATTCTTTCTGCAATACATAATACTTTCATAAATACTAGGAAATATTTTAATAATGCATGTTGGAATCATCGGAATGATATCCTCTTGAAGGAAAATTAACAGAATTTAAAGCAGCTTATATAAAATGTTCGATTTCTCTGGTTTAATGTAGACCTGTCTGTCTCCCCTAGCTATCCATTGGAATGAAACTTTGGAAAAAACAGAAACCATACTGGCAAATGAGGACACTGCATTTCAACAGACTAACAATAGTAGTAGCAAAAATAACAATTACAGCAGTGCATTCCAAAAAGAAATCACATTGCCTTCAAGACTTATTTATTATTTGAACAAAGACTCTGAAAGTCCCTACCATATTTTGGATACTAGGACAAGATACCAGCAAAAACACAGTAAGGTAAGAATTTCTAAAAAAGGAACATCCAGTAAAGTAGCTCAAAATAATCCTGTCCCTTGAGGGATAGTCTTACTTTAGGAATGTCTATTCAGCAGATTGGTAATACCTCTGTAAAACTATTGCTGCATTGGCTTTAGGTGCCAGGAATGGCTGTTGGTTGTGAAGCTTAGTATCAGTACTGTAGATAAAACAAAGGAATATAACCTGATTTTCTATTAGAGGTTTAGATTTTTTCCCCTTCATTTTAACCAATTTACTTGAATTAGAGAAAGGGGCATGATAAAAACTAAATTTCTTTCACATAAGTATAGGAGACCTTGATGTGTTATGGATCCAAATTCTTTGTCTTTAGTAGATGTGTATATGTACGTGTACACACACACACACACACACACACTAAAACTGCATCTTTATTTTAGTCACGGCTAAACCTTATTTAAAACAATGACACTTAAATAAGTTATGATTCACTTGTGTGCTTCAATTGTATGTTTAAATGAGTAACCTTACCTGTATCAAGACCTACAGAGTTCACATATATATCAGAAAAGCAATGTGAATGAACTTATTATGAGAGCAATTTAGAAGACTGCTTAGAATTTAGTCTATTGTGATTTCATGTTATCTGTTGTAGAGTCTTGTTTTTACTGTTCTCTTCCCAAAGTAATAATTACCGGTAGGCCAAATTTGATTTGTCTCTCTTGTTATGATATGAGATCATATATTGCAATACTTTTATGGATGTTCCATTTCCTCTCTAAAGGTAGTACCGTATTTTAGTAGTCAAATAGCTATTTCTCAGTGTTGTATTATCTAAATATATTACATTGCTATTGAACACAATTGTGGTTAGATTGGGATTGAAGATCCAACCACTTCAATTCTTAATAGAAAAAATTAAGAATGCATGTCTTATTTTTAAATTTTTTTAATTAATAAATAATTTAAATTAAAAGGCAACTTTTTAATCATTAATAATTTGATGTGCTTTTTATTGAATCATGTTTGATAGTAAGTCATAACTTTTGGAATACTATGGTTTATTCCAAAATGGATCTATCAAAAAATGCATGACTTTGGCAAGATGGGTAGTTTCAGAAATTTGATTTTTTAATTTATTTTATTAATCAGTTCAGTAAACAAAGTAGTGAAGTCTATGTGCCACTTGACTCATTATTTTGAAGCTCAGGAGACCTTTGGCAGCTGTTTCTGATGAAACATTAGAAACTATTGTCAGATAAAGAAAACAGGGCATTCCCAGTGGTATATAGAATATCTCAACAGGACCAACACTGAAGAACATGAAATTAATATCTGTTGATCATATAAATATTAATAACAAATCCAGAGTGACAGTACGCTTGGTGGACATTCTCAAGAGTCTATGCTGTTGTGATCTTTCCAGAGTACTTTTCTCTTCTTACTATAGACTTTTATGTTTCAGTGAATGCAGCAAATGCAGTGAATACAGCTCTAGAATGCGGCTTTTAGAAGTCTTTTTAGGAAGCAATGCAGGTAGTCCTCGACTTACAACAATTCATTTAGTGACCGCAGTGAAAAACGTGACATGATCATTTTTCATAGTTACAACATTTCCAGCATCCCTATGGTCATATGTTCAAAACTCAGATGCTTTGCAACTGGTTCCTAATTGTGATGGTTGCTGTGTCCCAGGGTCTTGTGATCATCTTTTACAACTTTCTGACAAACAGAGTCAATGGGGAAGCCAGATTCAGTTAACAACCAGCTTACTAACTTAACAACTGCAGTGATTCACTTAACAACTGTGGCAAGAAAAGTCGTAAAATGGGACAAAACTCACTTAACAAATGTCTCACTTAACAAGAGAAATTTCGGGCTCCATTTTGGTTGTAAGTTGAGGACTACCTGTAGAATCAATCAGATCAGAGTAGAGCGGGAAGGGACCTTGGAGGACTTCTAGTCCAACCCCCTGATCAAGTAGGAGACAAGTGACTGTCCAATCTCTTCTTTAAAAACTCCAGTGATGAAGCAGCCACAACTTCTGATGGCAAGCTGTTCCATTGTTGTCCTCACTGTTAGGAAGTTTCTCCTTAGTTCCAGGTTGCTTTTCTCCTAAAGGTGATGCAAGGCTGATTTGAACCAAGTGCTTGCACAACACAATTGTGTGTTCCTTTGAACTATGGGGGTTTGGCACTAACTCATCACTTACTGCTTTTATATTTATATTCATAGGTGTAAACATTATCCCAAATAAGAAAATACATGTATTTTGTTAGTTAAAAGGTCCCACCTCTTATGAGAGATGATGATTTTGTACAAGATCTATGAAGTGACATAGATAATTAGTAAAATACTGTAACTAAGTGTTTAGTTTTTGTGAAAGTTATTCAGATGAGATATAACTCGTTGCTGGAATTAAACAGATACTGTTTCTCATGTTCCTTAGTATATGCTTGATAGATATATTAGTGAAATTGCAGCAGTTCCAATTCCTTATTCCAGTATGGTCTTTGCTGTTACTATCCTGAAAAACATAAGGATTATTGTGGGTAGCAGTATTCTTTTCCCAAGTTCTGTGTCCTTCCACTACCCATCAAGGGAGGGAGGCAGCTGTTTCAAGTGCTTTTTTGTATTGCAGTAATTAATTACTGCACTGAGAATATAATTGTTAATAATTATGCCTGCATTAAGAACATAGTAGTCTCTAGCTTTGCCAATGCAGCTAAAACGTTTGAACCCTAAGAGCTTTTAGTCAAGGTAGGACAACAGGCATGGTCAGTGGAGCCCAAAGAATGATTCAGCAGAAAATGCTTGACAGAGTAAAGGGACTCTAAATATGTGTCAGGTGAAAGTTTTCTGCTAATGCAATATTCTGGAGAAGAGTCACCTCTAGGTGACATGGAAGGAAGGAAGCAAATGTTATTTCAATATTCATTGCTGACTATAGGGGGAAGCATTCATCTCATTCTTCCTAGGAATGATGGGTGGCATATAAATTTAATACATTTAACAAACAAACTTCAGTTGTCATCCCATTTATATGTAACAAAAGTCTCTGCAAAGCATCTCTTGAACGCCCTTTCCAGTTCTTGGACGGAGCAGGGATACTCCTGAGACAAGGGTATTTAGTACTGGATGTTTGCCCTTATATGAATATACGTAGGCTGAAACTTTATTTCTCCTAACCTGGAGAAATAATTCATATTATTTAGTTCCTCCTTTTTTGAGCATCAATACTTAAACTCTTAACACTTTGAATCACATACCTATTCTTTGTGGGCTTCTCTACTTATCTGAATGACTGTTTTAATGAGTCATGATTTCAATCCTGAAAAACAACCCACTCTCTGACCTAAATGAGGAGGAGCGGAGCCAGTGGAAGTTGGAAAGGAGAGATCAGTGGAAGTTCTAGAATCACATTCCAACATCAAGCCTGAGGTGCAACATTGGCCAGATAGGAATGTGAATAGAACAGTGTTAAGAGTTTTGAATTAAAGATTCCTGAAGAACAGAACTTTTTTCTGACTTTTGGGAGATCTGTCTTACATTTACTTGGGGGCTCACACTCCCTAATGGCTGCTGGTTATTGAGGGTAATAAGGAAACAGATAGAATAGTGCTAGTTCTAGCTCAGAGGTAAAACTCCTCAATGACTCTTCATTTTTCAGGATGGATGTGGAAAATTGTAGTTGTAATAGTATGAGTTACATACATTGTTGGGCAAGTTGTCAGCTGAGGGTTGTCTGGAGACTTGTCCCAATGTGTCCAGTGGGTTCATCCCAATAGCTCTGCTTGCATGCAGAGTGAGGTCTTGGGAACCTTAGTACTCTTTCCATTTAGGAACCTTCTTGGCTACAATTCTGCTAATAACTGTATTATTTTAGCATCAAATATTATTTTAAAATAGAGGAAAGATCTATGAAACTGTATCTGTATATAAGATGCTTAGGCATTCCTGGGTATTTCTCTTTTTTTGAACAAAGTGTATTCCGTATAGAAACTGCATAACTACTGAACCATGGAATGTATTCATTTTTGCCTCCCTATTTTTTGGCTACTAATTTGCTGAATAAAGGATTTTAATAACTTTAAATTTGAAACTTTGGAATTTTGAAACATTGAGTTGGTTTAATAAAAGTATCTCAAATGGTCAGGCTTCCGGTTTGCCATCATGTCTGCCGTGGATGCTGGAAGGCGAGCTCCATCTTCCGTGTTCAGTTTCACACTGCTGGGGGACCCTGGAAAGGGTCAAAAGTTGCCCTGTAGTGGCGACAAGCAAGGAGGGGATCTCCACTTGATCATGGGAGGGCAGTAGCCATTCCGCTTGATCCAGGGTAGCCCTTCAAACATAGAAATATGGCCTGTCACTAGGCTGCAGACAGCCGAAGTCAAACCACCAGGTACCTCTAAAGCAGTGCAGATGAGACTGGGTGAGATCTGAACCTCTCTTCAATCCTAACTATTTTTTCTACCTGTATAAGCTGCCCAAAGTATTTCCCCCCCCCTGTGGAGAGAGGGAAGGGAAATCCTATCCCACCCTCTAAGAGCAGTGGCAACTGACTATTCAGGGGAGTTTAAAATGCTGAAAGAATAACCTTATTTTAACTGGATTTATATGTTGGCTCAGTGGGTTAGGACGCTGAGCTTGTCGATCAGAAGTTCAGCAGTTTGGCGGGTCGAATCCCAAATGCCGCGTAGCAGAGTGAGCGCCTGTTACTCGTCCCAGCTTCTGCCAACCTAGCAGTTCTAAAGCACGTAAAAATGCAAGTAAAAAAATAAGGACCACTATGGTGGGAAGGTGTTCCGTGCACCTTTGGCATCTAGTCATGCTGGCCACATGACCACAGAGATGTCTCGGACAAGCGCTGGCTCTTCGGCTTTGAAACGGAGATGAGCACCGGCCCCTAGAGTTGGAAACGACCAGCATGCATGTGCGGGGGAACCTTTACCTTTACCTTTAAACTTTGAGGACCAAAAGATTTCTTATCCTTACTGAAGATTTGGATTTTTACTTACAAGAAAGAAGTGAAATTGGGAAAAGAATTATAAAAATTTTGGACTTAAAAAACCTAAAATGGCATTGGTGATATCTTGTGGCTAAATCTGATACTACAACCTGTTATTGTCTAAAAGAGACTTGGCTTGAAGCCCAGACTACAGATAAGACTCCTTCAACCTTGGCAGATATCAGCTGTGAGAAACTCAGCTGTGTTCTATACCCAGTGATAAAATTATTTTCATTCCCTGATTGTAAAGCTTTTAATTTAATACACCACTAAGAGAATATGGATGAAGATCAGGGACAGATTCTCTCTATGGCTGAAAGCAATTCATGAAACTATTCTTACAGCTTCTGATGAAATAAGATGCTATAGAAAAGACAAGATGTCAAGATGCTATAGACAAGATGTCAGTCTAGATCAGGGGTCGGCAACCTAAAAAAGGAAAAGAGCCACTGGGAACTGGTTCCATCACAAATTAAAAAAAGTGGGAGCCGCGTGCGTGTGTCCATGCACACGCATGCGCAAAAAAAGTTTTGCGCATGCGCAAAATGGTTTTTTGCGCATGCGCGGACTCACGCAGTTGCCATTTTTTTAAAAAGTGAGATGGAACCGGTTCCCGGTTGCCCGACGGCGACGACCCGTCTGCAAAGCTGCCGCTTTCAGCAGCTTTGCAGACGGGCCGCGGCAGCTTCCTCAAAGAGCAGCGCCCCTGCCCATTCTGAGAGGTGCGTGTGCACCTCCCCAAACCTTTGGAGAGGTGCGCGCGTAGGTGCACGCGCACCTCCGGTCGTTCGGGGAGGTGCGCGCGCACCTCTCAGAATGGGCAGGGGCGCTGCTCTTTGAGGAAGCTGTAGCGGCCCGTCTCCAAAGCTGCCGCTTTCGGCAGCTTCGCAGACGGGCCGCTACAGCTTCCTCAAAGAGCAGCGCCCCTGCCCGTTCGCGCGGAGGTACGCGCACACCTCTCCAAAGGTTTGGGGAGGTGCGCGCGCACCTCCGGTCGTTCGGAGAGGTGCGCGCGCACCTCTCAGAATGGGCAGGGGTGCTGCTCTTTGAGGAAGCTGCCGCGGCCCATCTGCAAAGCTGCTGAAAGCGGCAGCTTCGGAGACGGGCCGCGACAGCTTCCTCAAAGAGCGGCACCTCTGCCCGTTCGCGTGGAGGTACGCGCGCACCTCTCAGAATGGGCAGGGGCGCTGCTCTTTGAGGAAGCTGCCGCGGCCCATCTGCAAAGCTGCCGAAAGCGGCAGCTTCGGAGACGGGCCGCGACAGCTTCCTCAAAGAGCGGCACCTCTGCCCGTTCGCGTGGAGGTACGCGTGCACCTCTCCAAAGTTTTGGGGAGGTGCGTGCGCACCTCCGCCCATTCGGGGAGGTGCACGTGCACCTCTCCAAACGGGCAGTGCCACTCTCCATTTGGAGAGGTGCGCGCGCACCACTGCCTGTTCAAAGAGCTGCGCGCGCACCGGGCGGCTGGGAGCCGCAGCAGACGGCTACAGCTTCCTCAAAGAGCAGCGCCCCTGCCCGTTCGCGCGGATGTGTGTATTTTGAATACTAGATTTTGCTATAAATTGAGATAAAGAAAACTGGTCATTTAAAACTTAGTATAAATACTGAAAGTTAAATTTGAATATTGATGGGAAATTAAAAATTGGGGAAAAATAAATAGGATATTGAATGTCTATAAAGATTGAATGTAAAAGTAATTAAGACATATGTTAAAAATTTATTGATAAATGTAATAAACATGTTTTTACTTAGTTGATATAAATAAGAACTGTATTAGCTTAAATATGAGATAGTAGACATTAAGAGAAAAAGAGAGGACGTATTTGATGTTGAAATAAGGGAAGTTTTGGTTATTAAATTTAAGACATTTGGAAATTAGTAGAAACTAAGAATGTTATATTGTATTATTAACTAGATGATGTAAGAGGGTGAGAAATAGAATATACTCAAATAGATAGGATGTGTATCTTGAATATTAGACAATTTTGCTGATTTTATCTGTGGTGCCTTTAATGTAGGGGAGGAGGGCGATGCCGTTGTCCTGTTCTGTGTCTTGGTTCTTGGGGGGTGTCTCCCTTTGGATTAGGTTGGTAATTGTGTTTCTTTGGAATCTGTTGGAAATTAATACGTTTGTGAGAGTGTGTAATTTGGTTTTCAGGTGGTCTTTGTCGGCTAGGTGTTTGGTTCTGGAGATGAGGGTCTTGGCTACGGAGCTGATCTGTGCCGGGTGGTGATGGGATTGTGCGTTTAAGTAGTGGTTGGTGTGTGTGTTTTTCCCGGTAGATGGTGTGTCCTAGGGAACCATTGGGTTTTTTGTAGATTAGGATGTCCATAAGCACGAAGCTGAAGACACCAGCCTGAAGATGACGAGTGGGACCTCGTCGAAACGTCACCAAGACACTCTCAATCTTACACGGGAAAAGACCCGAATACGCCAAGACCTACATACCCATACCCGTGAAAATCTACAAATATATATATATATATATATATATATATATATATATATATATATATATATATATTTATCTTTGTGTGTGTGTGTGTGTGTTAAATGTTTGTTAAGCATTCAGAATACACTTGCTTAGTCCCTAGCAAGCCCCCCAAAAATTTACACAAATATGAGCTGCCACTGCTGTGGTTACTGCCTGTGGATGGCCTTGGGCTAGGCTGAAACAGGAAATAAGATTTGTCCCGTGTCTGGGACTAAGCAAGTGTATTCTGAATGCTTAACAAATATTTAACATATATCTTCCTTGCTTCTCAGCTAACAGAGAGAGAGAGACAGAGAGAGAGAGACAGAGAGAGAGACAGAGAGAGCCTGTGGCCTAGGGGTTAAAACAACTGCTTAAGATGCAGTCGGCCCAGGTTTGAATCTCAGAAGGGTAATATGTATATGTATATGTATATGTATATGTATATGTATATGTATATGTATATGTATATGTATATGTATATGTATATGTATACATATATGTACAGTCATGGCCAAAATTGTTGGCACCCCAGAAATTTTTCCAGAAAATCAAGTATTTCTCACAGAAAAGTATTGCAGGAACACATGTTTTGCTATACACAGGTTTATTCCCTTTGTGTGTATTGGAACACAACAAAAAGGGAGGAAAAAAGCAAATTGGACATAATGTCAAACAAAACTCCAAAAATGGGCCGGACAAAATTATTGGCACCCTTAACTTAATATTTGGTTGCACACCCTTTGGAAAAAATAACTGAAATCAGTCGCTTCCTATAACCATCAATAAGCTTCTTACACCTCTCACCCGGAATTTTGCACCACTCTTCCTTTGCAAACTGTTCCAGGTCTCTCTTATTGGAAGGGCGCCTTTTCCCAACAGCAATTTTAAGATCTCTCCACAGGTGTTCAATGGGATTCAGATCTGGACTCATTGCTGGCCACTTCAGAACTCTCCAGCGCTTCCTTGCCATCCATTTCTGGGTGCTTTTTGACGTATGTTTGGGGTCATTGTCCTGCTGGAAGACCCAAGATGTCGGACGCAAACCCAGCTTTCTGACACTGGGCTCTACAGTGCGACCCAAAATCCTTTGGTAATCCTCAGATTTCATGATGCCTTGCACACATTCAAGGCACCCAGTGCCAGAGGCAGCAAAACAACCCCAAAACATCATTGAACCTCCACCGTATTTCACTGTAGGTACTGTGTTCTTTTCTTTGTAGGCCTCATTTCATTTTTGGTAAACAGTAGAATGATGTGCTTTACCAAAAAGCTCTATCTTGGTCTCATCTGTCCACAAGACATTTTCCCAGAAGGATTTTGGCTTATTCAAGTACATTTTGGCAAACTGTAACCTTGCTTTTTTATGTCTCTGTGTCAGCAGTGGGGTCCTCCTGGGTCTCCTGCCATAGCGTTTCATTTCATTTAAATGTCGACGGATAGTTCGCGCTGACATTGATGCTCCCTGAGCCTGTAGGACAGCTTGCATTCCTTTGGAACTTGTTTGGGGCTGCTTATCCACCATCCGGACTATCCTGCGTTGCCACCTTTCATCAATTTTTCTCTTCTGTCCACGACCAGGGAGATTCGCTACAGTGCCATGGGTTGCAAACTTCTTGAAAATGTTGCGCACTGTGGACAAAAGCAAATCTAGATCTCTGGAGATGGACTTGTAACCTTGAGATTGTTGATATTTGTCCACAATTTTGGTTCTCAAGTCCTCAGACAGTTCTCTTCTCCTTTTTCTGTTGTCCATGCTTAGTGTGGCACACACAGACACACAATGCAAAGACTAAGTGAACTTCTCTCCTTTTTAGCTGCTTTCAGGTGTGATTTTTATATTGCCCACACCTGTTACTTGCCCCAGGTGAGTTTCAAGGAGCATCACATGCTTGAAACAATCTCGTTTACCCACAATTTTGAAAGGGTGCCAATTTTGTTCAGCCCATTTTTGGAGTTTTGTTTGACATTATGTCCAATTTGCTTTTTTTCCTCCCTTTTTTGTTGTGTTCCAATACACACAAAGGGAATGAACCTGTGTATAGCAAAACATGTGTTCCTGCAATACTTTTCTGTGAGAAATACTTTATTTTCTGGAAAAATTTCTGGGGTGCCAACAATTTCGGCCATGACTGTATATGTATATATATATAATACAAATTAAACTAAATTTAAGAAAGAATGTTTCCCATACATCATTTAGCATGGCAAATATATTCATTTTCTGTCTGCCTTCTAGTATAGCGTAAAGGTAAAGGTAAAGGTAAAGGTTCCCCCGCACATGCGTGCTAGTCGTTTCCAACTCTAGAGGCTGGTGCTCATCTCCGTTTCAAAGCCGAAGAACCAGCGCTTGTCTGTGGTCATGTGGCCAGCATGACTAGTTGCCAAAGGCGCACGGAACGCTGTTACCTTCCCACCATAGTGGTCCCTATTTTTCTACTTGCATTTTTTATGTGCTTTCGAACTGCTAGGTTGGCAGAAGCTGGGATGAGTAACAGGTGCTCACTCTGTTACACGGCACTCAGGATTCGACCCGCCAAACTGCCGACTATTTGATCGACAAGCTCAGCGTCCTAACCCACTGAGCCACTGCATCCCTTAAGATAGCCTAAATATCTACAAATATTGCAAATTACCAGATGTATAAAACTATTGGGAGTTAGAAACTGAATAGTTCTTTTTTTCTTTTTATTTCTTTTATTAATTTTCCTTCCTTCCTTCCTTCCATCCATCCATCCATTATATATATGCATGCATACATGTGCACACAAACATACATACATACATACACACACACACACACACACACACACACACATAAATGGGAGACTTTAAGCAATTTAAGATTAAAACCTCTAGTATATAACAATTATTTTGATGTGAGCTACCGTATAATGATTCTTTTTCAATATTACATTCAATTTTGGATGAAAAAGCCAGATAATTTTATGTTTGTAATATTGACAGTCTAAACTTTAATTAACATTGATAGAAAATATCTTTTATAGTCTCAATATGCGAAACTATCTAGATAATAGAATGTTAATAATTGTCAAATATATTGTGCAAACATCAGTGTATTAAAACTTAAAATTTATGACACTACAACAAGAAAAAAAGATGTTCTATCCCTAAAAATGCCTCTTGACTTTTTAAAAGGCATACATGAATAAAGAGCTGAAAATTACTTAAAAATTGAGATGGAGGCTATTTAAGTTGGCAGGCCCAGTAGCCCTCCTCATAGGTTTAATTGTTTTCTTTGTTTATAAACAAGGCCCAGTTTTGTGTAATGATCCCCTCCTATCAGTATAAAATGAGTTGTGTAATGACATGGGAATAGATGTTAATATTCATAAATATTAGTTCCAGATAATCTAACTATACATAGGATTTGTGTTTGTGTGTCTCTGTATGTGGGTTTTCAAATAAAATTAAAGCTTTACTGATAAATTATTTTATTCTTATCAATATTTTAAGACATCACAAAACATTTTCGTTAGAAAAGTTTACTTTCTTTATAAAAGTCTTCAGTTTTGGTTGCCACAATATAGAAAACATGTTGAGACTCTAGAAAAATTGCAGAAAAGAGCAACAAAGATGATTAGGGGACTGGAGGCATACAAAGAACAGTTGCAGGAATTGGGTATGGCTACTCTAGAGAAAAAACAGACTAGAGATGACACGATAACAGTATTCCAATATTTGAGGGGCTGCCACAAAGAAGTGAGGGTTAACTTATTCTCCAAACCACCTGAAGGCAGGACAAAAAGCAATGGATGGAAAATAATTAACGAGAGAAGCAGCCTAGAACTAAGGAGAAATTTCCTAACCATGAGAACAATAAACCAGTGGAATGGCTTGCCTTCAGAAGTTGTGGGTGCTTCATCACTGGAGGCTTTTAAGAAGACACTAGACAGTCATTTGTCTGGAATGATACAGGGTCTCCTGATTAAGCAGGGGTTGAACTAGAAGACCTTCAAGGTCCCTTCCAACTCTCTTATTCTGTTATAATCTACTACATTTCTCAAAAACTGACTGCATACACACATGCTTCCTAAAGACTCTCAGATGGAAAATGGTTAGTTGCAAATTAAATTTTGACATGGGGTCCATTTCAATTGCCCAATTTGATGTAATTTTGTTAATTTACTATGTTATTAATTTTTAAAAAATATTTTTAAATGGTGAGCATTTTACTATTTCTGCAAGCTTTCCCATATAGTTTCAAGGTACCAAACCTTGACTAAACTTAAACTAGTTTCTTAGGATCTGAAGGAACATGTTTTTAGTTTCTGTCTCTGTAATATAAACTGGCATAGTACTTTGTTTAGTTTCTGGGTAATAACAGCTACTGCTCTTGATAATTGAATGTCATGTCTAGCTCTAACAAGAGCCTTGGTGGAGCAGTGGGCTAATGCCTCAAGTAACACCAGCTGCCTGCAATTAGTGCAGGTTCGCATCCCACCAGGCTCAAGGTTGACTCAGCCTTCCATCTTTCCGAGGTAGGTAAAATGAGGACCCAGATTGTTGGGGGCAATTAAGCTGACTTTGTAATAATGCCGCTTGGGGTGTGTGTGAAAGCCCTAATAAGCAGGCATATACATAGAATGAAGGCTACTGCTAAGCTTGTAAGCCGCCCTGAGTCTTCGGAGAAGGGCGGGATATAAATGGAATTAAAATAAAAAAATAAAAAATATGTCCGTTTGGGGAGAGAATAAGATGTTGTATTATTAATTTGGCAAAAATCATATAGAGGTAATCCGGAGCCTAATGTCTTTGTTAAAGCTGATGCTTCCTATCTGCAAAATGTTCACTCTTCCTCAACAAGCGTGGTGGCTCAGTGGCTTAATGACACTGGAGATGGTCTCTGCTCCGTGGTTCGAGCCCTAGCACTGTGTGTCAGAGTGATCTCCTGTCACTTGCCTCAACTTCTGCCCACCTAGCAGTTCAAGAGCATGTTCTATGAGAGTAGATAAATAGGTAGCACTTCGGTGGGGAGACGAACTGTTACTTCGTGCAGGCAGTCAGATGCCTGCTGGCTCTGAACCTTCCCAGTTGCGATGCCTATTTCTGAGGTGGCTCTGGTGGAGAGAGCAGGGGCTTGGATGACACTGCAGGAAGAGCCGCTTGTCTTTCTGGTGCAAAGCTAGCTTTCTCTCCTGTGGTGCACCTTGGGAAACGTGCAAACATGTACTACATCAGAGCTAGTTAATTGGCAGCCAAACTACTATTCTGCATTAGTATTGTAGTCTCCTGGCTATTGAATCAATACTATACACTAATAATACTCTTCCTCAAGCATTCAACTCTTTGAGGAGTTCTTGGTGCTTCCTGAGCTTGGATGTTTGCTTACAGATGTTGCATCACCAGACTAGGGCAGATTCCTCAGTGATTAGATAACACAATAGCATTGAAGATGTTACCTAGTCTGGCAATGAACCATCTGCAAGCAAACAACCAAGCCACCCAGGTCTCCACAAGACTCAGCCCTAAGCTATATATATTCTCTTGTATTGATTCAACTTTTTGCTCCTATTTAATGGTTATTATAGTCCTACTTAAGCACTTGCGAAAGTGCAGTGAATGGTGAACCAGAAATTGCTCCTTGAGCTGCTACTTACAGCTGCCTGGGGCATTTTGGGGGGAGTCTGCCTGCTTGACAAGATACTTCTTAACACATGGGGGGAGGTTCTTTAATTAAAGGGGCATTTCCGTTCCCCCTTAATCCTTTCTGGATTACTTCAAGCAATAAGATGCTTCTGAGAAATGTTGTGAAACTGCCATAGTTGATTATATAGCAAGGATGTTAATCTTGTGTTACAACTATTTTAACAGATTAAGAATTCATTTTGAGCCCAGACTCAATTAAAAATGCTACCAAGCAGCTTGAAAATAAGTTAGCTAAAATATATTTTTCCCCACTATGCCTGCTAAACTATTGATAGACCCATCTCTCATTTTGCCAATTTTTGATGTGCTTCTGGTAGAAGAAAAAAGTTATTTTTAACAGCAGCATTGAGATGTAAAAATCTTACTCTTCAGAGGTTTGTTTGATTCTTTTTCTTGATACTTGCCCTACCAGAATCATTTATAATTAAGTAGCTCTTTCATCTAAAATTAATCTGCTAGCTCTAGTGCTCGTAAATTTTGTTTTAGTTATGACTTTTATGAGTATGGGTTTGGATACTGTGATTTTTATAGGTATGTTATTTTTATTTTCATTGTATGTTTAACAGACTGAAAATATGTACAGCATTAGCAGGAAGTCCAGTCCCAAAAGCTGGAATGGCTAGAAGTGTAAAACTGTAGAAAATTGTAGAAAACAGTAGAACTATTAAAGATGGTCAGCTGTGTAAACATTCAGAAGCAACCAAACTGCATACCTGCTCTTTCATGGGGAATGACCCATCTGTATTGATATTGATACCATTTTAAATCCTGAATATTTCTGGATAAATAGAAATTTTGTCCTGCTTAAACCTAAGCTTATTTCCAGACTCTCATAGCCCCTAGAGAACTAGAATTTCTACAGCATATCTAGTATAAACTGGAGTAACAGGATATACTGTAATATCATCAATGTACTAATATCTCATCCCAAACAAGCAGCTTTGTATGGATGTTAAATAGAAATAGATCTTAATTCTTTACACGTAACTGGGAAATAACTTAAATTCTTCAGAACACCCATAGATTTGAGCTCTTTTCGTTCATCATGGTAGGAGTGAAACTACTGCAAAATTGTACCTCTGGCTTTTAACTCCCACAAACAACCCAGTAGAGCAGAGGTCCCCAATCTTTTGAGCACCAGGGACCAGTTCCGTGGAGAGAGGTTTTTCTGCGGATCGAACAAGGCGTGGTTTCATGTACTGCCTGCAACCCACGGATGGGGCTTTGCTTGTTTGCGCAGAGCGGTTTCTGGCATGCCATGGCCGGTGCCGGTCGGTGGACCGGGGTTGGGGACCCCTGCAGTAGAATACCATGATCAGTGGAGCCAAAACCTGCTGAGTTGAATAGATCTAGTAGGGAAAAACTCCCATTTCCCAAGTGACATTGTAGGCCATTTACCAGAGTGAACAATGCTGATTTCATCCATCCCATGCTTGAGCCTGAATCCAGTCAGAAAAGAATTTAAATAATCTGTTTTGTTTAAGATAATGTATAGCTCAGCCACCACTACATTTTTTTCTACAAACTTCCATAAGAAGTTGTTGTTGTTGTTAGTTGTGAAGTCGTGTCCGACCCATCGCGACCCTATGGACAACGTTCCTTCAGGCCTTCCTGTCCTCTACCATCTTCTGGAGTCCATTTGAGCTCACGCCTACTGCTTCAGTGACTCCATCCAGCCACCTCATTCTCTGTCGTCCCTTTCTTGTATTCACCTCAATCTTTCCCAGCGTTAGGCTCTTCTCCAGTGAGTCCTTCCTTCTCATTAGGTGGCCAAAGTATTTAAGAAGTTGGTTGATGGTTATTATGCAAGGCTGGATCAAGGTATGACTTCTTCAAGAGAGGTCAATCTACTGCCCTTTTTAAGACCAATAACAACATACTCTCACTTCAGAAATCTAGCCACCCATGACCCCTCCACCCCACCCTTTAGTGTTCAGAGAAACTAGGAAAACCATGGATGCAGCTCACAGATGGTGGTGTTCATATTATAGAGGATGCAATCCATTGTTTTGGTTTCTACAAGGTCAACACAAAATCCCAGATAGCTTTGCAAGATGCACGTGTACATAAGACTCTAATATTTTTCCATATTATTTGAACTCAGCTGGGTAAGATCAAAATGAGACAGATTTATATGGACAATTTGATAAAACATAAATAAAAGTTTTTCTTATGCATATTTTTGTCTCCATTTCTGCCCTCACATTCTTCTCTTCTTTTTTTTAGGCTGTGCATCTAGCTCAGGCAAGTTTCCAGATTGAAGCTTTCGGTTCTACATTTATTCTTGACCTCTCCCTGAACAAGTAAGTTTATATCTACGGTTCTCACTTATTTTGTTCAGTATAGCAGATCTTTTAATTAAAGTAAATATTTTAATGAAAGGAAAATTTCATAAAGTATACTAATTTCCTGGAAAGTGTTGCCAAACTGTAACGGTAGAGCCAGGACTCCATCTGATTATAAACAAGGGTGTTAACAGGGGTGTTAACAGGTTACATCCCAGTTGGATGATAACTTACCATTATGAATGGGAGACCAGGGTGACCCAAAACATTACAAAACCTTACTGGAGCCTTATTGGAATTGTGGCTAAAATGTATGCAAACATTTTTTGAGCAAAATAGAAGACTGTATAACGTAAAAAAAAATCTCTTAAAGAAGAAACAAGCTGGATTTAGACCAGAGCATTCAACAATAGATAATATCACCTTACAAGAAAACAACTGACTAATGGCAAGAAAATGTTTACCACTTTTATAGATCTCAGTGTTTTGATTCTATGAAGAGAAACATTTTGTGGAAGAAATTGGCCAAAGTAAATATGGAAGATTCTTACTCTTGTTTCCTCTTGGTTAGTGCCCATGACTCAAAAAACCATTTGAAAGTCTCTATGGGTGTTAGAGGTTCTCTAAGAGTATACCCATACATAAGGGTGTTAGACAGAATTATTTCCTAGCCCCAATGCTTTTTAGCCTCTATGTCAATGTTGTTCCAGGATTCCTATATGCTTCAGACACTCATAATCATATGCATGATTAACAAATTTACATGGTACTTAAGCCTCACTCTCAAATAGTCCTGAGAAGATTGTTGTGAAAGCTAAATACCTTCTTTAAACATCAATAAAATCAAATAAAATCTGACGGTATTTATCAAACACATAAATGGGAAGCCTATTAATCAAGTGAATTCTTTTACTTGTTTAGGAGTGGGTTTTGCCAACAGAGGGTTGTGGGTGAATAATTTTAAAAGAAGCTCGGCAGAAGCTGAGGAAAGTACTACAAGATTATATAAACTATTTAATTACAATTACTCCAGGTACCTTGACTCCATACTCAAAGTATTCAGGGCAAAAGTAGCCCCAATGCTGACTTATTGTGCTGAGTGAAAGGGCCTTACAAAAGCTTCCTCACTTAAAGAAGTTCTGACCCATTTTTTTACAGGAGTATATTTGGAACTGATAAGAACACATCAGCTCCTGTGGTCAGAGCAGAAGCAGGTGTCAATTCCATACATAGCCTATCATAATTAAAATTTTCACATATTGGCAGAGAATCCATTCAACCGACCCTGATAGGTTACCCAAAATACGCTTGAATAAAACAGTTAAGTGTGGCTCAGCTCAATTCCTGGGTAAGCTCTACCCAGTGTTTATTCTCAACTAACACCTATGCAAGGCAAATTTTTAAATTTCTCAGATTTCAGTGTCCAAAGTGACATGGGAGTTATTGGCAAAAAATAAATAAATCTTTAAATTGGTTTGCTAATTTGAAAAGTACCTGTCAGTGAATTTGATGCAGTTCTTAAGAAGGGCTATTCTGGAACAGGAGCTGAGTTGGTGAATTCCATCACCAAATGAGATACTTCCATCACCTGCCCTGTCATGAGAAGGAGGTGTATATGTGGTGCCACAGACTTTGAAGATATTGCTCATATTTTTGAGTGTCAACTGTATGCCCCATTTAGACTAAGATAATTAAAAAAACAGCCTACTGGGATCTGAATTGCAGATTGCCCTATTTTCTCCTGGGCTCTAATGTATACATTGTGAGCAGAACTGCTAAATTTATAGTAAAGGCAGTTGAGATAAGAACCTGTTACATCAAACAGATTGGGGCATCCTGTAAAAGTGATGTATTTATCTGGCAGTTGAATCTTTGCATTTACTACGTACGTATTTTATTACTGTGTTTTCTTTTATCTGTTAACTATAGTATTAAATATTTTATTTTTGTTTTATCTTCTTTGATATGGTCATAAGACTAATACATAAACTACTACTGTAGCCATACTCCATTACTGCTACAGTACTGTAATTGGTGGGGAAGGATAGCAAAGTCAATCACTGCATTTTCCTCCAATAGGAACTCATCTTATAGGATTCATTGGGAAAGGATTTTGCTGCTGAGGATGTGTCTCCTACATAAATTGAAATGCTAAATGCAGCTTAGGCTAAAATCGATTTGCTTCGGTTATCTGTTCTCATTTCCAAGCCCTGCCTTGAGATGGAAATATTGCCTCCAAGCCAGGATGAACACCAGATTAATACCTTTGAAAACTCCACAGGGACCTCCTAATACCAAATACAGCTCACCCATGCTTTGCACCGGAACTGTGGCCCTCATAGGGTGAGGGAGAAACCCAGTGGGTCACTCAGTGGAACTTGATGCTATCCATTTAGTCGCTTAGTATCTGATTATCTGAGGACAGGCTTATCTTCATTAGGCAGTTTAACATTCAGAAACATGGGAAATACATTTTAAGGAGTTATACAGCAAGGCTGATGCTACCAGCCACTTACCAGCTAAACGTGATAAAGGTGGAAGTGGGCTCTCTATTAACAGCTGTGTTCATGGCTCTTGACCAGCTTGGACAAATTCTTAAAAGACTGGATTGTTGCAATCACAGTGCCTCTGCGTAGGAATTGCACCAAAGAGTATCCTTAAAATTATAGATCGATAAGCTTGCTTAGCACCATCGCAAGGTTTATGCCAGGAGCTTGCAATAGAAGCTTTGTGACCAGCTAGAGCAGGAAGTGTTCTGGATGTAAAAGCAAACTGATTTCAAAAAAGGTTGGATCAGCTAGCTCTTGCAAAACCTGACAGAGAAATATTCAGTCCGTAGCCTCTCTTTATGTAGCATTTCTTGATTTATGCTTTGACTCCAACTTGTGTGATGTTCTTTGAAAGAAATTGAAAATTTCCTTTATGGATAGGAGGCTTGTATATTGCTAGCCCTCCAAGTTGGCAGGAAGGTGCTTCCTCTACCTTTCTTAATGCTGATGATGCTGTGATCATCTGGAACATCCCCGTTGGTCTTAGGACAGCGTTCTTGGCGCTTGCTCAATAATGCAAAGTGCACTACACTAAATTATTCCAAAACCAAAATTAAGGTGTTTGCCAACCAAAGGACTATTCCCTTACGGTATTAAGGTTCATTGTAATATGCATGAGATTCCATGTCTCAAGCAGATGAAGGGCAGCTCAAAAAAGCTCGGCTCAGAGATGAGTTGCACTCTAGCAACCCTTAGGTAATTTCAAGCTGAATTTTTGTCCCAGCTCACTTAAGGACAATTTTCTTGGATAATTTTCTAGCTTTGCCTCCATTGAATGAGTCCAGTCCAAATTCTCCAAGGCGTCATTTCAGGTGCCTTCTTTTGTTTCTAATGAATCTCTATGCTTTTGATCAGGTGTGATGAAGGTAGAGGTATTTAATGGCATGGTCCTGAATACACTATGATTGATTTTGTATTATATTTCTTATTATATTATTTCCTTTTCTTTTATTGTTCTTTGGTCTTTGGCAGTAATAAAATTTGAGTTCAAGTTGAATTGGCACAATTATTTAAATATTTATAAGTATGCTATTTTAAACTATTTATCATTTATAAAGTTATTGTTGTTATACAAACTGCCATTAAAGAAGCCACTGGTTGCCAGCCTACGTATTGAATTATGGGTTTAATGTTTTGTGAATTTTCTTGAGTAGGGCAAAAAAGAAATGTATGTCACAAATGCTATTTATGTATAAAACTATTAGGTCCACTTTTTTGGTGGTGGAGGCATGCCTTTGAGGCAGTCTTAAAAACAAGTTTTCTAGGCAATGTTTTTGGGAGTGTTTTGCTTTTGTCTTCTAAGACTGAGAGAGAGGGACTGGTTCAAAATCATTCCAGCTGGCTTTGTGCCTAAAGCAGGACTAGAACTTACAGTCTCCATGTATTTAACCACTTAAACATAATAGGCAATATTTAAATTCAGATTTGCAGTAATAATACCTCATTAGGGCTATTACTCTTTGCTATTCTTTATTCACAATGAATAAAGTCACACTTGATCAGCTTTATATAGTAGATTATATGGACATTTTTTCCTTTGCTTCTTTGTAGTGACTTATTATCTGCTGATTATGTGGAAATTCATTACGAAGATGACAAACCACAATATTCAAAGGTACTGTGGTCATTTTTCTTGTGTTTGATAATATTAGCATATCTCATATATTTATTTTTTGTTAAAGTGTGCAATGTGCATTTTGTCTACTAATGTCTGTTGCAAGTTTAATCAGTTTTAATAAGATTAGTCTTTGAAATCAAAGCCTGCCTAGTTTAAAATATTGTATTGCTTGTGGTTGTTCAGTCACTAGGTGTATCTGATTCTTTATGACCGCATGGACCATAGCATGTCAGCGCCCCCCCCCCCATCCTCCACTGTCTTCTGGAATCTGCCAAATTCATGCCCACTGTGACAATGACACTAACTAACCCTTTCATCCTTTGCTGTCCCCTTCTCCTTTAGCCTTCAATCTTTCCCAACCTCAGGATCTTTTCCAATTAGTCCTCTCTTCTCATTTTGACCTGACCTTGTTTGCATGGTCAAAATTGAGCAGAATTAGGTGTGTTACTAGAAGAAATGCTTCTGCCCTGTATCAGTGGGGATGGAAAGATCAACCTTGTTGTAATTGGGGTGCCAAACTGTAAACTATTAAACATATTGCGCACGTTTGCCCATGACATGCGTTCTCTGGTTCCCTAGAAGACCTGCATGAAGCAATGCCAGAGGTGATCGCCTGGATAGCTGAATTGGACATCCAGTTATAAGGCCACTGTCTTACCCCCAAAGAAGTTTTACTTATAATTACATGGATTGTCTGTATATGCTATATATTTGAGCTTCAGCTTCAGTATCTTTTCTTCCAAAGAACAATCAGAGTTGATTCCCTTTGGGACTGACTGATTTGATCTCCTTCCAGTCCAACAGACTCATCATCCACCCTAGAATTTCTCACAACTGTATTGCTTAACTATTGTTTAATGTTTAAAAAAACAGAAAAACAGAAACTATCCAAAGGATTTAATGTGGAAAACAGGCAAAATGCTAAATATTATTAGTCCCATTCTTTTGCTTTAAATTCAGTTTGTTTCATCATTGCCAAACAGCTTATTATTCTGACAAGTAAAATAAATATTTTCCGTTATAAATAATGTGCTGGGCAAGTGCAAATTGTTAAATGGAAGTAAGTTTTGGAGAATTTCTAAGAGCTATATTATTATAGCTATATTATCAGATATTAAACTGGGATACTTAAAATTAAATTTTACTGTGTTGCAGTAAAAGAGTACCTATATTATATTCACTTGATGTAATATTTATGTAATTTTTTAAAAGTTTTATCTTTGATCAAAACCAGTGCAGTTTTCTAATATTAGTCAACTATATACAAGTATTCATGGCTTGTGAAAAGTAAAGCTCCTTGCCTATCTTGCCGCATTATTGCCAGTTTCCTTTTTGGTCTGCATTTGAGTATAACTGGAACTGTGCCATCTTGAAGAAAAAGGGCCATTTTCCCTCAATCATCCATAATGGATAATAAATAAACCTAGCTTTTTATATATAATATGGGCTTATGAATGTGGACTTACTTGGATGTTATCTCTGACACAGACACACACATGCGTGCACACACACACACAAACACACACACAAACACCCCTTGGTAAAATGAGGCAAATTTTGGTCTTTAATGTCTACTCTTTGGCTTCCGCCTCCATAAATAAACTGTGTCTGCATAGGACATGTTTTCTGATAACATAAATATTCATTCAGAATAATTCTACATTGAAGAAACTTGGATGTTAGATTTTATCTGTGCTGGTGGAAAAGAGGGTAGAGAAAATAGTTTTGAATTTTGCAATGTTCATTGGTTGTGGTAAATACTAATTGATGTACAGTTTCAAATATGGATAGTGGCTTATTTGGGAGTGTAATGTGTGGATTGGCTAGATATACTGTTAAAGGTTTTTATTGACAAGTAAGTATTGACAACTAAGTATTATCAACAGTATTTGAGACACAATTAGAGACTAAAAATCCACTAGAAATAATAAATGGGACATTTTTTTACACATAGCAGTAACAATCTAGATTTCTGTAAACAATTTTAGAGTTAGTCATTTGTAAATAGTGAAGGAAGCCTACTACTTTGCTGATATAATTACTAATGTTCTCAGGAGAAATCTTGAATTCATTATCCAGGAGATTAAATATAGGGCACTTCTTCCATGTTTAGAGAATGGAATTTAATTTTGTTTTATGCAGTAAAAAGAGCTGCTGTTTGTACTTTTTATGAATATGCTGTGTAATGATTGAAACTGAGGTGAAAAGCCTTAGATTTTTTAAAAAAATAAAATAAAAGGGAATAAGTGAAGTCCCTCATTCATAGTCCCCCTTAATGACCACTTTGGAATGTCCAAGTTAAGAGTGTGCAATGAATGGATTACAGGATCATGTGGTCAATCTTTTATTTAAATATTTTGTGTTTAATTCTGATCAAATGCTCAAACCAAAGTGCAGAGCAATAGAGATAGACTTGTGATTTAATTGATTATTTCTCGATTCTCTTGAAATCCAGTCAATTGTTTCTTATTTTGTTTTTCACTTCACAAAAATGTTATTTTTTTTACAAAATCATAAAATGATTGTTGTACTTGTGCCTGCTTTTTTAAAAAAATCAACTCACGCATTCAAATTTAGATTTGATTATGACAACCCTAGGTGAAATTAGATAATTCAGTCTGTTAAATGTTCCACTAACCACTATAAATTGGAAACAGCCTATTTGATGCCCATTGGCACTGATATACTTGCAGAAAAGGAAGTGAGCATGCTTTGTAACTGAGCGCTTTGTAACTGAGCCTCATATTTATTTTAAGAATGCTTTTGGGTCATGGATTGGCGATACACAATTGTTTGCAATGCATTACTTTCAGAAAAGATAGAGCTGGGGGCATAGAGAGCATTTGGCAAAAGGTATACCACAGAAATAGGTGGTTATCAAGGTAGTTCTTTTTGTGTCTAGCCATAGTAAACTGTCCAGAGTTACTTGGAGCTGGATGGCATGTGCATTTAATAAATAATAAGACCTGACAATGGCTGAGAGCAGGAAAGTTGAAGAAACAGACAGAGGTGCTAATTCTGGGTGCTTAAGACCAAGCCTTAAGGACAAATGGACAAATGCATGCAAAGCCAGGATTGAGAAAACCACAACAGATGAGTACCACCTGTCCACTGAAGAAGCCATGGACTACCTCAGCGGTCTTCAAACTTGGCCCTTTTATGACTTGTGGACTTCAACTCTCAGAATTTCTCAGGCAGCATGCCTGGCAGAGGAATTCTGGGAGTTGAAGTCCACAAGTCATAAAAGGGCCACGTTTGAAGACCACTGGACTACCTAGTTAGTTGCTGCAAGAAAATTGTACAGACTGACAATAAGCAATGGCATGACAAAGTAGTAACAATGAGGCACTGGAATACCTGCAAAAAGTACCATTTGAATATCTTTGCAAGTAAGAACCTGTGGGATCACAAAATAGACAAAGTAATAGAAAACAAAGAAACTAAAGTTCTCTGGGACTTTGGAATTCAAACAGAGAAGCATCTACTGCATATCACCCAGACTTTACAATTGTGAAAAAGAAACACAAAAAAGTCTGGATAGTGGATGTTGCAGTAGCTTGAGAGAGTAGAATAAAAAAGAAAGAAGCTGAGAAAATCACAAAATATGATGACCTGCAAAGAGCAGTAGAACAGTCATGGGAAAAGAAAGCAAAGATAGACTAATAGTAATAGATGCTTTGGGTGCAATCCCAGAACATCTGAAACACCACCTGAATAGCATTGGCATTGACAAAATCACCATCAATCAATTGCAAAAGGTAGCTTCATTTGAAACACGTGATAACCTGCAACGATACCAGATTCTTGAAAGTACTCAATAGGTGGACTGTGTGGCCAACAGTATTACAATATTGTAATAGGATCAGAATTATATTGTTCATTAAAATAATGGTAGATAACTGGGGAATTATTTATGAGCAACTAGAAATCATTTTAAGAACTGAATTCTTAACAGTTTGTCATAATTCTGTGTCTGGTTGATAATAGGTCTGCTGATTGGGTAGTTCTTTCTTGAAAATTACACTTTTAATTTATTTAGTAAACTATTTTTGTAGTGTATACTAAAGCTGTACTAAATAAACATGCAAACTTTTCATTTAAGTTTTATTATGTTTTACTGTCATATACAGGCTTAAACTAGATGATGATAAGATAAGAATAAGATAATCTTTATTGTCATTTTTTACTGTGGGCACAACGGCACACATCAAAAATGAAATTTCGTTGCCTGCTCTCCAAGTGAAACACATACATGACACACACCTAAAACATACTATATACAACATATGTATAGACCCACATCCCTACATATACATAACAATAAAATATTGAATACTGTCCACCTTGAATATATAATGGAAGGAGGAAGCCTGAGAGTTCACAAGGTTAATACGGTATGGAATGAAACTATGGTTGAATCTGGATGTTCAGCTACGGATACCACGAAGCCTCCTCCCAGAAGGTATCAAGGAAAACAGGTTGTGAAGAGGATTAGAACAATTAACCAGAGGTGGTGAATGCTCCAGAGGTGGTGAATGCTCCAACACTGGAGGTTTTTAAGAAGAGATTGGACAGCCATTTGCCTGAAATGGTATAAGGTTTCCTGCCTGAGCAGGGGGTTGGACTAGATGACCTCCAATGTCCCTTCCAACTTTATTATTATTATTAGTAGTAGTAGTAGTAGTGTCCCAGATAATCTTACGGACCCTGCTCAAGCAACGCTTCTGTGCTATGTCCTGGATGGACGGGAGGCAACTGCCAATGATCTTTTCGGCCATCCTCACCACTCTCTGCACCGCCTTCCTGTCCGAAGCAGTGATGCTTCCAAACCAGACTGTGATGCTCTCAATCATCCATTATGAAGCCATTATTCTGATATGCATCGGCCCACTTAAAAAGTAATTATAAAAACAGAAGATTTTTGTTCATTTTCAGGGAGGGGAACACTGCTATTATCATGGAAGCATCAGAGGCATCCCAAAATCTAAAGCTGCTATTTCTACCTGTAATGGACTTCAGTAAGTATAATTACTAATAAATATCTCATTATTTTGATACTCTGTATCCTTTGTATTAGGCAGTTTTCCATAGACTCTGTTTTGGACTAGAGTACAGTGTACCAGCAATTAAAAATATGGCTTTTTTCATCCCTTCCTCCCCATCATGGACACCTGCCCCTTTGGCAGAAAGCCTTTTTTCTGCATTAATCATCATTTTTTTTCTAATGACCAGTGACCAGTTTAATTTGAGAACAGCTATTTGCTAATATGCAAATTTTAGGGAATTTATGGGAGGGGAAAAGCATTGTTGGTATAATTAAAAGATTAAGAGAAAAAGAAAGATATTAGAGTGGAAGAAATGCTGATAAATGGAGAAAATGTTTGGGACCTCTGGCAAGACTTGTAGAAAGACTTGTTGAATGAGACTGTAATTTTATACAGGAAGGTATAAACCAACCCAGCTCTAATAAATATGCTTAATTAGATTTTGGCTGGCTCTCAGGCAACTGTGATAGTGAATTATTACTATCAGTTTTCTCAGCTATGTAGATAATTGAACAGAAATTAAAACATATAGAATGTTCAGTCTAGTGGTTTCCTTATAACAATGAGATCTGGGAGATATTTAGAGGATATTGGCAGTTTAGAATACAGTGCTCTGTCTATCATCTCTCTCTCTCTCTCTCTCCCCTATCTATCATTTATTTATATCTATCTTCAGTCATTGAGTCTATCTATCTATCTTCAGTCATTCAGTCTATCTGTCTGTCTGTCTGTCTGTCTGTCTGTCTCATATTCCAGTTATTCTGTGTCATATTTCACTTCTGTGTAAACATTTTCCCATTTACTCATGTTCTCAACTCCACTTGCCCCATGGGGTTGTTGCTCAGTGAGTGAGTGCTATGCACAGAAAAGGTGGGCATAAGTCTAATAAATTAGGGCTGTGGTGGCTTACAGGGCTAGGATGCCCATCTCCTGCACACCTAGCAGTTTGAAAGCCTGCAAATGCAAGTAGATAAATAAGTACCACATTGGTAGGAAAATAAAAGGGACATGAAAGGAGTCGCTTCAGGCGTCCCCTGGGAATGGTGATGTCACCGGCTAATCCCTTCAACCCAGAAACGCCTTGGTAGATGCTTCCTACCAAGTGTTAGAAGAGACTTAGCAATGGCAAGAGTTATCTTGGCCTCCTTATGTTGTACTAAATGTTACATAATAAAATTCTTCACTCTATCCTAAAAATGAAGAACTGCTAGGAGCTATTTACATATATTTCAATAGAAAATTATAATTAAAAGGTATATCAGTTTGTGTTTCAGTGTTACCATCTTTATAAGGAAAGAGCTTCTGCATATGAAATTTACCCTCTGGCTGTGCTGATGGTATAATATAATAATGTAAATGCTCACCAAAATTTACTGCTTTACTACAATGCTGCTTTGAAGTGTGCATTGCTATGGCCCAATTGTATGTTAGGTGAGATTTTCCTATATTCTGTTTCTAATGCTATATCAAGGTGTTTTTTTTGCTTAAGCACCCATTGTTTAATCTTGTCAGGGCATGAATATCTCCCTTGAAAACCCCAGAATTAACCTTTCGCCAATTTGCTTATTTCCATCATTTCATGTCTTCTAATTGCACATTTTAGATATTTTTTTCCAAGGCAACTCATAGTAAATAAAAACCCCTAAGCAGTTTCTGCTGTCAATATTTTTTTTTTAAAAAAAGACAAGACATAGAGAAGGTGAATAGAGCTAAAAGTTAAAGTGAGAACCAGAACAGAATGGAGAGAAATCGGTATACTGTAATTTCAGTCCAAGCCAAGCTGCTCTTCCTTTGGTAGTATTTATTCTTATTTGAGCAGCAATTGATATCTCTTCTTTCTTCATTGATGGATGAGTGATTAGTCCCTATCTATCTACCAAAGGCCCAGTCCTCCTGCCCCTATTTCTGAGTCCCTGAGCAACTGTCAAGAGGAACTAATGTGTAGGAAGTGGGGAAACAAGTTCCCTTTGGCCTTCCTTTTTGGCCAGATTAATTTCCTTCATATCCTGTTGCTCTTTTTCAGAAGGAGATGACAAGAACTGCAGTATTCATTCATCACCAACCAGTTGGTGCCTGTGTAATAAGTAGAACATAAAGGATTTCACAGATCAAAGAGATTCCGTGATGTATTCAGCAACCCAGCAAGCTGGTTGATTCTGCTTACAAATGCAGATTTATAGATAGAATATGTCTTAACTTCACGTTAGTATACAAACAAGTAAAATTGTAAATAGGATATTTGTCATATTGAATTCCTCTCTCATTATAAATCTAGGGCTGTGTGTGGATTTGATTTCAAAATGGTTCCACATGTTGTTTTAGAACTGTTTGAAATAATGCACAACCATACTGGCATTCATCAGTCTCTCATGCACATCTTCAAAGGTGCTTTATCATTCCTAATAACAGAATAAACAATTTGTCACAATGTTTGATATTTTGTGTAGAATACATGAATATATAGACTGGAAATGTGTGGGAGTTACTACAAATATATACTCCCATTTGCTTAATATTAAAGTATTTAAAATGTGTTTTCTCATATTCTAGTGGCATGTTTGAAGACAATACTTATGTCTACCTGATAGAACCTTTGGAGTTAACTCACAGCACGGTATGTTAATATTTACCCACCTAGATCTCGCTTTGATTTGCTGTAAAAGAAGCAAATCCTAACCAATATAAATTAAATGGCATTATTATTCAATCTGAAATATCATCTATAACACTGAATTTGAATGAATATTTTTACTAGCTTTTTGTACCCTGTGTTTGATATATTTTGTAATTTCTTATAAACATAACTAGAGCTGGATATGTTACTTAAATGAGGTTAACCTGAATAATAATGACGTAATATTCAGGTAAGCTCAGTGCCATGTAAATTATTTGGGTTGTGGACATGAAATCTGAGGACAAACTTATCAAAGCTACAGACTTTTTATTTTATTTATTTTATCAATTGTTATGGCCACCCAACTCTGGGTAGCTGACATTTTGAAAACAAAAAGCAAAAATAACCAACAAGAATAAAAGCAACAAAAGACAGAGTAGAACTGAGGCCAAACCATACTCACATTCATAAATCATTGCAAGACAGGCTGATCCAATGCACTGGAGCACAGCCTCTGGAACACAGCCAGGTTTTCAAAGGTGTATAAAAAGCCAATGAGCCAGACCGTCTACTGTTCCAAAGTGCAGGCAAAGTGAGAGAGAAGGCACACCTCCTGGGTTCCCCCAGATGACATTGGGGAACCTGAAGCATGCCCACTCTTTCAGGGGCAGAAAGATGATAAGCAGTTTACAAATAAAGCCATAACAAGAGAGTGGATTGCATAAGCTGATATATTTAACTAGTTTATTTGTGTATAAAATATATATGTTTTATGGTTGAGTTGAATATAGCATTTCTGTGAGGTCTTTCTGGATTTTAATGGGCCACGTAACTTCTTTTCATGCTTGGTCTTGGGATAGAATCCTGACTAGGAGTTGAAAATTAAGGCCAAAGTTAACATAAGCAGGTACAATCTCATAGGGTCCTCAAATCAGTTTTTTTCATCCTCAGAGCCTCCAGGAATATTTCCAAATCCTAATTTTCCCATTGCTTTCAGCGAATAATAGTGAAATGAAATATGACATGAAAATGGCTTCTTTGAGGCTTATACATTAAAAATAAAATTAATTGAGCTTGTTCAATTATTTCTCTATTTTGGTTTGATGTCTATTTTGGTTTGATGATAATAATATAGTGTAATGAAGATATTAAATATGTGACTATACTTTATAACGATGTATCACAAATTTGTAATATGTCGGTAGAGGAAATACCGACAGGAGGAATAGCAGGAAAATCAGTGTTGGAAAGGTAGGATGATTCCAAACTTATTATTCTGGATTAAAGCTATGCGCTCACTTTTAACTAAGAACTAGCAATGTGTTGTCATAATAGAAGTTTGATTAATATTATTTTGTGCGGTCAACTTTTCATGATGTATTTAAAAATTTGGTTGAAGTATTTTTTCCCCTTTATGTATTCAGTGTGGTCCTTCCTTCCTTCCTTCCTTCCTTCCTTCCTTCCTTCCTTCCTTCCTTCCTTCCTTCCTTCCTTCCTTCCTTCCTTCCTTCCGATTTATTGTGTAAAAGGAAAAAACTGTTAAAAGACATGAATAGTATTACACTATCAATGGATTTTGCTGATTTTTTGTAATAAAATATCTCACTTTCAAAAACGGAACAAAAAGACAACTTAGGAACTTAAATAGCAACTGCAGCTTAACCTTTAACTTATTAGAAAATGAAGACCATAAATTAGTGAGCACCAACTATTCAAGATTTAGAATTGAAGAATACATGTATGAAAGGGGGAAAGAGAGCAATGACAGAGGCTGGAAGGAAGCTATAATTTGTAATAATATTGCTCAAAATAGAAAATGGGTTTAAAGTTATATTTAGTGAACAGTTTGAGCAAAAAAAGGGAGATCATCTTTTAATTTTTATTTCCAGAGGCACGATGGATCATGTACAACAAGGAACATGTTTCCTTTAAGATTTCAGAGATAATATCTCTCTATGCTGTACTCTTTGAAAAGAACCAGCTCCTTCTGACATCCTGTTGGATAGTCAGAAAAGAAGGTGACATGCCAGAGCATTGGTGGAATTGGCAGCCCCTATCTTGGTTGGCTATGAACGTAGCCTTTGTTTATTGTGAAGGAAGCGTTTGGTAAGGTGAATCTAAAGTAAAGCGACTGTTCATTGGCAATTTTGATAGGACTCTTTCTGGAGAAGTAGGTGTTTCTTTTTTTTTCTCCACCTGGGAAAATAATTTCCTAATTTTTGCTTGAGATAATTTAGAGAATTGCAGAATAATAAACAATAAACCTTTATTGTCAAAGTACAACATGTGTACATTGAGATTAGCTGAGCCTCCCCCCCTGTGCTCCCTCCCTGCCACAGTAAATAATCTTGACCTCCTCCTCCTAGACTTCTTGCAATCTTTCTAGAGATGTGTTCTAGTTCCAAAAATAATAGCAGATGCTAAAAATAACACTGCTTTTAAGAGCATCAAGGTAAGCTTTCACTATGTTTTTCTTTAGTTATATAGAATATAGAAGCTTTTTCACTAATGGAGGTTTTTCCCATGGGGTAGATGCATGACATAAGCAGGGTTTTTTCCTCTCATCACATATTATGCCATGTTGGTAGCCTATGGATTATTACAGGATGCTATGCTTATCTTTCTAGGAGACAGAAGAATAAAGAAGACTGCAGGAAAAACTTTTATTAAAAGAGTGTTTTAATACATTTGATGGCAAAGGATCGCATACATTGATAATTAGGGCGTTATCATTGTATATCTAAATAACAACTTCAGTATTCCAAGTGCTGGTATATATGTGGCCAGAACACCTGTAGGAGAGATGTACAAGCCTGCTTTATAGAATTCCAAAGGTTCTCAGAGGTTTTCCTTCAACAGCCCCATTACAGCCATTTCCTTGTTACTGAATGTTAATAGATTGTTAGACATAAAGGATGTTTCATTACTTGAACTAGGTAACATCATCAATGCATCTTCAAGAAAACAACCAAGCTCAGAGAGCATCAAGGACCCCTCATGTCAACCCTGAGCTACAAATATTCTCATTGCTAAAGAATTAAATATGGAAAACTAAGTTTAAGTCATGGAATTATAGTTTTAAGTTCCAATTGGAATTGAGTTAGATTCCGCTGTCTACCTTTATATAATTGTAAAATAGATCAGGGGAAATATTAGAAGGCTGAGGACTCCTTCCAAAACAACCAACAAAAACTCAGTAGAAAATATGGTCAGGGCCCAGCCAAATAATATCTAACCACTAGGAGAAGGGAAGGAGGACCAGCAAGGTAATAAAGGGAGTTCAGTCCAGTTGCATTCCTAGTGAACATCCAAAGAGAAATATTCCACAGTTCAATTTGTATCATTCAAAAATACAATTGCAGGTTTCTATACATGCTAAGTTCTGTAGCCGGTATTATATACATAAAGAGATTAAACTGAACACACACAAACACATACCCCACTCACCCACTCATGGATAAGCCAAGAATTTTAGGTTCCAAAATACATCCTGAGTTTAGCCATGGATAGGCTTATCCATTATATTTTATCTGTCCTATCTTCTATGTCTGCCTACCACCCATCAATTTATCTGTCTGTCTACCCATCTAGGTGAAAATACTCTATCATGCTTAAATTTATATCACCAATACAATATTCTATTTGTCCCCCCCCCTTTTTCTTCTTCAGAGCAGTACAGGTAGACTACATGTCATTCGGAGAACATTTGGATCAAATGCCTTCAGTCAGTTGGAAGATCTTGGTATGACATAACTGTACTTTAATACGTTTTGTTACTAAAACTATATAAACTCTGTAAATTTGTAAATAATTTTAATGGCACTTCTACCAGAAGAATGATCAGTATAGTTAACAGAAATTTACATAGTAGTATGTCATGATATAACAGAAACATTCTCAATTTACATGTGGAATTAAATACGGTAATCAGTGTAATTATTGTTGCTAGCAGCCACTTTTCTAGATACATAGTTCTTTATGATAAGCTGATAATGTAATTGTTAGAAAGCTCTTTACACTTTACTTGTATGGGCAACTTACACCATGATGTGATAGATTAACTCTCTTTGGAATTGTCCTCTATAGAATGAAATACAATGAGCAAACTCTACATATATCATACTGAGTCTTGAAATCTTTTTATTGAAGAACAGTGAGGAGTTGGTTCATAATTGATACTGACATCATTCTTTTGTAAGATTAGATTGCAAAACACTATACATAGCACATTTTCCAAATAATAACATATCTAGTAAGGTATACATAAAATTGGCCTTATATTTTCCTTTGGCAATGCCAGCTGTCCAACTGCTCCCATATTTTGGAGCAACTGTAATTTATATACAACCTTCACAGTAATCCCTATCTTTACAGTGAAATTCTTCTTTTTACAAGAAAGGGAATAGTTAACTTAGCAACTTATAGTCATCATTACATGTTGCTGGTAACTGCTTTCACTGGAATATGCAGGAGGTTTGAAATCTGGCCACAGCATACTGCTGTGGTACCTGCAGAGCTGCTGCTCACACCCCATACATAACAATGATTATATGCAGGACAAGTACAAGTCATCAGAGATAGGATTGGCACTGGGAATAATTTGAATAATAGTTTATCGTGCCATCATTATCAACTCAGTCATTTGGAGACAGACTTTAATTTGAGTGAATAAAGTTGAGGACTGAATGCTAAACTGGATTTAAAGTAGCTTGAACTTGTTGGCTAAAACTAGCAGATCTAAAACAAAGGAAAGGTTTACCAATAAAAGGGGAAACAGCCAATATGTTTTATTTGACAAAGGTACAGTTGCTGTGTGTTAAAACAGAAAATTCTTTGCTATCAATCTCTAGATACCGATTCCACATCTGATTGGTCCTTCCTGTCTGAGTTGCAGTGGCTAAGAAGGAGAAGAAGGGCTGTGAGTGTTACGACGTCAGTAATACTGCATCAAATACAAGATCTCTTTGCTTTTAAAAGACATGGGAAAACATGTAAAATGTAGTACTGTGTTAGACCTCAGCTTTCATGCTGAAGTGATTTTGTACTGCAGGAGATCGTTTAAATTTACCTCACAATTGTTTTCATTTTAAACAGCAAATTGGTGAAACTGAGATAAATATAAATAATTGAACAAACAGCAGGTACATACATAGGTAGGTAGATAGTAGGTAAGTAGATAAAATTACTCAGTTACTTCCTGACTGAGTAAAAAAGAGACACTCTTAATGTTTATGGCACTATTTAATCCTATACACTTTTAGAGGGGCAAAGACAATCTGTAGGAATGATGGGGGAGGGAAGTACCATGAATTATGTTGAAGAATATGGAGTGCTTACAAGAGATAATTACAATTTATGAAAAAATTACATTTTTTAAAAAGATTATATAATATTTATTTATTTTATTACATTTATATACCGCCCTTTCTCGAAGGACTCAGGGCGGTTTACAGGGTGATTAAAAAACCAAGATACAAAAGTTAAAAACAAATTTTAAAAAAAATTATATTTGTCCCTGCATAAATAAAACCCCAGTTAAAATAAGATTAATCCTCAGCCTGGGCCAGAGAGCTCGAAGAGCCAGGTCTTCAGGCCCCGGCGGAATGAACGGAGGTCGGGGGCAGTCCTCAGCTCCACTGGCAGCTGGTTCCAAAGGGAAGGCGCACCCACTGAGAAGGCCCTATCCCTGGGTGTTACCCACCGGCAATCTCTTACCAGTGGCACCCTGAGAAGACCCTCCCTGTGGGAGCGCACTGGACGAAGGGAACTTGATGCCGGCAGCAGGTGTTCCCTCAGATATCCCGGACCCAAGCCATTTAGGGCTTTATAGGTCATCACCAGCACCTTGAATCTCACCCGGAGGGCAACCGGGAGCCAATGCAGCTCGCGGAGTAGAGGTGTTACATGGGAGTATCGGGAAACCCCCATCACAACTCGCGCGGCCGCATTCTGCACCAGCTGAAGCCTCCGAGTGGTCCTCAAGGGCAGCCCCATGTAGAGAGCGTTGCTCTCACAGTCACGAGCGCATGAGTGACTGTGTGTAGGGCATCTCAGTCCAGATAGGGTCGCAACTGGCGCACCAGGCGAACCTGGGCAAAAGCCCCCCTGGTCACGGCTCCTATATGGTCTTCAAAATTGAGTCGTGAATCCAGGAGGACGCCCAAGTTGCGAGCCCTATCAACGGGGGGTAACACCTCACCCCCTATCGTTAGAGATGGAATAGTCTGGTTGACCCGGGATGCCGATATGCACAGCCACTCAGTCTTGGCGGGATTGAGACGAAGCCTGTTTCTCCCCATCCAGACCTGGACCGCCTCCAGGCACCGGGACATCACTATGAATTTTATTTTCATGGAAATGTTATATATAATCATCTACAATTATTTTTCAAGACTGGGGTAAACATAATTTGTGATTGAATTAGCTGAGCTAAATGATAAAACGTTTCTGTTTATATGATAAGGATTTAAATCCCAATAAAACATAAAACTTTTTGAACAAAATTAATATATAGAATTAATATATAGAAAAAATGATCTCCAAATCAAATCTCCAAACAAAGTCTTTCAAAGAATGGGTGGTTTGAATTCTTATGAATGTGAATAGATTGTTATACACAGTCCATTTCTGCAACTGGTAAGAAGTTCAAGACAACTTGGCTTTCTTTCCATTAATAAGAAATCGTACATAACCTTTTTGGGAAGCCAACAAATTGCATATAGTTCTACCTATATATTTTGTTAATTTTGTACAATATGGACTTTGAATTGCTCAGAGAGGAACAAATCAGAATTTGAAAAGATGTTATTTATTTATTTATTATTAATTGTATATTTCATCTTTACTTGACCATAACTCAGGGTCATATACACTGAATTCCCAGGTTGTTTTTGATTAGACTCAGTTATGTTTAGTTTCAGGATATTAACTGCATCATATGCTTTCATATCACACCCTATGACAATGTAAAAACTTCACTTAAAAGTGAATTGATTAACTATTAGCAGAAAAAGGTTCATGCAACACTAAAGATGCAAAAATATGCCAGATTCTATACAGGTACAACAATATGGGATAATTATGCTTGTCCCAGTCTTTGTTCATGTCCTAATTGCATAAGGTGTATGTTATATAAGCTGACCCTTCTTGAACATATGTGTGCAGTAATGACAAAACATACAAAGTTTCACTGTGTCAGACCATGGTTCTATTTAGTCGGTATGCAGAGGATTCTTCATCCTTCATAGCTATTCATCATCTGCACCTGTAGAGGAAGTAGCTTTCATATGCATTGGGGAGGGGGGACATTATACTTTTTTCTAAAGTTAAAAACCCTTGTATGTGATAGCAATTTAGTTTTTCAAAGCATCTTTATCACACTCATTGGCCTTAATGGGATTTCCAGCCAACATGACAGGACTGATTTTAACCTATCATCTAAAGTAATGGCAAACCTTTTAAAATATTATTTTTACAATTAAAATAAAAGTTGTAGAAAAGAATAAAAAACAACTATATCTCTGGCTAGAAAAATGGACTTTTGTATCCACAAAGAATTTGCTCCTGTTTTCATTTTGAAAAAGACTAGATATTCCCCAGTTGAATTAAAACAATATCATTTGCTCTTAGGCTTTGGTAAAACAGACATAAGACAGTGTGAGTTATCATGACAAACACTAAAACAACCTTTTTAAAATCTAACTATTCTTTTTATAATTTACAGGCAGTGCGTGGCATCTTTGAAGAAATGAAATACCTGGAACTCATGATTGTTAATGACCATAAAATGGTAAGTTGATTCTATTATTTCTATTCTTCTTTTTTATAAGAGTTGATTGTGGAAAGTGCATAATTGTACTTTTGAATAAAGTCTGTGAATTAAGGAATGTGTACTGGAAAATTCTTGGAATAAGACTAGATTATGGATATCATTAACAGTCAGGCTTGGATTACTTGATACCTCCATATCCATTGTTATTTCTGGAAGTGCATCTGGGAAAGAACATAGAGTTGATTTATTTTTGTTCATTTAGTTGTCTTTCTCAAGGCTTGGTTCAACATTACATCTGCCATGCAATTAAAATTATGAGGGGGCTAGAAGGAGCACAGTCATTTTCTTTGCCTCCTCTGTCCCATCCTACACGGCCTGTCTCCATATCTCTGAGGGTTTCGGGAGTTCAAAATGAGTATACCTTTCATGCAAGGGCCAGCCCTACCAGTAAACAGAGTGATACCTCATGTGGAGCCAGTGCGTATAGCAGAGATTCCCTGTCTTGATAACTACTTCTCAAATGTCTCAAAATGCTGGTATTAAAGCGGTATTGAGTTGAACCTGAGTTGATAAGATACTGAGATATGAATCAGGAAGTGCCTGATTACATTTTGTTTGCCAATTATTCTGGTCAGGAAATCTCATTTTCAGCCTCAGGTTTCCATCTGCAATATGAGAATAATAATACTGATTATAAAAATTCTGTCAGGATTGCTGCAGTGTTTTTCTATGAGGTCAGAAATTTGATAATATTTGTACATGATGTTTGAAATTCATCATGTTTGCTTATAATCTGAGAGTGCAATGTTTGGAGAGTTATGTTCTGGAATTTTTGAACTCTTTTGTCCAAAGATTAATAAAATATATTTCCAGATGAGGAACTGCTCTTTTCATTTGTTGTGTCCCAATGATTTGGCACATTTTATCAAGGAGTTTTAAAATAAAACTTTGAGGTGTAAACCCTTCACTACATAGAGTTTTAAATATGCCAAGAGAGCTAGTTTGGTGCAGTGGTTAAAAGCTCTGGGCTAGAAACCTGGAGAATCTTAAGTTCCAGTCCTGTTTTAGGCACGAGACCAGTGGGGGGTGGGGAACATTGGGCTACTCATTTTCGGCACTAGGAAGAAGATACTGGCAAAGCCATGTTCCAAATGCTGCCAACAAAATTGCATTGATTATTTAGAATAGTTTCCAGGAGTCAAGACTGACCCAAAGGCACTATATAAAAATAAGCTGATAATAAGTAATTAATGTTAACAGGCTTCATTTATAAGAAAAGTTTATTTATGTTTGTGAATAAAACTTTAATAGTAAACTTTCTGTAAGATACCCAGATATCTAGTTTTCTTTCTGGACTATTATGGCAGATCTAAAGACAACTAAGCACAGTCTTCTTCATAGAACATTTTATACTTGAAATAAAAAAATGCATTGAGTTATTTGCCACAGAAGAAGGTTTGCAATCAAAAGTTTGAATTATAAGGGAAAGTTATTGCAAATTAATGTTTTATACTATTGTTTGAGCAATTGACCTTTATCAATACAATGCAAAAATGTTCAAGGAGAAATATTAGTGGGATTGCTTCTCTTTTTGGCATTGCCAGGAAGCAGTGAAGTATAATCAATGTTTTGATTGGATTATGACTTAACATTTTTCTTCTAGTTCAGAAAGCATCGTTCATCCCATAGTAATACGAATAACTTTGCAAAATCGGTGGTAAATCTTGTGGATGCTGTAAGTATTGCCATAGTCAATAAAATTAATAATACTGTATTCAATTTTGACTAGGAGAAATGGAATCAATAGGGAATGATAAACTGAAAAGGCAACCGTTTGTCCCATAATTCTTTTATATTAAGAACAAGAACAGGTTTACATGAATAGCAGACTTGACTGTCTAAATCCCAATTTTTATATTATGCAAAATAAATACCAAAGTTTGAAGAACTACAAAAAATCTTTGAAAAAAAATCCTTATTATAGTGTAGCAAGGGGGGGGGGCAAATGACATTGCCTAAGTCATGATGTCATCATGCAATGGACATAAATTGTATAATTTGTGTCATGTCTTGACATCCATGATGTAATCAGGGCTTCAACCAGATGTCTGTGCTACCAGCTACACACATGTACTAACAGAAAATGAACCCTTGAGCCTAGAAAGAAACATTCAATGTCCTCTGAGAATGCAGAGGACACAAATTCATGATTTGAGTTTCATGGAAGGTATTCTTTCTTTTGGGAGGCTACAGAATCACAGTTTCCTGTAATGCTATCCTGTGTAGCACCTTGCACTTGAAAGCTGCTGAAAATGAATAAATAAATCTTGCAATGCTTTGAAAAGGAAAAGACAGAATGCCAAGAAGAGACCCTATCAACAAACTCTTTGAAAAAACTGCCTTACAGTGCAGGCAGCTATAGTTGCCACTTCCACACAAGCTTTCTTTAGAGTTTGAAAAATGCAGTGTATTGAATAAGCTGTCTCACAATGGTACATATTTTTCTTCCAGTGCTAAAAACACTTCAGTTCTTTGTGCAGTTAAAGACTATCCAGATAAAAAAAATAGAATTATTTTATGCATGTCCATTGTGCCCATAGTAGTCCTATTATGAAATGGGCCTGACAGAATGAAGGTAGGGACAATTCTTTGAAAAATGAAACTGAGGATTATTTGTTTAAACAGAAGATGTATCTGTGATGTTACCTTGTTGTGCAAAATATATAACTGAATCACAGGACAAAATACCAACCTAACGACGGTTATGATTGCTAGAAATGCAGTTTGAAGAATGAGTGACTTTATTGAATTCATGAATTCAAGCAGAAAAAAAGTTCTGAGCATCCAGTTAAAGATGTTTGGGGAAGAACAGATTATTGTTGTGCTCACTTCAGGCACCTGGATTCAGAATTATTAAATTAAATTATTAGATAAATTAGATTAATAAAATACTTACAATTAAACAAAACCTCACAAGCACGAGGCCTGTCCATTCTTAACTGTTTTTATTATTTCCTACCACAAACTATATAGTAAAAATTACATAATGATGTACTGTTAATTATGCAGTATTTTGTACTATTGACTGTACTGTAAATTTAATGGAGCATTGATTATTAGGGAAGTGTATTATCTAATTATATTCCAATGTTTCTCTCCTACTTTACCCTGTTTGTCTTTCCACTCATTGATTGGCTAATTGTGCATGTTTGACCCAGTGTTCCACTCCTGTGCTTGTCCTGTCTCTTCCCACAGATTTACAAGGAGCAACTAAACACCAGAGTTGTTCTAGTTGCTGTTGAAACCTGGTCAGACAGAGATCGCATTCATGTCCACTCGGATCCACGGCAGATGCTTCATGATTTTTCCCGATATCGACAGAACTTCATCAAGCAACATGCTGATGCCGTACATCTCCTCTCGTATGTAAAAAGAGGAGCGATGGTTTGGTCCTCTTGTTCTTCTTAAGAGGCTTAAGGATCTGTAGTCATTTCATCCTGAGGTGTCATTAAATGCAGCAGCTCTTGACTCACCCACCCAATGAATTAGTTGGGTGATTTGGGACCAATTATTCTCAGTCCAATCCATCTCACAGGATTGTTATGGGGAAAATAGGAGATAGAGGAGTATTGGGTATGTTCACCACCTTGAGTTTACTTATCAATAAAGACAAGATTAAAATAAAGGCACTTGACAGAATTACTATGAAGAATCCATCTAAGATTACTCATACTTTTAGAGCCACTTTTTCTTTTAAACATTATATCAGCCTTTTGAGTTTCAAATCTAGAGCTTAATTGATCAGAACATTTTCTTTATTGTTTTGTGATTTGATTAATTGTACCCAAAATTAATACTGTCAAGAATTATTTCTGTACTGTACAGTACAGAGATGTATCTTATTCAAAAAAATGTTATCTCAGTTAGGAAGCTTTTTTCTGGGTAGCATATTTTCCTGTATATTCTCTCACTTTTACATTTATTTCTTCTTATCACACCTTCAAAAACTGGAAATAAGTTATTTAATCCTTGCCAGTTTGGTGTAATCATTAAGGTGCTGGCCTAGAAACCAGGAGACTATGAATCCTAGTTCCATCTTGGGCACAAAAGCTAGTTGGGTGATTTGGGCCAATTATTCTCTTAGTCCAACCCATAGCACAGGATTGTTGTTATGGGGAAAGTAGGAGATAGAGGAGTATTAGGTATTGGGTATCTTCACCACATTGAGTTACTTATAAATAAAGACAACATTAAAAAAAACACAAAGCACTTGACAGAATTACTATGAGTAATCCATCTACGAATATTCTCCTTCAACGACATTAAAGAAACTGACTAAAACAAGCCCAGTGTTCTCATAATTTATGTTATACTATTTCATTTGAAGATAATGCTATTAATACTGTTTTTTATCTTTCTTGTTCTGAAGGAATGTGACATTTCATTATAAAAGAAGTAGCCTAAGCTATTTTGGAGGAATTTGTTCAGTGGCTAGAGGTGTTGGAGTAAATGAGGTAATAGTTCTGTTTTGAAGAAATGTGTTTACCGAATTCATAAAGTCTCATGAGTATATAAGAAGTCCTTGATTCTTGATCACTCATTCAGCAACTATTCCAGGTTGCAATGACTTTGAACAAATAGTACTTGGCTGTTGCATTCCCCCTCCCCCCCACACACACGCCCCATCACCATGGTCATGTAATTGTGAAGTGGAAACTTGGAAACAGCTCACATTTACACTTACAACTGTTTCAGTGCTCTAGGGTCACATGATTACCATTTGGAACCTTCCCTCTAGCTTCTCTCAAGCACAGCCAATGGGGAAGCTGGCAGGAAGTCAGAGGTCACTTACACTGCATTTTTTATTTTTGGCCTTCCTGTGATCATTCTGTTCATTGGTTTGGTAAGAGAATATCTCTGATATGATCCAACCAGTCATTGATCAGCTAGTAAATAAATAAATATAATGTGTATGGAGATTCAGTCATCCAGGTCATGAGTGTTCTAAACATGATTTTTCCAAAAGTCAACTGGACTGTTTTTTCCTTGAAGACATTTTGCTTCTCATCCAAGAACATCCTAGGACAGAGTCTAGTCACTACTTTTTCTTGACTATATGGTTTTTTTGTTTTGCCTGGTTTTTTCTTCCTTTTTTGTTATTATATTTGTACTTTTCTGTTCATATTTTATGCCTCATCTGCTCTTTTTATCCTTCAAATAGTGAGTTTATTTCACAGAGTAAGCCTATTTCCAATAGCAGTACTGGGAAGGCCAATTCTGGGAAGTAGATAGTAGCTATTCTCCGTTAGTTGTATTTTTTCTCATTTATCAGGACAAGGCTTGTTTATGATTGTTTAAATTCAAGGAAATATTTGTTGTATACTAACAGAAACAGTGTTGCACGTACTTAGAAATAAACTCTGTTTAAATTAATAAGATATTTCCACAGAAATGTTAGGATGTAGGTTAAGTTATATACAAAAGAATAGAATGTTTATTATGGTCAGTAGCCAGAACTGCAAATAGAAACACACTAAAAATAAAAATAAAGTAAAAGCAAAACAAGATAAAAATGTCTACAACATTTTGTGATGGCAGCTTTATGTTAAACTTGTAATAATCTGCATTTACCTCTTTTTTCACCCTAATTTAATTGAGGTTGATATCTTTTCCTAACAGTATGGGCTTTCCTGGGCAATAGCACAAGAATTGTCCCAAAGTTTGGCTCAGAATCTAGGGATACAATGGGAGCCAGCATCCAGAAAACCAAGTATGTGCTAAGTCTCCTGGTATCAGACTAAATGTTTGTATAGTTTGTATAGTTTGTATAGTTTGTATAGTTCTCTAAACAGAGTTAACTACTTTGTTGTCTAAGAATCTTTTAAGTCAATTCAAGACTTCTCTGCCCAGGTATTATTTTTGGTCATGCATGCTCATGGAGGCAACTTACCTATGTTATCACTAGAAGTCAAAAATAATTCGATGACACATAATCTCTTAATCATGCATGTCTGCGTATCCACATATGTAGAGTGTCTTCACTTTTTCTTTGTTGGGAAGAGATTACTCATTGCAGTCTTTCAGATGAATAGGGAATTCTTTTATGCTTATTGGATGTACTATTCAAAATGCAGACATCCAAAGAATGAAAAAACTTACTATATTTGTTCTCTACTTTATGGTGTATTTTGTTGTACATATTGTCAACTAATTTTATTATGTCTGTCTCTCTCTCTCTCCCCCTTTCTCCCTCTCTCTTATATCATTTAAGAAGGGTGTGATTGTACAGAATCCTGGGGTGGATGCATCATGGAAGAAACAGGGTTTGTAGTGATAATTGATTCTTTATACACAGTTCAATTATTGTTTAAATTTTGCTCAAACCAACACATTATTCATCTTACTGTTTTCTGTTACCATGGAGGGAAAAATATTTCAGTTATTTTTTTAAAAAACCTATATAACTATGCATGTGGATGTATTTTACAAATAATTTTTCACCTTCAAGATTTTTTATTTTAAATCTTGTTTGTTTCTCTTATGTCACTTATCTTTACACGATAAGAAATTAGAGAGGATCGTAGGAAATGTGTATAATTTTAAAAGTAAAAAACAAGTTTAAATCAGAAACTGTTACATGAAATAACTTATTTTTTCTCACTTGCTTACAATAGTGCATAATTGCAAGGATAGATGCCTTTTGCTACCATTTGTCTCTGTGTGATATTAACCACGCTACAGGGTCAAGTGAATTCAATTGAATATTGACTTGTTTTTTGATTAAATTTTCTAAATGTTCACAGGTATTTATTCTGATTTGTATAAACATAATGCAAAAAAAATAATTAGAACTTGAAAGAAAACTTTTATTTCCTCAAAAATGGATCTTCAGTAAAAGCAATTACACTAAAAACAGCGGGGGAGGGGGAGAGAAAGATAAAATTACTTTTCAAATTACAGATACCAAATTTTGTGTGACTTTTTTAAAAGAGTTCAGTGAAAGAGCTTTATTTAAAATAGCTGAGACCAATTTAAACACTTGGAGGAGAAAAGTCATAGGTATGGATCACTATTCAAAATTTGTTTTTTGTGATGGTACAAATTTGATCTTTTCAGATAGGACATTGACCAACATTGATCCTTGAAATAAACTGAGAAACAAATAAAATAACATTGAATTGGTAAAATATGATTGCTCTTTTTTTTCTACAAATTTCATGATGGCTGAATTCTATAGAAAACAATTTTTCTGAAATATCTTCAAAGTCAGTCCAAAATACAGAATGTTCCACTTGTGGTTTGCCAATTTGCACACAAAAATGTAGGCAATTTTAATTGTTTTTCATAGTGCCAAAACAAAACCCTCAATAAAGATTACAAATATTTTCGTTTGGTCAAAAAAGCATCCTTTCAGATAGGGAGTGAGACGCTTAATCCAGTTTGACTAACATAGTGTCCATCTTTGTCTGAAATAAAGTACTACCAAAAATCTGTGTAAAATACGAAAAGGCTGCATTAAGAAAATTGAACTGAACCATTGAACTATTAAAATCTGCTGCAAAAGTGTTCTACTGTATTGATCTATTTCTTTTTTTAAAAAAACTAGATATTTCTTTATGGCTGTGCTATGAACCATTTCTCTAATATTTTGCTCTTATTTTCTTTCAGTGTCTATCACTCCAGAAAATTCTCAAAGTGCAGCATTGCTGAATACAGAGATTTTTTACTCCGAGGAGGAGGTTTTTGTCTTTTCAACAGGCCTACAAAGGTGCATTCCTTATAATCCTTTGATGAAGGTAGCAAACTGGGTGATGGTACATTTTGAGTGAATTGGGAAGGAAATGGAGAACAGAAGGGGGAAAAATGTCACCTCTTCTTGCTTACTACAGGTAGTTCTCAGCATATGACCACAATTGGGACCAGAACTTTTATTAGTAACATCTGGTCACATTAAGTGAGTCACATCTGATTTTTGCCACAGTTGTTAAGCAAACCATACTGTCATTAAGCAAAGCACAAAGTCATTAAGTGAATCTGGTTGTCCCTATTGATTTTGCTTGTCAAAAACACCCCTGGGAAAGTTGCAAATGGCAGTTATGTGGCCCTCTGACACTGCAACTGTCATGAGTATACGCCTTTGAATTAATGTTAGTATGATAGAATTTAGCCTTTTAACATTCCTAGCTAAAAAGAACAATCATGAGAGGGATGATTAAAATCTCAGCCTGACAAAATCTGCTGTTATTCACCTTTATTCTAATCTGTGCATTAAGATTAGTATCATTTAGGGATGAGCTGTTTCTCAATTCAGTCAAATTCGTAATCTTTCATAAGTGCAAATAATACAAGGTATAGAGTAAGAATATTGTCCTGATGGCCTTATGTGTTACATATTCGTGCTTATCAAGGAAATTTCACTTTGTAACAGATGTAAAACAGAACCAACCCTGCAATTATATCTAGGTAGTAAGACGGTTTCCAGGAATTATGCTTTACTCCCAAAGCACAAGATATCTTTGCTTTGGGTTCAAGAGCATTCACTGAACTTACCTAACATGCAATATCCTTATTTTTGAGAAACCACTTAAACTAACAACTTCCTCTTTCAGCCGGTGCTTTAAGCTTTTAGAGGCTTTCTTATTGCGGCATTCCTCTTTCCGCATTCTTATTTTTACCACATGAAAGTATCTCTTTCTTTTAAGATGGATATTACTATCTTAATAGCATCTATCCAGCATCTAGCTGTATGACCGATCCATCTAAAGAATAGAAGATGGAAGAGCCAGATAAATATAATGAAAGGAACAAGTTCCAAGTCAGCAGTGCAGATCCTATGAAGTTTTGCTCTCTATATTAAATTACTCCTGAGAAAAATCTCCAGCAGAAATCTGATGTTCATTTTTTTTATAATCAGCTTCAGAACAGTAATGCACAAGTATTTGGTGCTAAATATATAACTGAATCTTTTAATGGTAGCTAGATCCTAACATTTTTAAAAATGTGTTTTTTCCCCAGTTGTTTGATGCCACTGAATGTGGAAATGGGTATGTGGAACCAGGCGAAGACTGTGACTGTGGTATCCAAACGGTAGTATTTTCATCTTAAAATGAAAGCTGAAAAGTAGATAATTACTCATAAAGTTCTGTTCATTTTCATAGGACATAAAATAATAAAGAAGGGAGTGATGGATGATCCCTTTGAGATCATCCCAGCAGAAGTGGAGATCATCAGAACTCTCATTTGGAGAGTTGTCTTTTGCTTGGTGTAAGGCTGAGAAGAGTTTTAATTCAAATTTCTTACTTTGTATTTCTTTCCTAATTAATTAGAGCTGTGTTTCTGATCTTAACTTACATATGTAAATATTTTAACCAATGGCATGCCCAGTGTTAACAAAATCATCTTACAGTCTGGGGATTTTGAGCTTTAAGAAAAATAATCAGTATTTTAAATATTTATTATACTAATTATTTTGGTTCAACATTGTATGATATTTTGGCACATAAGAAATCTTATTCTCAGTTGTTGTTTGGTTTGATATTACAGGTAGTCCTTGACTTATGACCACAATTGAGTCCAAAATTTCTGTTGCTAAGTGAGACATTTGCTAAGTGAGTTTTGCCCCATTTTACAAGCATTTTTATCACAGTTGTTAAGTGAATCACTGGAGTTTTTAAATTAGTAACATGGTTCTTAAGTGAATGTGGCTTCCCCATTGACTTTGCATGTCAGAAGTTTGCATAAGTGTGAAAAATGGTCATAGGTCACTTTTTTCAGTGCTGTTGTAACTTAGAACGCTCACTAAACGAACTGTTGTAAGTCGTGGACTACCTGTATTTAGTACAGGGATACTTTCAATGTCAACCTCAGAGTGTGTCAGATTGTGGCAAATTACAAATCTAATAAAGCACTAAAAGTTAATAAAGAAACATGTCACTGATATTGCAAATGTGTATATATAAGCAAGGAATCATATGTGCAAAAGTAGACATCTATCCATGGACCAGGACTTTCTATGCTTTTTCCCCACTGTAGCCGCTAGTGCAATTTCACACTTTGTTCTGGAGGATCTTCCACCATTTAACAACATACTCTAAAAGTGCACTAACGAAAGGACTCGCCCCTTCTCATTTTTGCACAAAAAGTTTGGTCGGGAGAAGTGAATCATTGAATACTTTCATTTAACTTTTATCATTATCATTTACCATTAATATGTTACTGTTCAGTAAAAGCTTGGAAACATATTGGCTTTTGGATCTGCTGAGCCCCTCAGCATAGCTTTAGCAAATTCAAATATTTCCGCTCTTTCTTGTCATTTGGACCTGAAAAGGTCTGGGTCTCCCCCCCCCCCCCCCCCCCCCCGTTGCTATGTACTTTTAGAGCCAAGAAAGTCTACGGAGTAGTCTGGCTGCCAGCAGTTGCTGGTTTGTTTAGTTCACGCTGTCACGTTATCCAGGGTGAATCACAAGGAGGCAAACTAGCTTCATACTCCATGTCAAATTATAGATCATATCGTGACCGGCTGTAGGCTGAGGTCATAAACTGGTCCAGTATCTGCTTTTTTTAAAAAAAAATTAAACAATGCTCATTTAATAGTTAGATGGCATAGACATTGGCATTTGGACATAGATCTTTTAAACATACAATCTATGAATGATATGCTATATGCTAAATAAATAAATAAAAATCATTAATATACAGTATATATATTTTTTTAGGACTGCCATGCAGACTGCTGTAAAAAATGTTCCCTTTCTAATGGAGCTCATTGCAGTGATGGTCCATGTTGTAATGAGACCTGCCTTGTAAGTTATTTTAATTGCATCTTTACCAAATGGCACTGAATTAGAAAATGTAATTTCATAAGATAAAAATAAAAAACGGAGCTACTATTAGGATCAAAGGGTCCTGGATAGACAGATACCACAACTTAACTGTTTCCTCTGAAAAACATATCATTCCCCTCCCCCCCCCCCGTTGCTTTCCTACCAATGAATGAAAATGATACTTATATATCATCTTTTTTTCACCCAATAAAAGTCTAAGGTTTTGTTTTTTAAAAAAAACAAGTCCTGAATGCTTGGTTTTTACTTAATTGTTTTTTAACTGAAAATCTTTTGACTTTCAGTTTTTCCCACGAGGCTTTGAGTGTCGCTATGCAGTGAATGAATGTGATATTACAGAAATCTGTACTGGTGACTCCGGCCAGGTAATGACATAATGTATTTTGAATATGTTACATATTGATTTATCAGTCAGGTCCTACCCTCTCTCTTATGTAACAACACTAGAACCAAAATTTGATTTTGAGAAAGGTGGAGAAAATTAACTTTCTATGTCTAAAACCTAAGCTGTGCTGATATACATATTCCCAAATGGTTTAGATTTAGGATCCATATATTTTCTTTAATGTTTGGGATTACAAATTATTGTGTAAGGAACATAAGACAATTACAGGGATAGAAGGGGGAGTTTTTGTCTCTTCCTTTTTCTGCCCACCCCTCCAAAATTTGTTCCAGAAAGCTGTAGCAGTAAGGGTTGCAGGAGGAAACAGGAATAAGCAAAATTTGTCTAGTACAATATAACCTTTTTTGAGTAGAAAGAATACTTCCATTTGTGGAAGAGCAATTTGGGATCTCAGCAAAGAGCTTTCATTCAGATTGTTGATTTCAGTCTGTGTGTGTGTGTGTGTGTGTGTGTGTGTGTGTGTGTGTGTGTGTGTATATATATATATATATATATATATATATATATATATATATATATATATATATATATTCCATTTATATCCCGCCCTTCTCTGAAGACTCAGGGCGGCTTACAAGCTTAGCAGTAGCCTTCATTCTATGTATATGCCTGCTTATTAGGGCTTTCACACACACCCCAAGCGGCATTATGACAAAGTCAGCTTAATTGCCCCCAACAATCTGGGTCCTCATTTTAGATCCTTCCATCCTCAAGGATGGAAGGCTGAGTCAACCTTGAGCCTGGTGGGATGCGAACCTGCACTAATTGCAGGCAGCTGGTGTTACTTAAGGAGGCATCAGCCCACTGCTCCACCAAGGCTCTTTATATATATATATATATATATATATATATATATATATATATATATATATATATATATATATATATATATATATATATATATATATATATATATATATATTTGTTTTCGTAGATTCTCGCGGGTGTCTGTATGTGTAGATCTAGAGTCTCGGGTTTCTTCCCGCGTTCCTTTCATCTTCAGAAAGTTGTGGCGACGTTTCGACGAAATCCCATCCGTCATCATCAGGCCGGAGTGTTCCTCCTGCTGCTTCCAGGAGCAATGCGTGGTCTGGCTGTTCCTTTCCTTCCAACTGCCGGTGGGGCTGTGTTCTGACTGGGTGGAGGCGTGGCTGCTTTCTGATTGGGTGGGGGTGTCCTCCGATTGGGTGGAGGCGCGGTTGTCTTCTGATTGAGTGGAGGCGTGGCTGTCTTCTGATTGGGTGGATGCGTGGTTGTCTTCTGATTGGTTGGAGGCGTGGCTGTCTTCTGATTGGGTGGGGTGTGTTCTGAATGGGTGGGGTTTTTTGTTGTGTTGTGTCCTCGAACTCGGAGCCAAACCAAAGCTCTGGAGGCCACTACACAGCCCACTCCTCAGGACACCAAATCACAACACTCAGGATATTACAACACAACAAAAAACCCCACCCATTCAGAACACACCCCACCCAATCAGAAGACAGCCACGCCTCCAACCAATCAGAAGACAACCACGCATCCACCCAATCAGAAGACAGCCACGCCTCCACTCAATCAGAAGACAACCGCGCCTCCACCCAATCGGAGGACACCCCCACCCAATCAGAAAGCAGCCACGCCTCCACCCAGTCAGAACACAGCCCCACCGGCAGTTGGAAGGAAAGGAACAGCCAGACCACGCATTGCTCCTGGAAGCAGCAGGAGGAACACTCCGGCCTGATGATGACGGATGGGATTTCGTCGAAACGTCGCCACAACTTTCTGAAGATGAAAGGAACGCGGGAAGAAACCCGAGACTCTAGATCTACATATATATATATATATATATATATATATATATATATATATATATATATATATATATATTAGAATACAGCATTCTATTTAATATGTATTCATTTTTCTTTGAATAAACACAATTATTCTATGGAGAAAGGCATGTGTCATATCAGGCAATGTTTTATAAGAAGTATTCCTAGTTTGATATTACCTTTGGAGTTTAACTCGCATTCAACATAATTAAGCATTTTTAAAAGGGACATCTCTTTAAGGAATTTAATCAAATTAAGTAATCATCTAAATGCAGGAGATTATGTACTTACCTATCATTTTTACACGACCAATCATCATTCAAATGTGCTTTCTGGATGGGAATAAAATAAGATTAACATGTATCAGTAGTAAAATATAACTTAATTAAAGACTCTAACAAAATAAAACATAAAAAATGCTCAGATCTCAAATAAGATGTGCCATTATTTAATAAGGCCAGGTTTCACTGAAAAAGTGATCCAAGAGTACCAGCAGGTGCCTTTTAAATTAGAGTCTTCCCTAGGGAGACATCTGTAAATATGATCTTTGCTAGTAACTACCTATACCATTATATTTGGTAATGGCTTACAGAAAGGACCTCCAAAGTTATCTTAAGTAAGCTTCAGATAAGTATTTATGCAGAAGTCCTAAATTGGCTATTAATCTATTAAACACTGCAATAATTTGATCAAAATACTTGGTTTCAGTTAGTCATTTTACGGCCCTATTTTAGAACAACAGAAGTTCCTGGGGTGGTTCTAAAGGCAGACCTATGTAAAATAGACATAGTAGCCTAATCAGACAGCAGTTACCAAAGCCAGGCTGTCTGAAAGATATGTTGATAAGAGCACAGGTGGTTAAAATGCAATTGTTGTAATTCAGCGTCAGCCTGTGATACTGGCAGCAGAATCTGATGATTCTGAAGAGGAGGAGGAGGAGGAGGAGGAGGGGTTTGGAGAGCCTTTGGTGTCAGAGGGAGGCTCTGATGCAATGCAGGACTCTCAGCCTGGCCCCTCCCATCATGTTCCTCATCAGACTCAGCCGTTTGAGCATGAGGTATTGGACGTAGATGATTCACAGCTGGATCTATTCAGTCCTGGTCTATTATTCCTGTTTAACTCTTGCTTGAACTTTTGGTTTAACTCTTGTTTGAACTGTTGATTTCTTTGTAAATAAATTTGGTTGGTTCTTTCCAGCCTGTTGACTATAAAAAGGGGTTGTCCCTGACATTCAAAGAGGGCCGGTCGTAGGCTGGAACAGAACAGCAATATTGTAGGCTAACTCTGCCTGTAGTAGAAGTTCAGCCCTGACCGACTCAAGTTTGACTCGGCCTTCCATCCTTCTGAGGTTGGTAAAATGAGGACCCAGATTGCTAGGGGCACGCTGACTCTGTAAACCACTTAGAGAGTGCTATAAAGCACTATGAAATGGTATATAAGTCTATGTCTATTGCTATTGCTATATATATCTCAAACTGATAAAAAAAACAACCGAAGCTACAAGTATCTAATGGTAGCTACAAAAACACTTTTAGATCAAGAAATTTTTAGGTATGAATCTTTCCTTGTTATGCTGGGTAATAAACTACCTACTACAGGACTTCAGAACTGTTTAGTCAGATAGCATCTGCTTTTTAGATAACTGTCTACCCATATGTCTAGATGGTCACCATCCAGCAAAAGCCTACGTGAACCGAAAATGGAAGTAAATTCTAAGGGATAATTCCACAGTTTTAAAGTAAAGGAATACTTTGCCTTTCAGTGCCCACCAAATCTTCATAAGCAAGATGGATTTGCTTGTGATTCAAATCAGGTAAGTTAAAGCTGAGCCTGCACGAGCTTAGCCTATCAGTGTATTGAAAATATCAGGACAAGGGTTTTGGGAAGTTGCAGTACTCTCAGTTTCACTTCACAGGATGCCATTCAAGGATGCACACAAGGGTTATGGGTGCAGACTGGATGGTTATTAAGGAAGGGATTTTTTTTGAAACTGTATCAGTTATGAAAGACTGAATCAAGTTATACAGACATAACATCTTTTGCAAGCAGAAATTTTGGTTTAAAAATAAAGGGTGTATGTGTGTGAGGGGGGAGAATATATAGCGGCTGGAGCCATAAAACTTAGTGCCATCAAGTACATGGTATTTCCTCCTCCGCCTCCCTCCCCCACAGCTGTGAGGTATATGCCTCACGGTCACTTTATGCCTATCATTGATGCCTGTGGCATGCTGCCATTGTTCTTTCTTGATGGGCAATATTATTTTTTGGATGTTTTTTTCCTTTTTTGTTTTGATGGCTTATGCTGTTTTAAATGTTATTTGACTATTATCTACTTTAAGCTTCAAAATGCTTTCTTTAAATATAGGAACTATTTAGGTAAATAATTTTCTTCTGTCATTTCCTTGTGTAATATTCTATCCAATATAAGATTCACTGCAGACTGCATGCATTCTTTTCTTCTCAAGCAGTTACTAGGATAATATTCTAAACTCTGTTTGATATCCTCTGAGTTTACTTCATTATGCTGGGAATTCTATGCTGCAACTTTTACCTTCTTTCAAATTCTGCTTTGCAACCTTGGGATGTATAGATTCAGAGCAGTTAGCAACCTAACTGCTCTTTGTTCACATATTCTAATGTCTTCTTTATGAAAGAGAAAACTCAAATCTTACGGAAGCAAAATATAAAGTTATATTAACATTTTATTAGCCTGGTGAAAAGAAAATAATTTCAAGCATCCTTGCTATCTTGAAAGCCAAGCCAAGCAGTATTATTAGAAAAAAAAAGTTTGTTCCTTGCTAGCAAAAAGGACAAAGCTCGTGGCAGTATCTGGCTTTTTACGAAGAAAGAAGAATGGTATGTTTCTGACTATAATTTGTTCCTATTTAGGGACGTTGCTACAATGGAGAGTGTAAGACAAGAGATAATCAGTGCAAATTCATTTGGGGCAATAGTAAGTTAATTTATACAAAAATATTTCTCAGCACATTCTATCAACTTCCCTCCCTCTCCCTCTCCCTCTCAATATATATGATTCATATTATCTTTTTTTTCCGGGTGTTCTAGCATTTTGGGGAACAGGCCCTATTCTCAAAAATCAGTCAGGATCAACGTAATTTGTCTATAACATGTTTGAAAATAAGGGTTGATGAATCTGAATGAAGAACTGTGTTGCCCCGCAAAAATCTTACACAGATCTGGACCACAGCTTTGGCAAAATCAGAGGATGAAATATCTTCTCCCCCATAAAATATTCCCAAATAAATCCCCTCTTAATTGCAAATTAAAAAAAAATTGCAAACATACAAGATTTAGTTAAATTTCTTGTCCTTGACAAAAAGAAGTATCTTCCAGACCTCCTGATCGTACTAGGAAAATAACTCTTATTTTTTTTGTTCTTCTGAGACAATATACAGTTTTTTATAATCTTATATCCCAGACAGAAGCAGTAAAATTTTTAATGCACATAGAAATTGTAAGGGACATTCACTTTTTACAAAAGGAAATAATATAATACATTACTACTGATTACTACTGATATCTGGTTCTTTATTTTGAATGTATTTAAATGTACAATGAGCAATAAAACACTGAAAAGAAAAAGTAAAAAATAGGAAAAAAACAAATTACGGTACAAAAAGCAACCCCCCCCCCCAAAATACATCATTTGGAAGAATATAGAAAATGCATTGTCATCTGAGAGAGAGAAAGAACATTTTAAGCATCCTTATTATGTTCATAGCATGTTCATAGCTAACTGTAGTAGGATTATTTGTGGCAGGGTTAAACTCTGGGACCAAAAGTGAATAAAACCATTTTGAGCATTATTGGAAATTACCTTATCTTCTTCCACAGAGGCTTCAGGGTCTCACAAACACTGTTACGAGAAGCTCAATACAGAAGGTACACAGAAAGGGAACTGTGGAAAAGACAGAGACAAATGGATTCCTTGCCACAAACAGTAAGTTTGAGAATGCTGGATTCAGTTGTCCTTAAACTGACTTGCTTGGCCTGAAAGATAAAGGAGCAGAATTTCCCACTTTATTACAGACACCTTTGCTTCCCACAGAAGGTACTACTGAAGTCTTGGGACCCTCAAATAGCCTCAAAGATAACATGGGATACTGTATGATGGAAACTGAGAGAACAGAGAGGCATTTTTACACTCACTCAAAGCCCTTTTTAAATTCACATTATTTTCAGCTCAATAAGAGTTTGAATGGTAACGCATTTTCTCATTTGATACGTTCATATTTTTCAGGTTCCTAATGGCTTGTAGCCTTTGCTTATTTATTTTTTGGTATTTATTTATTTATAATGTTTAAAAGTAATCTTTCAGAAACCAGAGCGTTGTCTGATAATTTTTAGCATTTGGACAACTTGCAGTCTAGAAGTGAATGTGTAGCATGACTATTTCTCACAGATTAGAATTTGATTCTTAAATGATTTTTTTAAAACATCATTTGGAATTCTGCTACAGTGCAGTCCAGATTGTATTTTTCCCTAGAGGGAAGTTTCCTAATTTGTCCAAATAGTCTTTCTCTTCCCAGTCTACAAAATAGCTTGTTACGTATCTTGGCTTTGTCTTACAGCGATGTGTTCTGTGGATTGTTGCTTTGTGCAAATCTTGATGGGGTTCCACGAATTGGTCACCTTCAGGGAGAAATTATTCCAACTTCTTTTTTCCACCAAGGTGTTGTAGTGAATTGCAGGTATGTAAAATCTGATTCATTGTGCAACACTGGCATTTTCAGTTTACCTAAAAATTTGAACATAAAAGCACATTCAAATAGGTTGTTTCTCAATAAATTAGGTTAAAACCACATTTAAATAAGTTCTAGTTGATTTTAATTTTTATGATTTTTTTCATTGTTCTGGCATCTGAATAGGTTGTTTAATACAAATGCAAAATTATTCTATTGCTTCATTGAAATAATTTGAAATTTCATTGCTTCAGTGTTGACAAATTAATTTTAATTTTTCTTTTCTTGTAGTATGTTTCTTATTTGGACACACAAAATTTTCCAACACAGCAAGCATCCATAAATAGAGTGAAAAAATAATCATATTATTTTGCTTCCTGGATTTTCAGGTTATGCATGCTATGAATATTTTACATCTGTTTATTCTGATGAAGTTTAATAATGTCGGTAACATTTTTTTAAAACTTCTTCTTGTAGTTGTGCACATGTACTTTTAGATGATGAAACAGATTTAGGATATGTAGAAGATGGGACTCCTTGTGGTCCTAATATGATGTGTATGGACCGAAGATGCCTCTCTATTCAGTCCTTGAACATAAGCAGCTGTCCTATGGATGCTAACGGAAAAGTTTGTTCGGGACATGGGGTAAGTCCCAGGTCAGCAGAATATGTGAGACACCTATTTCATTTTCTTACTTCTAATCTGTATGGATATCTATACACATGAAGACAGGAAGCATAAATTCCTGATAGGATGTACAAGGATTTGTCCCTTCATCTGATTGTTTAACTTTCATTAATTTAGCCGTGCCTGGAGATCTTTTCTTCTTCTACTACTACTACTATTTACTCCTGGCATATTTACTACTACTGTTTATCTGGAACAGAAAAAGATTGTTTTATAAAGATATAAAATAGAAATATTGTATAGAAGCATAATTAACAGAGTTACATGCACAATCCAGTTTGGCACACTTATATGCAAAGGATTGTCCTCAGTTGAAATAAAAGCTTTCAACTGGTAACTATAATTCACCCCCTTCCCCTCTGTGGGGCATAGATTGTACCACTTGGGTGAAACTGGTATGAGACATATCTAAAGAATAACAAAGTTTCCTTTTTTTCCCCTTCCATTCAATCATACCTGTTTTTTGAGACTGCCTGAAACATGTCCCCACAGTTTTCCTGGCAAATATTTTCATAAGTAGTTTGCCATTTTCTTCTTCCTAGGGCTGAGTGAAAGTGGCTTTGTGCCCAAGGCAGGACTAGAATTCATGGTCTCTTAGTTTCAGGCCTGATGCTTTACTACTACACCAAACTGGCTCTTGATGTTTCCTTAGTAGCATGTGAATGGTGCTTTTTCGTTGAAGATCTTGAACTACCATCTCCTTTTTCTTTCCTAGCTAGAATATTCCCAGCTGCAGAATGGCAACCATTCTGGTCACTTTTTGATACTCACACTGGAGAATATAAAATATTAAGCCAGTGGGAAATACATCAGTATCCATCCTATTTCTTGAGCCTGGGTCAAGAAATGTGAATATCAAGAAATGTGAATGAGGTGTCCTTGATGTTCTCTGAGCTCAGCTGTTTTCTTGCAAATGTTTCATTGCTTGAACTAGGTAACAATAATTAACTTCATTGACCACTGATGATATTACTTAGCTTCAGTAATGAAATGCAAGAAAACAACCAAACTCAGAGAGCACCAAGGACTCCTCATTTCAACTCTGAGCTATAACTATCTATCAGTATTTGTGAGATATTATTGTGAGCCTTTGAGACTCAGGCAGCATACACATTTTTTTGTTCTTATGATAAATTATTTTTGTTTCTTATGTGATTATCTGAATAGTTAATGGGTTAACATTTTACTTAAAATCACATTGAAATGTTACATTTTCTGATATGACAATGTTTTTTCCTAAAATATTTTGTCTTTTTGCTTATGAAAGTATTCAGTGGTTGTTCAGTCTACCTATAGACAGTCAAAATACACAAAGCTTGGAACAGATTTGTTTACCTAGTTTCAGCTGTGATTTCAGAAGAACACTGAGATTCTTTTTTGTTTTAGAATGAAAGCATTTTAACTTATAACCCATTAATTGCTCATTGCTGTGTATTTCTATATGGGCAATCATATATAGATGTATGTGCTTCCGAAGGAGCACTGAGGCAGGCCAGATTCTCCTGTGATTGTGAGATGTCTTTGTTTCTCTGTCAGCATGTAGCTGTCCAAAGACATCAGTTCACCGTTCTCCAAACAGAAGCCCTTACTCTACTCTGTCTCCTCCAAAGCACCATTTTAATGATACGCTAATATATGCCAACTTTTTTTTTTAGGTGTGCAGTAATGAAGCCACCTGCATTTGTAACACTACTTGGGCAGGTACAGATTGTAGCATGTTTGATCCTAGAAGGAAAGATGACACCGAAAAACCAAGTGGACCAAAGGGTTTGTGTGATTTCAGTTCCTTTTACCACCATATAATTATATTATTAACAGGAACATTTGTAACAAAGCATTTGAAAACTATTAAACTATTATATACCGTATGTTTTATTTCTTTGTGTACAAGTTTTACATCTATGGTTCAAGAGGTATTTCACAAAAAGCACTGATATGAAAATACTTTATTTTGAATTTTGTTATTTTTCTAAAATATAGAAAATATATACTATCGTAATTAATCCTAATACTAATTCTACCTCAGTCTGACAAAATGTTTAACATTTTAAATGTATGAGTATGTTTATATAATTTTAAAGATTACATTTTTATATTTTAACATGTAAAACCCTTCATTAAAATTATGTATACATGGAAGTAATCTAATATTCTTGGATACTTTCAGAGGTCATTTGTAGCACAGTTCTCTGCATATAGAACTCCTGTTGAATTTAGTTGGATTGGAATTGTATATAGGAATTAAAGCCTTGGATTGTTTAACAAGAATCTAATAAAAAATACAGGATAGTAATATATATTTGTAAAATCCAAATTACTTTTTATTTTTGCAAACTCATTAGATTTTTTTTAACTGTGGCATAACTATTGATTTAAATATCCTGAATGCAAAAAAGCCTCTAAAAATCCTATGTACTTTAGTACATTGAAAATAAATGCTCAAATATGACTGAGTAGCCGTTTGCATTTTTAAAGCGGGCATCATTTGAATACTTAAATGATTTTGAATTTTATTACTGAATTTTCATGCCCATTCTTACTAAGATTTTAGAATCCATTTAATTCCACCATAAATCCATAAATTGGCAGGTGGGAAGGAATACAACCTGCTACAGTGGGGGACAGGGTTTCTGAATCGTATTACATTCTGTATTTATCATTATACAGAAATTAATCCTGATAGATACATTGCATATATGGAGTTTTAGTGCATTTAATTTATGTAAAATTTGGACTACCCTAATAAAAAATGGAATGTTAGATTGTAAACATATGAAAATTTCAAGGGGACCAAAGCTAAAGTAAATGCTAGAAATTCATGAAATTATGTAAAACTGATCAGAGCTTCATAAATGGTAAAAGGGAGAGAACTAGAAGACCACTGAAACTAGCTCTAGAAATAGGTACAAGGATGTCTTAAGGCTTTTCCAGTTCTGCACTCTATCATTTTATGATAAAAAGCAAGCCTTAGTTGTAGCTTTTCTCTTCTTTCTCCAGCCTTATCTTTTTCCTAAATGAAAGCTTCAGTAATAAAAGATACGTATTCCATATTATGCAATTTGGGATCTGATGATCTCAGAGATTCTCATTTCTACCATAGCGAGAGAAGGGTTCATTCCTCACGATATAAAATTCACTGAAAATAAGTATTACAAAAGTTATCCTTCTCTGGCAATATTTTGACGATCCTTTCTTACTTCTAAAGTAACAAAAACGCTTTGTAGAAAATTCTAATAGGTCTGAAAGGAGATTTGATTTGGAAAGTTTTTTGAAACTTCTTTAGATATCCCAAACAGGATAAAGATAAGAAATTGTAGAGTAGGAGACATGAAGAGCAAATGGGAACAAAGTAGTATTGAAAGAACATTACAGCTAGTTTCCAAAGAAAAGATTTATGTAATGGAAATAGAAGATAGCCATCTCTTTGCCTCCCAATTTATCCATTTCCAAGTTTTAATATTTCCTAATTTTGCATTTCGCTTACATAATGCAGGTTATAATTTCAATTTGGAAACAAAAATTCTGCCTATTTATTCATAAGGGAGGCTATAACCCTCAGATTATTTTAGTCATTAAAAGTCTGCAGCATTTAAGAATGTTATTTTTCTATCTAACTAAAATAATCTTAAAAATATTTTAAAAACTTTCATAACTAAAAATATTTTCAGTGTTATACTATTTCCTTAAAAAAAAAAGATTTTCCCTATGCTCAAAGTGTAAAAGTATTTCTGTTGGGTTTCAATAGACTGCTTTGTTTATGTAAACCAATACAGGTAGTCCTCAACTCACAACCATTCATTTAGTGACCGTTCGAAGTTATGGCTGTTTTTCATATTTACAACTGTTTCAGCATCCCCATGGTCACATGATCAACATTTGGATGCTTGGCAACTGGCATATATTTATGACGGCTGCAGTGTCCCTGGGTCGTGTGATCCCTTTTGTGACCTTCTGACAAGCAAAGTCAGTGGGGAAGCCGGATTCACTTAACAACTGGGTTATTACCTTAGCAGCTGCAGTGACTCACTTAACAACTGTAGTAAGAAGGGTCATAAAATGGGGCAAAACTCACTCAAAACAACTGTCTTGCTTAACATAAATTTTGGGCTCAGTTGTGGTCGTAAGTTGAGGATACCTGTAGCTCAGATTTTTGTAAAACTTGAAAGTTGAAGATAATCTTCATACTTTGCAAAAGTGCCTATTATAACTAAAATTATACAAGCCATCTTGTTTTCACCACTTTTGTGTACTTCATTTCTTTCAGTCCTGTTACATATTTTAGATTCTAAGAGTAGAGTCAAACTTTGAAATATAATATTAACAGTTAGAACTGCAAGAGATTTTCATACAATCAATATTTAAACTTTTCCCAGTAAAATAATTTCCAGGTGAATAGGATAATAAATCTCATTGTGAGTTTGAAACTATAGTCATTGGTAATTTAAAATGCAGTTAGGTATTTATTTAGTAAAATACCATAGCTGACCCAGAGAGGCCTTGGTGGAGGTTATTCTAGCATTGGTGAGGTTCCGTGAGATCTGGAGGAAGATATCATTCAACATTTGGGCAAGATAATAATAATAATGTTATTAATAATGTAATAATAATAATAATAATGTAATAATGCCGCTTGGGGTGTGTGTGAAAGCCCTAATAAGCAGGCATATACATAGAATGAAGGCTACTGCTAAGCTTGTAAGCCGCCCTGAGTCTTCGGAGAAGGGTGGGATATAAATGGAATTAAAATAAAAAATAAAAAATAAATATACCCTATGTTGCTGTTCATCTTGCAGAGACAAGCACATTTCTCACATTACTTTTCTTTTCTCAAACAAGGATATTCCACACATCAAAACCCCAATGTTTTCAGAAGGGTATTTTTGAAACTAATTCCTAAAGGAAATTCTAATCCTGTAAAAAGTTAGGATGAACCTCAGTTGAATATTGATATGTTATTATATTATATCCCATTTTTCCTCCTGAGTTCAACTTGCTTTTGATTCATATTCAGTATAGCCTATCTTCCAAATTAACTTTTATAAAGTTTATGTTGCCATAACATAAAGAAAAATAACTCCAACATGCACAACCAACAAGTTGTATTTTTCTGGTTAATAGATTAGGATATTTCCCTTTCCTTTCATTAATCCTAAATAGTTGCTAGTTGGAATATACTGGTTATTAGAAATTATGCAGAATGTAGGCTAGATAGGAAAGGAAATTAATTTTTATTTGGAATTAAAATTTTAGACATTAGAAAAGTCTTTTGCGTTTATGTTTTTCTAACTGGAAGAAAATCCAGTGTTAGGGAAGCTTCCAGTTTTGAAGAATCAGGACAGATTCAAGTTACACCAGCATAAATGAATTTTTTGTTGAAAATGATACATTAATAAAGATTTATGCCTCATCATTAATAAATGTACATAACCATTAGTGGGGGCCCGCTTAATGCATGAAATGGTGGACAAGTAGCCATCCAGAGCCCTGTGCTTCTTGTCAAACCAAACTATAGATGAACAGTTTGAATGATGTCAACTAGGAACTACTTCATCTGCTAGTGGAAAGCTGGTGGAATCCTTCTAGAGTACTGATAGTGGCTGATCACTCAGGCTTTGCACAGATTCATATCCAGGTTTTTCCCCCTCTAATTTTTTATACTTTCTACATTCCTATAAATCCTGGAATGATTTGAGTAACATTTTTTTTTGTATTTTTAAAAATCTTCAATATTTGCCATATTTAGTTAGTGCTTTTAAAAATTTGTAAAGACCATAAGCAAACTTTTCTTGGCTGTTTGGCTCATTGATCATAATGCAACGTATTTCCAGTAGTACAAGGAGTGTGCTGTTATTTAGATATAGAATATGTTTTTTTAAACAGTCATCAGTGCTATATTCTCTAGAGCAGTACAGTATTTCTCCTCCTTAGAGTCCACACCTCTGAAAAATGCCAAGGTTGAGAAGACAGTTATAGCTATTTATCATGAAGGCTGATAAAACGAATGTTACCTCTCTGGGCACTGATGTGTTTATGGGATAGTATTAGTTCGGAATGGGACCTTTAGGCTCTTACCCTTGGCCACACCTCCTTCGCCTCGAACCTACTGCCTCCACCCATTTGCCTGCAGTGTTCCTCCTTGGCTGAGCTGCCCCCGCCCATTCTCCCTGGCCAGTGGGCCCCTGGCCCTCTACCTTGCGTCCTTCGGCCTGGCCCATTAGCTGAGGCCTCTTTGTCCCGGGCTTTTGGCCGCATGGGAGAGTTAGCCACCAGGCAATCAGATGGGTGGCAGGCAGCTGCCCTGTTGCTCTCGGGGGCAGCATGCGATGGGCTATCGCAGAGGCTGTGTTGTGAGGCAGCAGGCGAACGGCAGGGCTGGTGCGGCTTCTCTGATTGTGTGGTGGTGGGGCAGCAGGCCAACCCCCCGTTCAGTATGAGGTTGAAGTCCAGAGGCAACGGAGGGGAGGGTGGATGAAAAAAAGGAAACCGGTGCTCTCCAGGCTTTTTCTTTTTAAGTTGCCAGAGGCTCCGGGCAGAGAGGGCAACAGGCAGGCAGCGGTGGGCAGGGGCTTCCGATTTTGATCCCTCCCACCTGTCATTGCCTCTGCACCTGGACTCCAGCCTGATGGGCCTCTGCATTGGCCAGGGAGAATGGGTGGGGTGGCTCAGCCGAGGAGGAACACTGCAGGCAAATGGGCGGAGGCAGTAGGCTCGAGGTGAAGGAGGTGTGGCCAAGGGTAGGAGCCAAAGGATCCTAAACCTGTGTTAGTTGAGAATTGAACAAAATGTCCTCTCTTTCCTCTCTCTCTCTCCTTGGATGATCCTTACAATGTGTGCATAAGTCATTTTCAGCAGGCAACTGATGCATATTTTCAATGTAAAGCTAGCCATTTGCTAAGGCCCTGAAAAAGGACAATTCTAGTTGATTGCAAAAAAAAGAAGAGAACCACAATTTCAATGTATATCTTTTGCAGTGCATGCAAACTGTGAAGGAGCTGCAAAACTGCAGTCAATCTGGGCCTATCATCTTCCTTGTTACAGCTCCACCCATGCATGTGTTACAGAACATTGATCCATTTTTAAAATAAATTGCAATTAAATATGCTGAATTATTTCTAGAACTGCTAAAATGACCTTTCTACAAAGTGAATTACAAAAAATGGTATATCATTTTGAGGTGCCATATAATTTTTCTTTTCAGATCTTTCTGTATGTGATGACTGTCTTTTTAAAAGATCTTCCCTCTTCCCTTTATACAGTGAGCATGGCCACTAACAGGCTTATAGGTGCAGTGGCAGGGACCATTCTGGCACTGGGGGTGATATTTGGAGGCACAGGGTGGGGAATAGAGTAAGCATATTTATTAGTTTCAGAGTTTTATGTTTGGTGCCTACTGTGTGAGGTAACTGTACGCATCTGATCCCTCTGTGTACTCCAACTAGCTTTGTGTTCTGTGGTGATTGTATTTGTCATGTGATTTGAATATTTGTGTTGTGTGATATGCTCATGTAATGTTTAACTCTCTCCTGTCTGGGATAATGTGGGGCATAAAACAATAGTTTGTCAATTTTGTAGCACCATAATTAATACAATTCAATATTTATATGTTTTCAATGCTCTAAATTATAAATACAAATTTTAAAAAATATAGTTTAAAAAAATTGTGTAATAGGTAACTTAGTGCACTTGATATAATTTGGTTTATTACCAGAAGCATTCAGAAGAATAGTAAGTAAAAGTATATTAATTAAATAATTAAAAAGCAGAATTCCATGGGAACTGTGGCTCATGTAACTAATATATCTATCTACAGCCTCTCTCTCTCTCTCTCTCTCTCTCTCTCTCTCTCTGTCTCTCTCTCTCTCTCTCTCCTCTCTCTCTCTCTCTCTCTCTCTCTCTCTCTCTCTCTCTCTCTCTCTCTCTCTATATATATATATATATATATATATATATATATATATATATATATATATATATACACACACACACACACACACACACACATATATATGTGTAATTTACACAAATATATGAACTGTCCGGTGTGACTACAGCCTGTTTGATGGCCTTTGAGATAAGGCTGAAAACAGGAAATAAAGATTTGCCCTATGTTTGGGGCCTAGCAAGGTAATCTAAATAGTTAACATTTGACATATATATATATATATATATATATATATATATATATATATATATATATATATATATATATATATATATATATATATGTGTATATATGTATATATATATACACACATACACACAGAGTGGTGGGATTCAGCTGGTTCACACCAGTTCGGCAGAACCGCTAGCTAATTTTTTGTTGCCCAGGGCCAGAACAGACTTTTGTGTGCCCCTCAGCCAGCATGTCTGAAGTACACAACATCTTAAAGTGGCTAAGGTTAAGAAACTCTGACCTAGACCAATAATGTATGGTGCTGCTGAACCTTATCTGAGTAAGGGAGCTTTCTTCATGTAGAGCTAGTGAGCATCCAAATGTGCATTTGATGTGTATTCCCGCCAGTGCCGGGAGGATCGTGTACGTTTTCTTGGCCTAGTGAGAAGCCATTTTGATGATGATAGGGCTCCTCATCTGAGCTTATCTGTTGTTTGTGTCACTAAAACTGGATCAAGGCTATTATAAATATTTATATTAAATGAAATGAATCATTTTGAAATAGCATGGGTATTATTGACATACATATTGATGTGTCAACCATATACCTGGTTAAAAATAAGTGCAGCCATTTAGGAACTTTATTAGATATCATTAGATATCCTTTATAGTAATATCGTTAGAATTAGTTGTCCTCTTTATTTGGTTTTCTTTAAAATAATGCATGCTCCTATGTATTCTGCCTACTAAACTATATTTATAAAATCAACAAATTATTCTGCTATTATTTCTAGAATAGCAGATTTTTCAGATAACTGCACATTTTCCATAACACTGCATCCTGTCTCTTTTCTTCAACCTGATGGTGGCATTTCTGATTAGGGTATCAAAGAAAGCAGAGACAGCTTCAGTGGTCACTGAAGGCTGTAGAGAAGAGGAGAGGATCCTAACTTACTTATTATGAATAATCTAAAATTAGATTTTCTTAAAATCAAAATTGCTTTGATACCTTCATAACTAATGAATGCTTGCTATTTTTTTTGAATCAGTGAGTGATCTGCCTATAGTTTTGTTTTAAAAAATGATAAATATGTGCATGCTGCAGAAAATTCATTATTAATCCAAACTATTACTATTTTTCAGTAAAATTTGATTAAATAACAGTAGCATATATTTCTGTCTAACAGCAGCTGAAACATCATTAAATGAGGAAACTATCATTCTTCATCAGGCTTGATATTAAGATGCTGGCAGAGATCCTGTATAATAAAGGATCTGAAAGAAATGTGTGATAGCCCTCATTAGAGGAACTGATTTTCTATATTGCGTTAATCAGAGTCTAATAGAAAAGAGTGCTTTAACCTAGCAGTCACCTGGCAGATTAATTCCCTGATTGGCAAAGGGAATTAACTTGCTGCATGATGCAAGATAACAATGGATAATAATCCACCACTGTTATGGGAATCCAGTTTGGATGATCAAATTTGTTATTCTCTAAATTGCCAAAAGCAATCTTTCTATATTTGCATGCCACTATTTTCATAAGAAAAGATGTTTGCAAAGGTATATCTTGAATTCATTATTAGATATTCACCCTAGTGCTGCAAGGTTGGCTCAAGGGAAGCTCTTCTATGGGTAGATGGTTTAAAGATGACCTTCAAGTCAAGAAGTACAACAGGCACAAGAATTTTTTTGCCAGGAAGGAACATGCAGAATTTCCCATATTGTAAATACAACGTGCTCTTCGTTTTAATAGCATGTGTTTGCAGGAGGGTTACTTTCAGGCAGCCCATCCTTTCTGTCACACTTAACAAAGCTGGCCATTTCTCAGGCAAGCAAGGGAAGGAATAAAAAAAGATGGGCTGGCTTCTAGGCATTAGGACTGGGATAAAATAAATCATTGCTTCCTCTATAAATAATGAAAATTTCCAATAGCAATTGCACAAAATCCTGCTTTTTAAAATTTAAAAACAAATTTAAATGTCCATATTAGTCAAGGGACGCGATGGCTCAGTGGGTTAGGATGCTGAGCTTGTCGATCGGAAGGTCGGCAGTTTGGCGGGTCGAATCCCGAGTGCTGCGTAACAGAGTGAGGGCCTGTTACTTGTCCCAGCTTCTGCCAACCTAGCAGTTCGAAAGCACATAAAAATGCAAGTAGAAAAATAGGGACCACTACGGTGGGAAGGTAACAGCATTCTGTGTGCCTTTGGCGTCTAGTCATGCCGGCCACATGACCACGGAGACGTCCTCGGACAAGCGCTGGCTCTTCGGCTTTGAAACGGAGATGAGCACCAGCCCCTAGAGTCGGAAACGACTAGCACACATGTGCGGGGGAACCTTTACCTTACCTTATTAGTTTTAACTATGGATTTTTTAACAGCAGTAGCACATGTTCAAAATAATCTCTAGTCTGTTTCTTGCTTTCTAAAAGGCTATACTGTGAATCTAAGCAGAAAGTTTAAATCAGATATGTATCATTTTGTTGCGATTGCATTTGAGAAGTAAAATAGTGATGGTGTTTGTTGTTTTATGGGTCAGCTTTGATGGAAATACTCAAGTACACAATGATTTACAATGCCACAGGAGACATTTACTTAATTCACTAAACAAAAGTCTTTTTCGGTGTACATGGAATGTAAATAAAATTTGAAAGAATAGACCCAGGACTTGTCACTGGAAGTTCTGTCATGATTGGACTTACAGGTTTTGCACTTATTTTCATGAACCAATTGGGCTATTATTGCTTTTTGTTATTTTTAGTTGTCTTTGGTATTTTTTCCCTGTTTCTCCTGATGCTGCTTTTTTTCTTGTTTGCTCTTCAAAATTCTTCCAAACTTCATCCAATAATTTAAAAAGTTAGTTGTCTATCAAGTAAAGAAACATATTAGCTGATGTTTTTATTTAAAAATGTTTGAATATTGCAAAATTGTAAGATATTTGTGGCATTATAAAGGTGTAGATAAGTTTAAACTGTAGTCCAAAGTTTCATTAGTAAGAAATATTCTAGGGAAGCATTAGTTTGTACATAGAAGCATGATAGATAATTCATCTATCTTAAAACATTTTTCTTCGTATAGTTTTTAAATAACTTTGGCCCTTTTGAAAATGTTCCTTTCAAATAATTTAATAGCTCACTTATTTTAAATTGTTTTACTACATTTCCCTGGATGTGAATGAGTTAAGTGATTGGTTCTGATCTCTTTCTTCCCATCATCCTTTGTCACAGGTCCTAGCGCCACCAATCTTATAATAGGTTCCATCGCTGGTGCCATCCTGGTAGCAGCTATTGTCCTTGGGGGGACAGGATGGGGCTTTAAGTAAGCAATGCCGCATGTCTTTTTTTCAGTGGCTATAGCACTTCTTTCTGCTTACATCACTAGATTTTGAGTTCCTGCTACAAGATCACCAGTAATGGTTTACTTAAAAAAAAATCCATATTTTGTAAAAAGCCACAAATCTTTTTAAGAAATCTCAGAAATGTCACCAGGGTGCAAAGTTGCAATATAGAATATCTAATAGAGTCACCTAACATAGTTTAAAAGGTATTTTGTAATGCAGCAAATTACCACATGTGACTCTTGGATAGTCTTAGAGATGTTCAAGCTAAGGAAGCTTGTGAAACTGCTGTGGACATGACCAGCGCAAAAATGTTGCCCTAAAAAGACTAGTTACTTACAAAACACTACCTTGAGGGCTTCAGTAGTGCCCTGAAAGCCTGAATGGAAAACAGTTCAATTCCCAAATGTCAAAATTAATACTGCATTACATCCCAAGAACACAACAAACAATTCATTTTGCAGAAGGAATACCGATAAGGTCAACGAAAGCATGTAGCTCACCTAAGTAGTACCAGACTGAAATATGAACCAAATCTCAAATCTCCAAACTAATTTTTTTCATCTTGGAAGAGCCCAGTCCATAAAATGTGTAAAATCTTTTGCACACAGAGACTCATACTCATTTTATAACCTCATCTATCCCTCTGCACCTTGACTGGAACTATTTTGCAATAAGTTATTTCAGCACTTACATATTTTAAGAATAAAAATAGCACTTTTGTAGCTTTATGTATTGCTAAAAGTAAACATAAAATGATTTTGACTCTGAATTGGCAGTGGAAAATTTTAGAATTTTGAGAAAAAATGTAACAAAGTAGCAGCATAGTAGATATGGCCCAACATAAAATGAAATTTTAAAAAAGACAATCTGATCTCTACAAGTACAAGTGAGTTTTCCAAGAATCTGAATTTGAAGCTAAGAAGGAAATTTTTGTGTGTTCATGGTTGTCTCATTTTTTTTATCCCTAAGCTAAGTAAAGAAGGTGAGATAAATCTAGGACGTTTGTATCTTCGTATCAAATATTACACAAATAGAAACAGAGAGACCACATACATTTTTCTGTTAATAGTGTGAACCTTAAGACTTCTTTCTAGGGTAGAATGCTTAATGAAAATGGTTCAGCAAAAGCTTAATAGTAAAACAGTTACTTTAGTGCAATTGCCCTATGTATGAATTAGTAAATGGCTGAGGAAACCTTAATCCATTAGTCATGTGGCTTTCACAATTTATCTGCACAGTTGGGGCATTAGGGGGGAGTCATTGGGGGGGGGGGTAGAAAAAGTCAAGATGGCAACACACCTCAAAAGTTTTATCATTTACTTGCAGCTGTTATCTTGATTGTTTTAAATCTCCCACTACCCCATAGACATACTGCACCCAGTTCCTTATGACAGGTTTTTTTGTTTGTTATTAGGGGCTGAAAGAATGTATTGTGGGGAAGATAGAAGGAAGTATTTCTCTTATATCAATTGATATAAATTATAAAACATAAATATGGTGTATATTTATATAAAACTAAACACAGATCTTACTAATTTTGCAATTAGTGTAGTTTATATATTATTTGGACATATGAAATATACTTAATAATATGTCCTACTTTTAATTCTGTTCAGATCGTTGATATAATAATTTACTTCTTAACATCATGAAAACAGGCAAGATTCTACTCCCTTTCATAGAGAATTGAGGTAAGGACATTAGTCCACTTCACATTATCCACCACACATAAAAAGCAAACGTTTGCAGTTAGAGACTTCTAGTGAGGAAGATTCTCCCACAAGGATTCTGAAAAAAAATCAATTGTGAGGAGAGGCTCTAATACAGAACTTCTAGATTTGGAAGGCAATGAAAGAAGCGGACTTGTGCATGCATTCCCACTACCACACATCATATAATTTCACAAGAATTGATATCAGCTGAAAAGGGCTTATGTGAGTTGAAATTCCTTGTAATTAGGTCTGAAGCAAAAGCATAGCCTAATTAATTTCCTTTCTAAGTCATGTACTAGAAAGTATCATTTACCAAAATAAGTACAGTAAGCAATAATTATTAAACTGTAATATCAGGTATGGAAATTCCTACTGAAGGGAATAGTACTCATTTCATTCAACGCATTTACCAGACCCTCTTAACCAACTAATGAAAACAAAACCCCATTCTATGCAGAGATGGGAAATCAGTCTTTCAGATCTTCTTGAGCTACGGTTCTCAGTATCCTTCACTACTAGCCACACTGATTGGAATTACTAGAAGTTGTAGTTATTGATTTGATTCACACAGTCTTGTTTATTCCATAGTTTCTTGAATAACCTGAATTGGCTGGATTCATGCAATGTCCTAAGTTAAACAAAGAATGTTGCCTTTTAAGATCTCAAGATTATGTCACCAAAATTCAGTAAGACATTGGGCAAGTTTTAGAAGCATATTTTTTCTTTTTGTTTTACAAAATAAAGCATCTGACTAGGAAGATGAGGAGAAAGGCTCAGAAAAAAAATAGCAAAACAATTAGTTTAATGCCTAAGAAAAATGCTTCTTCCTGCAGATCTTTATATGTCTTATCTTACATTCAAAGAACTCCACTCAAATAGTACTTTGCATCTTGCGTGACATTTATATATACATTATATGAAATACTATGAATTAATATCTCTGTATGGATAGTCATACAGAGTAAACAACTCAATAGCTCTCTTGCTTTTTTATAGGAAACTATTTTATTCTGTAGCAGAACCTCAAATATGATGGTCTCGCCTAGCTCTCAGCTTGAAGTGCATGTTTCTTTGGGGTAAAGTTGGAAACAAAGGGTAGATTTTCTCACTAGAATCTAGATAGGTCTTCTCATATTTTGCTGTTTCATTTAGTATGTATGAGAGCCTTAAGAGAACTCAAAATATTTGTGTTATCTGCTAATAATATTACTGTGTGCAACAACATCCAAATCTATAGTTTAAGATTATATTTTAAATTTAAAAAGGCAAAAAATAAGGGTCTTCAAATGTCAAGTGGAAAGGACACTTAAGGAATAATTCTATAGAAACAGTTAAATATTTTAATCTGGCATCATAATATCTATCTGAGAATGTTCTTTTCTGAGTATTCTTAGTTTGGATCATGACTAAAACCCTTCACCCAGCCGGACTTTTCTGCCCCCTTATCCTCAATGCATCCTCTGAGGACCAGGAGACCCTTCCAGTTTGTTTAAGAAACATCAAGGCCACCAGTGAGAAGAGAAAATGCATGAGATTTGTGAGAGTAGCTTCAGGGGGAAAAAGAGGGGGAAGGAAGGTCCCTAATGAGCAATTCATTCACTTCTGGAACCAACTCATTATGTTCCTGTTTATTTTTTAAAAAAAATATTATGACGCTATATTGTCTAATTAAAATTCTTCTTAGTACTTATGTGATAGTTTTTAACTTTCTTCAGATGCATGAAAAGTTGAATTTAAATATTTTTGAGGTAAACATTTTGTAAAGGTTCCTCAGTGAAGATAATAGATTTCTATATGAATTGGTCTGTCTAAAAATAATATCAATTCTTATTTTCACAAATAAGCTACATACATGACTAAACCTAATATTTGGTTAGAATCAGCACTATAATGGGGAGTAAATCAATATTAGTGTTGTTTTATGGGGCTGCTGAACTGTGAATTAAAATTGATCTTTCCCTCCTTTTTTGTGTCCCAATTTGTCCTACATGCCTATAAGCATCCTGAAATATGTATCCATGTATCCAAAAGAATTTTAATTAAAATATATAACTTATAGTATACAATATTATAGTCATTTGGCTGAGATGGGTGGCTATAGAAATTGAATAAATAAATGTATTTATGCTGTGCAGGATGAACTGATACATTTTTAAGACATGTATTTCTTATAAGATACAGAGGTGGGTGGATGGATGAATACAAAGCAAGGTTTTTATGTTTTGTTAAAGTTTATTTTATGTCTGGAATTAAATTATTTTCTTGTTTAGCATAAAAAAGGAGTTGCTATTGTTAGATAGGATTGTAAGATCTGTTTTTGCATTGCAGTGCATACTGTTTCCCCATACTAGAGACAGCCAATTTCATGTTATTCCTGCCAAGGAACTAGAATGATATATTGTCATTTTTTTACCAATCACAATTGTATCCTTTTAGTCCTTATTCTGAAACTTTCTCCCATAATTAAATAAAAGTTAATTAAATAAATTAGATTGATTAAATTAAGTAAATTAAATAAAGTTGATAAATAAATAGCTTCTTTCTAGATAAGCAAGATATAGTTATATCTTTTCTCTTCAATTTGCTATACACAAATACAGATTTTATGTGTATAACCATATTTCTTTTCTATTTAATTTGTTTTGAATAATGTATTTAACTGAAAAGAAAACTAGGATTTCCCTTAGCAATAATTTAAAACAGAAGATTCAGGTGTTTTGGTTTGATTTTCCTTAAACAAAGCAAATTTTTCCTTTGCCATTAGAATAGTGGCCTTTTTTGTCAATTTATACAGTATTCATAAAGCTTTTGCATCTTTTTAGTTCCCTACTGTAGAACGTCCCTTAATATCTAAAGAGGTTCCACCTCACCATTCAATGTGTCTCCTGAAGTGTGAGTCCCATAGTTCCCTCAATCCCTTTTTGGCTGCCATTGTGTTCACATTTGAGATAATTATTCCTTTGTCCAATTTGGAGAACTGTAAATGGGATTCAAAGTGATGTTCTTTCATGTCATCTTCCACTGTAGATGCTTTAATGAAAAAGCTGATTATCTTGGTCACATTAGTCTATGTACTGAACATATCCTGAGGATTGCAAAGTCTCTGTTATTACAAATTAAGAAACCCTAATCCCCAGCTTTCTGACTTCACTCTGACAGGCTTTGGTGTTTATAGCTATTCCACTGTTGACAGCTATCTTAAGAATAGCAAACTAAACTATCCCAGGTCAAGTAGGAAAGATGCTTCTTTTTGTACACACATCTAAAGGCAAATCATAACCTACCAGCACACAAAATAGATATCTTCTCCTTTGACAGGCCATAAGGGCAGTAAGCTTAAATGTATTCAGCAGACTTTTTTCTCTCATCTGCTACTACAGCCTTTCTGATTTTAAAGAATTGTGCATACAATTTCATACAGCAGAGGAAAGCAGCTTTCTTTTTTTGAACTTCTGTCAAGGGGCAAAGATTTTAATATGATGCAGTCACTCAATAAAAATAATAAATTTTTATTGTTGGGGGCAATAAGCTGACTTTGTAATAATGCCGCTTGGGGGGGGGGGCGAAAGCCCTAATAAGCAGGCATATATATAGAATGAAGGCTATTGTTAAGCACATTGATTTGTGCTTTAAATTGTAAGCCGCCCTGAGTCTTCCGAGAAGGGCGGGATATAAATGGGATTAAAATAAAAAATAATAATAATAAATTATCACTTTGAAACATGGATTAGACTGGGCTTCAGGGAGTGGTCCTCTATCACCATTCATGGCTTGGGTCCTCTCATTTCATTCAAGAGTGAAATACTATATTGATGAGCTTCCCCTTAGTGGGAATGACCAGTTTCAATAAAAAAATATCTGGACAAAGTCCAAAAGGTGAAAATTAGAGCTGCTTGTATGAGTACCACAACTCATTAATAAACAAGAGCAGTATATCAGCTGGAGGCTGCACATAGCCCAAAGTCATGAGATATCTTACTCCTGAATTTCAGCAGATAACCAAAGAGAAGCAGATGAAAAATATTAAAAGAAGTTTATACCTTCCTTTAGTCTTAACACACCAGAAGTACCAAAATAAATCCAAAATCCAAGAACCTCCTCTCCTCCAAATGGCACCCTTGTCCATTTTGGTGTCCTAAGTGCTTCACAACCCAATTATTGTAGGCCTAAACTATAATTTTTTGGAAGAAAAAAATCACATAGTTTTCAAGCCATTTAACCAAGGAAATTGTCAGTCTTCCTGATTTTTTTCCAGCTTTTGGTTTTCGGTGAGAGTCTGCTTTGCCTGCTATGAAATAAAATGTCACAAAGAAACAATCACGGTTGGGATGAGTCATTGCCTGGAGTGCTCATTTTCTTGTTTTCCCATTGTGCAGCTGATGGCCATTCTCGTTCACTAAGCTCCAGGTAGCAACCATGGTGACTCTCACACAGCAGGATAATGATACTGCATGGAAGGACCTTTAGATCAGTGACATAAATTACTTGCTAATTTTGAAGAGCATTTGCTTCATTCCTACCACAGGCATTCCTTACCTTCTTTGTGGAAGGGTTGTTTTTTCATTACAATCTCAAAGATGTGTATTTTCATAGTTTGATCCAAGTATGTTTTGTATTTTGCTTTCAGTTTCAACTTCTGTCTTTTTGGTGTTCATGGAATGTTTATCAAATTTTGCCTTTGAAACCACACACATTATAGGATTATTTTAATAAAGTTTGGTATAGCAAAATTATCTAGCAAGACATTTTAAGTAAACATAGTCCTGGTAGATTACTTCCTATCTGCATATCTTAATTAGTTGTAATAAAATGAAAATAAAATCAGTTTTTATGGGGGCTGAATTCACATTAATAAACTATCCAAGAATATTTAAGGAATTGCTGACAGTGCAAATTTCATTTATGGATTGATATAGTCATATTCGTGTATTGATCAAACATAAATTGTTAAACAATAAAAATGAGTATTGTAACCTTTGTTTATATTTTTTGAAGTCTGAACTCATGCAGTATTTTTTTCTTCTTCCAACATGCACAGCTTTGTTTGGCATGTTTTCCTATTTGGGAGAAGAGATTTTTTGTGTGTGAGAGAGACCAGTTATAAACTATTTAAAAGACTGCTAGATGAATCCTCCGGGAGAAGGGTGGTATATAAGTCTAATAAAATAAATAAATAAATAATAACGTTGATCACAAGTGTCAAACCTGATCGTGTCACGTGATGTATCCTGATGTATCGTGATATTTTTTGCCTTTGTGGAGCCTGGGTGGGTGTGGCCTGCACATGATGCATCCAGCCCACGGGCCTCCTGTTTCACGCCCCTGAGGTAGATGATACTGAGGTTTTCAGTACAGGTGGCAGGAATAATGGCTTAAAATGTAAAGACACCAACTTGAACACAGAGATATAAATTCATGTTAATGGTATACTTTCATATTGTTATTATTTCCTAGAGAGGGATTTTTTTTTGCCCAAAATGGCGGCGGCTGCGGTCTGAGCTCCGGGCGTTCCTCAATGGGCTTTACATGGGTCGGTTGGGGAGACCCGACCGAGGCACGATACGGTGACCAGCTTTAAGGGGGAGTTGGATACAGAGACATCTTGCTAGGCGCTGCTTTTGGCGGTGCTGGGCTTTCCCTCCCCCTTTGGATAGCGGCATCTGCTTACCGGCTCGGAGATTGTTTGTGGTCGGGCCTGTCATCCGGGCCTCTCAGATGGTTGCTGCGGGCTCTCTCCAGTTCCTGCAGCTTTCTTTTGCTGCTTTCCTCGCCGTGAACACTCCCTTTCTTCGCCGTGAACACTCCCGTGAACACGACCAAGTGATCCGAGGATTCGGGCTGGAGTTGGGATTCATGTCAGCTGGCGGGCGCTGCTTTCGGCGGCGCGGAGCCTTCCCTCTCCCCCCGGGTGGCGGTGGTGGCTTCCTGGCTTGGAAATCGGCCAGGGCTTGCTCTACAGGCTCCTTCTGCTATCTTTTTGCCGTGGACGCCCCCCGCCTGTCGGAGGAGCAGCGGCAACGATCGAGCGATCCGGGGACTCGGTTCGGAGCTGAGAATTATATCAGCTGGCTGGCACTGTTTCGGCGGCGTGGAGCCCTCCCTCTCCCCTGAATGGGGGCGGTGGCTTCCCGGCCTGGAAATTGGCTGTGGTTTTATCTTACCGCCGTGGATTTGCTGGTAGATGCTTGGATTTGGGGGACGGAAATGCCTCCTGGTCGTTGTACGGTGTTTGTAGGGGGGATGTCTTTGCCCCCCCTCTCCGGAATGGCGGTAATGGCCGGCGGCCTGAAGATCGGCCGGGGCTTGGCCCTTCTTATGCTGGCTGGCAGGCATTACTGTGGCCCAAAGATCGGCCAGGATTACGCTTTAATGCCTGGTTGGGGGCTAGTGCTTCCCATTAATATTCCGGATTGGACCTGGGACTGGACTGTGGTGGGAGGACGGTCTTGGATTTTTCATCAACCGCCCCACTGGTGTGAGAGACCATTTGGGGTAGGTTTATCCCAGGACTCCTCACTTTGTGCATGACAGGCTAGATTCCTCAGCCATAGTGGGAGGACGGTTGGGGTCTCTTTTTCTGAGTTCCACCTCAGGTGAGAGCTGAGTTGGACTAATTGGACTGTGATACATCTACCGAACTTTTTGCTATCAATACCATCGATCCACCCATTATTAACAGCAGCCCTATGTGGACATTTTTCATTATTGTATGGTTCCCTTGCACTACTCTGGAGCCGACATGTATGCCCTCAGGGGGTTTCTCCCTCCTGGGTTTGACCTGCCGCCCTCTCCTGCACTCCCCTTAATGACGGGCCCAATTGTTGGGACCCCAAGAGGTGGTTGGGCTTAGATAGGGGCCTCGAGCGGAGACGTATTAAGAGGCCTCTGATTCACTTTTTAGCCGGTTATTTTAATAGGTTAGGGAGGGTGAGGGAGGGGAGGGAATTATTAACCGGCACTCAGTCCAGGCCGGTTTGGGGTCCAGGCGGGATGAGGTTTGGGTCAGAGGCAGCTGGTTCTGGATCTGTTGGGGTGGGGCTTCAAATCCCCACGACGATAGGGAATGGCAGCAGGTGTGTGCACGGAGGGCCGTATCGACATCTGAGATCGCGCCCCTGCTGCTTACGAGCGGTGACGCACTCCGACCCTCCGGTTAACACCCTTTTGCCCAGGGGTGAGGGTGATCAGGCCCCTGAGCTCAGGCTGGTTTACCTTAATGCCAGATCCGTTGTTAATAAGGCTCCCCTCGTTCATGACCTGATCGAGGAGGAACGCGCGGATCTGGTATGCATTACGGAAACCTGGTTGGGCTCGGAGGGAGGGGTCCCTCTGATCGAGTTATGCCCCCCAGGTTTCCGTGTGCTACACCAGCCACGGGCTCAGGGTAGGGGCGGTGGGGTGGCAGTGGTCATCAGGGAGACTTTATGTCCGCGGGAGACCACCATTGTCCAGATTGCCGGGAGTGAGTCACTCCTCTTGAGATGTGGTTCTTGGGTTCAGATGAGCTTGTTGCTTACATACCTGGCACCCAGCTGTGTGGCAACTGCTCTGCCCGAGCTACTCGACACCCTCTCAGGGTTGGTGGAGTTCCCCAGGCTCATAGTGCTGGGTGACTTCAACCTGCCTTCCCTGGGGGGGGTCATCAGAGTTAACCCAGGAGTTCATGGTTCATGGCGCTTGGGTCTATACCTATCACCCTCACTCACAGCCCAGTGGATGCCTGGGAAAAGGCGGCCACTGAGGCACTCAACTGTGTCGTACCCTTGCGACCTCTGACCCGGCGCAGATCCCGGTGGGCTCCATGGTTTTCTGCGGAGCTCCGGGAGATGAAGCGTTGGAGACGGGGTCTAGAGAGCGGTTGGAGGTCCAGCCGTTCCGAATCTGACCGACTGCAGCTAAGAGCCTTTATAAGGTCTTATCTTGCTGCGATGAGGACGGCGAGGGCTAATTACTTCGCTGCCCTCATCGCATCCGCAGATAATCGCCCGGCCGCCCTGTTTAGGGTGACTCTCTCCCTTCTTAACCAGGAGGTGAGAGAGGATCCCTTACAGGGACGGGCCGAGGAGTTTACTCACCATCTGTCGGACAAAATCGCTGAGATCCGGGCCGGCTTGGACTCTGACTGGGCGGAGTCTGATGTGGAGGAATCAGACGGTCTTGAGCATGTTATCTGGACTGAGTTCGATCCTGTTTCCCCTGATGATGTGGACAGGATCATGGGGAGGCTGAGCTCCACCACTTGTTTGTTGGATCCGTGCCCCTCCTGGCTTGTTTATGCGGCCCGGGAGGGGACATGAGGCTGGTTCCAGGCAGTAGTAACTGCTTCTTTGAAGGAGGGTGTCTTCCCCACCGCCTTGACGGAGGCGGTGGTGAGACCCCTCCTCAAAAAGCCTGTCCTGGACCCGGCTGTTTTAAATAACTATCGTCCAGTCTCCAACCTTCGCTTTCTGGCAAAGGTTGTTGAGAGTATGGTGGCGCATCAACTTCCTCTGTTCCTGGAGGAAACTGATTATCTTGACCCGTACCAATCGGGTTTCAGGCCCGGGCACAGCACGGAGACGGCATTGGTCGCGCTGGTGAATGATCTCTGGCGGGCTCGGGACAGGGGTTGCTCCTCTGTCCTAGTCCTATTTGATCTCTCAGCGGCTTTCGATACCATCGACCATGGTATCCTACTGCGGCGTCTCAGGGGGCTGGGAGTGGGAGGTACCGTTTTACGGTGGTTCTCCTACCTCCTGGGCTGCTCACAGTCAGTGTTGACTAGAGGGCAGAGATCCACCCCGAGGCCTCTCGTTTGTGGAGTTCCTCAGGGCTCGATTCTCTCGCCCCTCCTGTTCAACATCTACATGAAGCCGCTGGGTGAGATCATTCGTGGTTTCGGGGTGGGGTATCATCAGTACGCTGATGATACCCAACTGTTTTTCTCCACCCCGAACCAACCCAGCGATGCCCTCGCCGTGATGTCCCGTTGCCTGGAGGTGGTCCAGGTCTGGATGGGGAGAAACAGGCTTCATCTCAATACTGCCAAGACTGAGTGGCTGTGCATATCGGCATCTCGGGTTTACCAGATTATTCCATCTTTAACGAAGGGGGGTGAGGTGTTACCCCCCGTTGATAGGGCTCGGAACTTGGGCGTCCTCCTGGATTCACGGCTCAATTTTGAAGATCATATAGGAGCCGTGACCAAGGGGGCTTTTGCCCAGGTTCACCTGGTGCGCCAGTTGCGACCCTATCTGGACCGAGATGCCCTACGCTCAGTCACTCATGCGCTTGTGAACTCCCGTCTAGACTACTGCAACGCTCTCTATATGGGGCTGCCCTTGAGGATCACTCGGAGGCTTCAGCTGGTGCAGAATGCGGCCGCGCGAGTTGTGATGGGGGTTTCCCAATACTCCCATGTAACACCTCTACTCCGCGAGCTGCATTGGCTTCCGGTTGCCCTCCGGGTGAGATTCAAGGTGCTGGTGATGACCTATAAAGCCCTAAATGGTATGGGTCCGGGATATCTGAGGGAACACCTGCTGCCAGCATCAAGTTCCCTTCGTCCAGTGCGCTCACACAGGGAGGGTCTTCTCAGGGTGCCGCCGGTAAAAGACTGTCGGCGGATAACACCCAGGGGAAGGGCCTTCTCTGGGTGCGCCTGCCCTCTGGAACCAGCTGCCCATGGAGCTTAGGACTGCTCCTGACCTTCGTTCATTTCGCCGGGACCTGAAGACCTGGCTCTTTGAGCTGTCCGGCCCAGGCTGAGAATTTTTAACTGGGGTTTTTAACTTTAGGGATGATTTAATCTTTTTAAATTGTTTTTAACTTTTGTACTGGTTTTGTTTTAAGTACCCTGTAAACCGCCCTGAGTCCTTCGGGAAAGGGCGGTATATAAATCTAATAAAATTAATTAATTAATTAATTAATTAATTAATTAATCAGACCAGTAGTTGAAGTAGACTACAACCTATGCATACTTAGTTGAGAAAAAAAAACTAAAAATGAGATTTAATTCTGATTAAATATGAAAGAATTGTGAGTAGGAATAGTCTTGTTCTCTATATTTAGTGCACAAAGGGTAGAATTCAACAATTGGCAAATTAAATGTGGTGATTTCCATAAGGGTAGTTTTCACATGAAAATAGTAGATAACAGATGATGCTATGGTGGGAAAAGACCCCATAATATGACCAATTTTTCCATTTGTTGTTGCATATTATATATACTGCCAAATGCATAACCTTTTAAATTGTTTTGTTGTTTTTAAGATACACTGTCATTCTAACTGATATTAGAATGTAAGATTAACTACTATATAATTGTAAATCTATAGAAAAATTTAGGTTTGGTCATTATTTGTAAGCTCTCCTCATACATCATTAAAACATGGGGTATGAAAACACAGCAAAGACATAGTGTTGAAATCTTCATTTTCATAAAATCCATACAGAGAACCATTTTAGTCTGTTTAGTAAAAGCAATGTTCTGTGATGTCTTTAAGGTCAAAAAGATTCATTGGTGCTAAACAAGATGCAAGAAATATCTTAAGTTGTAACATGAGAATAGAAGAAAAATAACTGACCATAGGATTTACACTGTACACTATGAAAAGTAGCAAATTTGTAGAGTTAAAACAGTCACCTACTTCTGATAGCAGCAATTGTGATCATTAATGTCTTGGGATAGTTAGATCTGCCAATACTACATGGCATGAGTATTACTATATTACACTGTAATATTCACTCACTGTGATGCAGTATATATTTGGAGATATATGTCACATACAAAAGCCAATGCAAATATTGTCATAACAGAGTTGTAGTTTGTAAACTGCATGTTTCAGATATGTAGTATAGAAGTATATAGTACAAAAGTGAATTTTAAAGTTTGTCCTTTTGGCAGTCGTCTATAGCAAAGCAAGTACTAGCAATAAAAACAGCAAAATCTTTTTAATTTGAGCATGCAGTGGAAGAACTAAAGGCTTTTATGTTTCATAAAGCTAGGGGATTTGTGAAATCCTGTTCTATGTGTTACTGCATGATAAGGTGGTGGTGAAGCAGTGCACACGCACAGTGTTAAGACTAAATGCATGAATCCCTTGCTTGATGCCCCACATAAGCCAGATTATGGGGAAGTTGCATCCAGTTTTTGTGTTGCCTTGTAATGCCTTGCTGTTTATTTATATAGCATATTTATAAGAGAATGGACGTTTACACGGAAAGCTTTTTCTGTGCTAATGACATCAACACAATTTCAGTAATGCAATTAACACCTCTAGGTGTCCATTCTGCTTTAAGAACCGTTTCTGTATGGAGAAAGAAATTGTATGTTGCACATTGCAGTTATGGGCTCACACAAAAGACATCATACATTGCAGTCTGTTGGATATGTCAGCAGAGTTCTTCTCTATGATCTTCTGTTGATACTGTACAAAATGGGATATAGGATTAAAATGCAGTTTCACTTAAAAATTGCTCTCGGAACTCTACTTTTAAATATAAATTTTTTTTAAGGTTACATCTGGGAAGTCTGAATGTGAGCCCATGCTCTAATGTGATGATTTTGACTTGAGTTTTCCATATGCCTCACTAGTCTATTTCTTATTTCCTCTCTCTCCTTTAATTGGAAGAAATGTAAAAAAGAGAAGATACGATCCAAATCAACAAGGCATCTAAGAATTCCCTGGAAGATTGTGGCTGTGCTTGACTGGACTCTGGAGCCTCTTTGAAGCAGCTGGCTCTCCCTGCAGAAGTGTACCAGTCATTGTCTACCAGTGGCAAGCTAAGGCATTTATGAAAGGGCTGAAGGAAAATTGTCCTTTACTGGAGATTTAAATTCAAGGACTTCCTCTACTCATTTCTCTCTATTTTGGGGGATGTTAGTGACAAAACAAACTTTGGGAAGGAACTATTTAGCCTATTTTTTGTTCTAAACAAAAATGGAGCAAACAAACCAAGCGCAATAAGTAAACTCTTTCAAACTATTTAAATAGGTAAAGAATTTCTTAATAATTTAAGTTAGCATGATGTTTTAATATTAATGGCAGACTCCAGTGGCATGATAATTTCTGAAATGGTGAACTGCATGGCATAAACACAGAAAATGAGCTAGCAAGAGAGTCCCAAATAAAATCTATTTACAAAGAACACGATAGAACAAACACAGAAGAGCTGATTCTAGGTTTTACCTATGAAACAGAGGATAATTCTTTAATTCTACCTAATGTAGGTATTCCTCTATTTTGTTTATTTATTGCTTTGGGGCAAACCTCTTTGAGGAATAGTAAATCATACTACATTGAAATATGTTTTTTTAAAAGGCTTTGGGGGAAGTCTTATCAAACTCCATTATTACACATTTTTAAAAAGTTTCATTCCATATGTGATCTTAAGCTATATACCTTCTTAAAATGTTGCTCCTATTTAATTTTGGGCTAACCCTTTATGTTTTAGAGGTTTGGGCATAGCGCAGGGAAATTTCACAAATAAGAGGTATGCTTTTTAAATATGTATGCTTGAAACCAAAAAAAAAAAAGGTTCATCCAAAACCAATATGTGTAAATGCGTATGTATACAGTGATTTTTTCCCCTCTTCAAATGCATTATTTGCAGTCATGCAGATATTTTGTATATATTGTAAGAAGCTGACATCCTCTCAAATTAATCACAGAAGTGCCAAGCTTATGTCTTTTTCATTTCGCCATATTGTTTTCCTTTCTCCGTCTCATATTGCATGACAGGAAAGACGCCTAAATAAGCCTTAAGTACTTGTAAAATACTGAGAGCTTTTAACAGGTTCAGGCTTTCCATGTCTTGTTTTATAAAGCCCAGTCTCCCCTTACCCTCAGGACTCCGTTTCAGCTTTTAAAAGCGCATATACAGGATTCATGTCTTTTTTAATTTATTTCTGTAGTGGTTATTTTTCAAAGCATAGCTTTGAACGTTACCTCCTATTAGGCTACATGTGGTTACTGTCACGGAGGTTTGAATTAAAAAAAAAGGATGAGAATATTGCCGTGTGCATAACCAGATAACATTGAATCCTGCTTAAACAGAGAAGTGGCATTCATGAAACAATAATTTAGCTTCTTCCCTTCTCCCAAGCATCCAAGCTCTGTCATCATCAAGCCTTTTCATCACTTCCCTCATTAGTAAATGTGAAAAGCTGTAATGGCAACTACCAAGTGCGGTGGAAATAAAGCTTGCTTGTATGGATGCTGGCCAACCGCACATTAATATTATGCCAATATACCAGGCAGCATCCAACTCTGGTTTTGTTGGCGCTAGTGCCACTGGTACTGCTGCAGTTGTGCTTAGGGGTTTTCTGTGCCTGTGTGGTGGGATGCAGTGCCAGTGTTAATTAAGCAGTCATAGTCATTAAAGCAAGCATAAAGTAACACACATCATTATCCTTTATTACCATTGCTAAGACATCAGAGCAGAGTAAACTCAGTCTGCAATCATAACCAAAACTCCAAATGCTTGATCATTCATTGCAATGGAAGACTGCTTTGGAATAAGCTTTAAGTGCATAATGAAAAAGCAATTTACTTAAAAGCTTTTTTTTCCCCAGTCACAAGTATTCGGGCAGGAGCTATTTATAATTCAGTTAATCATAGAGAAATCATTTCAATCTGTATATAAATATTTTATTTTAAGATATATTACCCATTGTGTATTAGCATCAAAAAGCAAAGCAAAGCAAAATCTTATGCCTTTCAAGTTAGGTTTGAATCTATTTTTAGATTTCCCTGGGTCAGTTAATACTATACCAATGTTTTGGGATGCCTTTCTTCAAGCTTTATTGACAATTGTGTGAAATCACAGTGGTTTGGCATGACAATCATTTTTAATTCCATTTGAGTTAACTCAGGGGTGGACAACTTGTGGTCCTTGGGCCAACTGTAGCACCTGGTTATTTATTTATTTATTTGCTTGTTTATTGCTTGCTTGCTTGTTTGTTTATTTCCATTAAGAACTATTAGAGATTGTGCTATTGAAATTTAATGGAAATAAGAAAAATGGTTCTTCATTTTTTTTAAATGGGAAATGTAAGAAATAAGGAGCACGAACTGTTTACCATACCTAAATAAGAAAAATACCCTTCCGGAAACTCCATTTTCTAATGTGGCTTATTGTGCTTATAGTGCAGCCATTAGCCACAAAAAATGTTAGGCACTTCCATTTAGCAGGTTGCTGTCTTTACATAATCCTTGCGATGTATTGAAACTACTGTTTTACAGTGAATGAAAAAAGCGCTGGAAAGTCTGGAATGCAATTACTGATATTTCAGGTTAATACTCTCCAAAGTCAGCAATGTCAGCAATCTTTTCTTCCTGACCTGAAAAACAAATTGGAATAGATTCTATATGTGATGTGCTCAAATCCTCTTTTCCCCCATATAAAATGGTCCTATAGAATATTTTATGTAATGCCGCTTTGTGTTTAAGTATATTGGAGATCAAAATAAAATAGGTGCTAAGTTTGGGTTTTGTTTTGGGAGAAGTGGTAACCACAGTAGATGGTGCCATTCAATATGGCTACAAAGGTCAGTCTATTGTATTAAGTAAAATCTTTATGTAATTCACAAAACATTGTAATGTGCGATGTGCGATTTTTTTTTAAATCAGACCACACTGGTCCCCAATTATGTACATATGATAAAGCGTTGGGGTAACTTTTTGTTACACTGACAATTTCATAAATATAATTTTTTTTCTAAATTTCTCCTCTGCTTTTTGGTTCTGTATAGATACATTTAAATACACAGATTATGTATAGACTATAAATGACCATACAAACACAAAGCTCACAGAAATTAATTGTCATGTTTTCAATGGTCCTAGTCTTACATCATCAAACCTGCTAGGGTCTATACTTATTTCATAATCATTCATTTACAATATTTTGTAAAGAACACATGCAACTTAGGTTTTTTTTAAACATGGTATCATTGTAATGGTCTTCAACACAATAAAAAAATCATTTCAGTCGCTATATTTTTGTTTCATTGATAGGATTCAACTTGACAGGAAATGTATGGAAATTTTATATTGCTTATATTGATATGCTGCATGGTCCCAATGAATTCAACCAATTCTCAGAGAGGAAAGCTCCACTACGCAAATTAACAAGAATATATTCTAGGTGCATGTTAAAATAAATTACATAGAACTGGAGTTATACAAGATTTTCTTTACTATGCAATGATAGGTATTGCACAAACTTAAAATTCAAAGACAAATGTCTGAGGAACTTTACAAAATACTTGAATTATTTTTGATCTATCAGTCATTTTCTATTCATTGTTGCTTACGTTATCAATATTCATCTAAAATAGTAATTATTTTTAAGGTGCACAATTTAACAAACTTATTTTGTCTGAAGCTAATATTCATATCTTGTTGGCTGCAGATGAATGGGAATTCAGTTATTGTTTTGCATCTTAGTAAAGTAGTATTAAAAACATCATAAACATGGAAATCGGCTTCTGTATTTTTCTTTCCTGTGCTGTCATTAGATTAAATTTCACATCAGAACTAATTTTCAAGAAAAAGAAAGGTGTTTGGCATTTTTTTATAGAATATTGGGAAAACAGTTTCCAAGTTCACTTTTGTTTCTGATGCTAGTCTCTCTTGTTAGCAAATGTGTAATGTTGAATATGCTTGTGACTAAAAAAACACATTATGAATGTGCAGTTCAGCATATAGTACATGGACCATTACACATCAAATGAATGTCCTATGGATTAATAACATCTTTTGGGAGAATCTGAAAACTTGTAATGAATGATTCAGCCCTTCCATAAACTGTAATCCTACAACAGGATTACCTGGAAATAGCCCCATTAAAAGCAATAGTTCCTTAAACTTGAAATATATAGATTGACATTATGTTTTTAGAAACCAGAAAGGCCCATTTGTCTGGCACAAATGGGATCATTTATTTGACTCTGTCTGACAGCATCAGAACTTTTGTGTATAAAGTTGGGTATACATATTGCCATACTATGCTCTTGACCTTTCAGCAGCCTTTGATACCATCAACTATGGTTTCCTTTTGGGCCATCTGTGGAGCTTGGGGCTGGGAATGCAGTGCAATCTTACGCTGGTTTGGCTCGTTTCTCCGAGACCAGTCCCAGTTGGTGTTGATAGGGAGAGGTTCAGCCCACAGCCACCCCTTTGTAGCGTGCCACATGGCTCAGTATTCACTCCACTCCTTTTCAACATCTACATTGGGTGAGATCATTCATCATCGTAGGTTGAGCTATCATCCAAATGCTGATGATACTCAACATCTCCACCCCTGGTGTTCCAAGCAGCGCTGTGGCTGCCCTCCCACAGTGCTTGGAGGCAGTGGGGACCTGGATGGAGGACAACAGACTTTCAGCTGAACTCTAGCAAGATCCCATCAGTCACGGAATTTCGACTGGCAGAAACCAGGAGAAAAGCCTTCTCTGCTGTGGCTCCTGACCTTTGAAATATCTTACCCTGTGAGGTGAGATTGGCTCCCATCCTTCTGACTTTCCGTAGTAGCCTTAAAACCTGGTCCTGCCAGATGGCTTGAGTCGCAAGGAAATGGTTGATTAATTAAGAGCTAATCCCACTCCCTTTTTTATAACTGTAAGCAGCCCAGAGTTGCTTCAAGATAAGGTGGGCAGCAAATAAATTTAATAAACAATAAATACCCTAGCTAATTCATAGTGCTAATGCATTGTGGTCGCCTCCTCAGCATCATTACACTGACATAAAAATGACACCATTTTGACCACAATCACTGATATGAGTTGCAGGGATGAAAGCTTTTGTGAATCATGGAGAAGGGTGATGATGGCCAAGGTGATCTGGTGACTGAAGTGAAAAGCATTGTAATCATGGTGGAATCAGTTATATGGTTACATTGTAGCAAAACCACATTAGATACTTGTCTCCAGTAGCTGTGATCCTACTCTCACAAGTTATTCACTCAGCACTTTTGCAAAAGTGCACAGCTGTGCATTTGACTGCCTGATTTAATGCTTTATTGAGCAATATTTTTTTAAAAAAAACAATGAATCAGCTTTCTAAAAAGCACAGCCTTCCTGCCAAAAGAATACTTATTTCTTTTTTCCTTCATCATGAGGATAGAAAGCTTAAGGATGCCTTTGGAGCATCTTGAATACACTCCTTAATACATTTTACTTCTCCTTTGGGCTTTTAGGCTTCTCCCTGTAGATGCTCATAATGGGCTTGGTTATGCTCTGCTAAATATGAACATCAGTGAATGAACTGGAGCAACTGAGGAAATGGGAAGGTCAACTTTTTTTTTCTACCAGGGGGATATGGACCAAGGAAATGAGAAAACTGCCCACATAATTTAATAAGTTGTGAGGAAGAACATTCAGCATATATACAAGAGAGGTAAACCAGGCCCTTGAGAAATTTGAATGTCGTAAATTTAATTTTTTTTCTTTAAAATGGAAGTGCTTCTCAGAAGAATCAATAGCATCGTGAAAGTCAGTGATAAGTAGATGAACAATGAACATGATGCACTATAATAATAATAATAATAATTATTATTATTATTATTATTATTATTATTATTATTATTATTATTATTATTATTATTATTATTATTTAATTTCTATACCGCCCTTCTCCCAAAGGACTCAGGGCGGTGTACAGGGCAAATACAATAAAAATACAGTATACAAAAGTTAAGAGAATTAAATAATAAAGCCCAAATTAAAATAAAAATTAATACAATTAATATTAAAATAATTAATATTGAAATACCCCAATCCCATCAGACCAGGCCGGCTTGTTCAAATAAGTATGTTTTTAGGTCACGGCGGAAGGAGCGAAGGTCGGGAGCCATCCGAAGCTCAACCGGTAAACGGTTCCAAAGGTCTGGCACGCCCACAGAGAACGCCCTCCCCCTGGGGGTCGCCAGTCGACACTCTTTGACCGACAGCACCCTAAGGAGGCCCTCTCTGTGGGAGCGCACTGGACGAAGGGAAGTTGATGCCGGCAGCAGGTGCTCCCGTAAGTAATCCGGACCCATACCATTTAGGGCTTTATAGGTCATTACCAGCACCTTGAATCTCACCCGGAGGGCAACCGGACGCCAATGCAGCTCGCGGAGTAGAGGTGCTACATGGGAGTATTGGGAATCAATAGCATCGTGAAAGTCAGTGATAAGTAGATGAACAATGAACATGATGCACTATAATAATAATAATAATAATAATAATTATTATTATTATTATTATTATTATTATTATTATTATTATTATTATTATTATTATTATTATTTAATTTCTATACCGCCCTTCTCCCAAAGGACTCAGGGCGGTGTACAGGGCAAATACAATAAAAATACAGTATACAAAAGTTAAGAGAATTAAATAATAAAGCCCAAATTAAAATAAAAATTAATACAATTAATATTAAAATAATTAATATTGAAATACCCCAATCCCATCAGACCAGGCCGGCTTGTTCAAATAAGTATGTTTTTAGGTCACGGCGGAAGGAGCGAAGGTCGGGAGCCATCCGAAGCTCAACCGGTAAACGGTTCCAAAGGTCTGGCACGCCCACAGAGAACGCCCTCCCCCTGGGGGTCGCCAGTCGACACTCTTTGACCGACAGCACCCTAAGGAGGCCCTCTCTGTGGGAGCGCACTGGACGAAGGGAAGTTGATGCCGGCAGCAGGTGCTCCCGTAAGTAATCCGGACCCATACCATTTAGGGCTTTATAGGTCATTACCAGCACCTTGAATCTCACCCGGAGGGCAACCGGACGCCAATGCAGCTCGCGGAGTAGAGGTGCTACATGGGAGTATTGGGAAACCCCCACCACCACTCACGCGGCTGCATTCTGCACCAGCTGAAGCCTCCAAGTAGTCCTCAAGGGCAGCCCCATGTAGAGAGCATTGCAGTAGTCCAAACGAGAGGTCACGAGCGCATGAGTGACTGTACGCAAGGCATTCCGGTCCAGATAGGGCCGCAACTGGCGCACCAGGCGAACCTGGGCGAAGGCCCCCCTAGTCACAGCTCCTATATGATCTTCCAAAGAGAGCTGTGAATATAGGAGGACACCCAAGTTGCGAGCCCTATCTACGGGGGGTAATATCTCACCCCCTGTGATTAGAGATGGAATAATCTGAATTTCCCGAGATGCCAGCACGTACAGCCACTCAGGCTTGTCGGGGTTGAGCCGAAGCCTGTTCCTCCCCATCCAGACCCGAACCGCCTCCAGGCAACGGGACATCACATCGAGGGCATCACTGCGGTGGTTTGGGGTAGAGATGAAAAGCTGGGTATCATCAGCATATTGATAATAAAGGTAAAGGTAAAGGTTTCCCCGCACATGCGTGCTAGTCGTTTCCGACTCTAGGGGCCGGTGCTCATCTCCATTTCAAAGCCGAAGAGCCAGCGCTCATCTGACGACGTCTTCGTGGTCATGTGGCCAGCATGACTAGATGCCAAAGGCGCACGGAACGCTGTTACCTTCCCACCATAGTGGTCCCTATTTTTCTACTTGCATTTTTTTACGTGCTTTCGAACTGCTAGGTTGGCAGAAGCTGGGACGAGTAACAGGCGCTCACTCTGCTACGCGGCACTCGGGATTCGACCCGCCAAACTGCCGACCTTCTGATCGACAAGCTCAGTGTCCTAACACACTGAGCCACTGCGTCCCTTTATATTGATAATACCCAACCCCAAAACCACAAATGATCTCACCCAGCGGTTTCATATAGATGTTAAACAGGAGAGGCGAGAGGACCGACCCCTGAGGAACTCCACAAATGAGAGGTCTTGAGGCCGACCTCTGCCCTCCTGCCAACACCGACTGCGAACGTCCCAGGAGGTAGGAGGAGAACCACCGTAAAACGGTGCCTCCCACTCCCAACCCCCTGAGACACCGCAGTAAGATACCATGGTCGATGGTATCGAAAGCCGCTGAGAGGTTTAATAGGACTAGGACAGAGGAACAACCCCTGTCCTGAGCCCGCTAGAGATCATTCACCAGCGCGACCAATGCTGTCTCCGTGCTGTGCCCGGGCCTGAAGCCCGATTGGTACGGGTCCAGATAATCAGCTTCATCCAGGAACAAAGGAAGCTGATGCGCCACCACGCTCTCAACAACCTTTGCAAGAAAGCGAAGGCTGGAGACCGGACAATAGTTGTTTAAAACAGCTGGGTCCAGGACAGGCTTCTTGAGGAGGGATCTCACCACCGCCTCCTTCAAGGCGGCGGGAAAACTGCCCTCACTTGAAGCAGTTATCACTGCCTGAAGCCAGCCTCGTGTCCCATCCCGAGCTGCATAAACCAGCCAGGAGGGGCACGGGTCCAATAAACACGTGGAGCTCAGCCTCCCCATAATCCTGTCCACCTCTTCCAGAGTCACAGGATCGAACTCCTCCCAGATGACATCACCAAGACCGCCCATGTCCTCACCGTCAGACTCTGCCCAGTCGGAGTCCAAACTGGTCCGGATCCGAGCAATTTTGTCCAACAGATGTTGGCTAAACTCCTCGGCACGACCCTGCAAGGGATCCTCCCTCACCTCCTGATTAAGGAGGGAGCGGGTCACCCTAAACAGGGTGGCCGGGCGATTATCTGCAGACGCGATGAGGGTAGCAAAGTAGACCTTGCCATCCTCATCGCCGCGAGATAAGACCTCATAGAGGACCTTAGTCGCAATCAGTCAGATTCAGACCGGCTGGACCTCCAACAGCTCTCTAGGCCCCGTCTCCGACACTTCATCTCCCGGAGCTCCGCGGAGAACCACGGAGCCCACTGGGATCTGCACCGGGTCAGGGGCCGCATGGGTACAACTTGGTCGAGTGCCTCCGTGGCTGCCTTTTCCCAGGTTTCCACTAAGGCATCGGCCGAGCTGTGAGCAAAGGCAGCAGGTGGGGACCCAAGTGCCGGCTGGAACCGCTCAGGGTCCATTAAGCGCCTAGGGCGGAACCATCTTGTTGGTTTAACGACCCCACAATGGGGAGTGGCAAAACGGAAGACCAGCCGCAGGAGATGATGATCGGTCCATGACAGAGGCGTAACAATTGGGGAACCCCCACCCAGATCATCTAACCACCGACCAGATAGAAAAATCAAATCGAGCATGTGACCCCCCCCAAGACGGGCCCTGAATTACTTGCATCAGGTCCATGGCCGTCATGGAAGCCATGAACTCCGGAGCTAACTCAGATGATCCCCCCAGGGATGGCAGATTGAAGTCACCCAAAATCATAAATCTGGGGAACTCAATCACCAACCCCGAGAGGATGTCGAGAAGCTCAGGCAGGGCTGCTGCTATGCGACTAGGCGAAAGGTACACCAGCAGCAAGCCCAACTGAGCCCTAGGGCCACATCTCAGGAGGAGAGACTCACACCCAGCTATTTGGACAACGGTGGCCTCCCGCGGACATAAGGTCTCCCTCACAACTACCGCCACACCCCTGCCCCTACCCTGAGCCCGAGGCTGGTGAAGCACCTGGAAACCTGGTGGGCAGATATCAACCAGAGGGACACCTCCCTCTGGGCCCAACCAGGTCTCCGTAATGCAAGCCAGGTCCGCACGCTCCTCCTCAACCAAATCACGGATGAGAGGAGCCTTATTGACTACGGACCTGGCATTGAAATACACAAGCCTGAGCTCAGGTGGCTGCTCATCCTCGTTCCCGGAACCACGGGATGAAGCCTGAGGGTTGGAGCGCATCACCGCTTGAAGACAGTGGGGCTGCACTCCCGGATGTTGATACGGCCCTCTGTTCGAACGCCTGCTGCCATTCCCTAACGTCGTGGGAATAGATAATCCCACACCCCGCTCCGGGGGCCCAGAGGAACCAGCCCAAGTCCCGTCCCGCCATGATCTGTCCCGAGCCTGGACTGAACAGCGGTTGGTGGACACCCCCCAAAATCCGACCAAGACCGCAAACCCTCCCCCCTCCCTAACCCTATAAAATGTTTCGATAAAAAACAAACCAGGAACCTCTTCTTAGATTTATACCGGAGGTTCCTATCCCTGCCCAACCATCTCTCAGGGTCCCAACAATTGGGCCCGTCATCAAGAGAAGTAAAAAAACAGGCGGGTCGCACCCAGAAAGGGGGGGCACCCCTGAGAGCGAATAAGTCCGTGCTAGTGTAATATAGGCGAGCCATAATTGTCCATGCAGGTCCAGCAAAGGCAGACCCATGATTGATAAGGAGGATCTAAAGTCAGGATCTAAAGTCAGAAGGTAGGTAGATATCCAGTCTGCCAAGCCAGCTCCACTGCCACTCAAGCCGGGTAACCTCTGAACAGGTCGGACCATCCTCTCACGACAGTCACAGGCCTGAACCAGGAAGCGGCGTGGAATACACGTCCAGGATAAGGCATACCCCCCATAGATCTCTCACCTCTGGGCGGGCAGCAGGTGGTACTTTGTTGTGAGACTGTAATAAGATGTTGAACGTTAGAATGTATACATATTAATTAAATGCTAAAGATACCACAACAGCTAACACAAACATAATACATATAAATCTAAATAAAACATTATAAAAATACAAATACTACAGTACACCCACATCCCTGGAGACTATTTTTTCTCATATAACAACTAACAATATACAATATATAAGGCTTATCCCCTCCAAACAGCGTATATTCTCGAGCAGGCTTATTCCCTTTGCCTTCTACCAAGACTGTTTTTATAAAATCATCCTATATTTCATTATAATTATTTGTTTTAATCATCCCTTTTTAAAATTTAATTTCTGTTAATTTATCATTTATTGCCATATTCCATATTTCATTATGCCACTCATTTCTTTGAATAATCCAATTCTGTCTCTAATATTTAACCATCACTAATCTAGCTGCCTTTATCAAATTTACAATCAATTCCTTTTTTGTTTCATTTATATCTTGTTTTTCCACCAGTAACAGTAATGCAATTCTTGGTGACATATCTAAATTTACCTTTAAAAGTTCTCTAATTTCCCTAAACACCATGTGCCATATCTTTTGGGTGCTATTGGAATCCCACCACATATGTTTATCTGTTCCAATCTCTTTCTCGCACCTCCAGCAAATATTTGTATATTTACTATCTTTTTTATTTAATTTACGTGGTGTTAGGTACCACCTCCATATCACTATATCCATTTTCCTTAAATCTAACTGACATAATATTCAGTATATTTTCCTAATTCTTCCTTTACCTATATATTCTTCATTTTCCTCACTTTCTTTTACAATCATTTCAAATTTTGTTAACTGTCTTTCACCTCAATTTTTTCTTCCATTTTTATCCATTTCTTTAATTGTATTAAGTTCAACCAATTTAATTTAGTATCTGATAAAACATTCTTTAGTTGTACTATATTCTTTATCTTGTTTTTCCCATTTATATATATGATTTTTTAAAAATTTACTAATCCAATCTTTCAAGTCAATCTTAGGGAATTTCTCCATTTCTACTACCAGTCTTAAAGGAGAAATTCCTGGCATTAACTGATATCTCCATTTATTCCATAATTCTATCAAGTTTTTTAAAAAAGGATTTTGTATTCTCTTAACAATTTTTTAAATATCTTTTTTAAACCAACATGTTTCTATAGGATCATCTATTTCCCTTAATTCTTTCAATTCTATATCGCTCCATAATAAATCTCTATCAGCTATAATATCTGGGACCACCTTTAATTGATTACTACCCAATAATTTCTAACATTGGAAGACCCAGCCCATCCTTTTTTAATGGTTCACTTATTTATTTATTATTTAAATTTATATACCGCCCTATTCCCGTAGGACTCAGGGTGGTTTACAGGGAAATTAAAATACATAGGATACAAGTTAAAATCAATTAAAACTATTAATTAAATTACAGTCCCTGAAGTTAAACTAAAACACAATTAAATTAAATTAAATTAAAACCCCTCAGTCTGGGCCAAACAGCTCGAAGAACCAGGTTTTCAAGTCCCGGCGAAATGAGCGAAGGTCAGGGGCAGTCCTGAGTTACGTGGGAAGTTGGTTCCATAGGGCCGGCGCGCCTACAGAGAACGCCCTTCCCCTGGGAATAACCCACCGGCATTCCTTAACCGGCGGTACCCTGAGAAGGCCCTCCCTGTGGGAGTGCACAGGACGATGGGAAGTTGATGCCAGCAGCAGGTGTTCCCTTAGATCAGACATGTCAAACACAAGGCCCAGGGGCCAGATCCGGCCCGCGAAGTGGTTTCATGTGGCCCCCAAAGCCATCCTGGAAACAGTGAGGGAACGGCCCCCACTGCCTTGGCCCTGGCCCAGAGACCCTCCTTCTGCCAGAGACCCTCAGATCTGTCCCACTCCTGCCCAGGCCCCCATAGGCACCCTTGATGCAAATGATGAGCTGGCCACGCCCACCCAGTAGGCCATATGCACTCTAGCCATGCCCACCCAGTAGGCCACGCCCACCCTGGCCATACCCACCCGGCCCCCCAAGGGCAACCACAATGCTGATGCGGCCCTCAATGAAATTGAGTTTGACACCCCTGCCTTAGATAATCCAGACCCATGCCATTTAGGGCTTTATAGGTCATCACCAGCACCTTGAATCTCACCCGGAGGGCAACCGGAAGCCAATGCAGCTCACGGAGAAGAGGTGTTACACGGGAGTATCGGGAAACTCCCATAACAACTCGCGCGGCTGCATTCTGCACCAGTTAAAGCCTCCGAGTGGTCCTCAAGGGCAGCCCCATGTAGAGAGCGTTGCAGTAGTCTAGCCGGGAGGTCACGAGTGCATGGGTGACTGTGCGTAAGGCATCCCGGTCCAGATAGGGCCACAAGTAGCACACCAGGCGAAGCTGGGCAAAAGTCCCCCTGGTCACGGCTCCTATATGGTCTTCAAAATTGAGCCGTAAATCCAAGAGGACACCCTATTGACAGCGGGTAACACCTCACCCCCCATCATTAATGATGGAACGGCCTGGCTAACCCGAGATGCCGGTATGCACAACCACTAAGTCTTGGCAGCATTGAGACGAAGCCTGTTTCTCCCCATCCAAACCCGGACTGCCTCCAGGCAACGGGACATCACGTTGAGTGCATCACTGGGTTGGTTCGGGGTGGAAAGAAAGAGTTGGGTATCATCAGCGTACTGATGATACCCCACCCTGAAACAACGAATGAGCTCGCCCAGCAGTTTCATGTAGATATTGAACAGGAGGGGAGAGAGGGCCGACCCCTGAGGGATTCCACAAACGAGAGACCTCGGGGTGGACCTCTGTCCTCCCGTCAACACCGACTGCCAGCAGCCCAGGAAGTAGGAGGAGAACCACCGTAAAACAGTGCCTCCCACTCCCAACCCCCTGAGACGCTGCAGTAGGATACCATGGTCAATGGTATCGAAAGCCGCTGAGAGGTCTAAAAGGACTAGGACAGAGGAACATCCCCTGTCCCGAGCCCGCCAGAGATCATTCACCAGTGCGACCAATGCCGTCTCCGTGCTGTACCCAGGCCTGAAACCTGATTGGTACGGGTCAAGATAATCAGTTTCCTCCAGGAACAAAGGAAGCTGATGCAACACCACACTCTCAACAACCTTCGCCAAGAAGCGAAGGTTGGAGACCGGACGGTAGTTATTTAAAACAGCCGGGTCCAGGACAGGCTTCTTGAGGAGGGGTCTCACCACCGCCTCCTTCAAGGTGGCGGGAAAGATACCCTCCTTCAGGGAAGCAGTTATTACTGCCTGGAACCAGCCTCGTGTCTCCTCCTGGGCCGCACAAACCAGCCAGGAGGGGCGGACTTCCGGTGGCGGCGCGGCGCCGGAGACAGCCTTTTTGGGCTGCCCGCGGCTCAGCTGTGTTGTTTTTACCCGAAACAGCGCCGATCAGCTGTTTGGGTGGATTGGAAGCCCCCTCCTCGGGAGAAGAGGAGGGGGTGAGGCCCCAGGTAGGGGTTGAGTTCTCCGGGGCTGCCTGAGCTTAAAGCTTGGGCGGCTGAAGGATTGAACTCCCCCGTAGCCTGGGTTGCTCCCAGCTGTTCAGCGTCTCTGCTCCGTGATTTCTGGAGCGGAGCCAGGCGTTTGCGACCACCCCTGCCAGAAGGAAAGACCATGGAATAAAAGGAGCAGGCAGAGCGGTACAGGAGGATAAGGTGAAGAGGACTTTTATTTTTGCTCCCTAGCTTAATGGACTTTATAAACTTAAAGTGAAAGTGCGTAACAAGTGAAAGTAAAAAGATGGCGGCTAAACCTCCCCCAAAAACTCTTCGGAGTGCTGGAACTTCTCTGGTGCAACAGACATCATTGCAAGCGTTGCTTCCTCCTGCTGCATTGACATCGAAGGATTTACAAGATGCTCTTGAAAAACATGCCCAGGTAATTTTGGAATCAATGGGTGATGAATTGGCAAAGATCGAGGAGAAATTGGAGAAACGAGGAGAGAATAGAAGAGAGGATGGAAGAGAAGTTCAGTGCGATGAGGGTAGACATTTTGTCTACAGTGCATAGTGTGGCTGAATGTGTGCAAGATCTGGATGAAAAAGTGGAAGACCTGACCCAAAAGAATGCCATATTAGAAGTAAAGGTATTGGAGAATGAAGATTTAAGAGAGAAAATGGACAGAGAATTGAGTCTTGTTCAATATTATCAGATGCAGTATGCTGTTAGAATCAGAGGCTTAAAAGAAAATATTAAGGAAGACCTAAAGCAGCTGATTTCTGAGGCTCTGGAAGCAGTATTGGGTCAGCCAGCATCTGAAATAAAGGGAGGCATGGATAAAGTGTTTCGTGTAAATTCATGGATTGCTAGACAGAGAAAGCTACCTAGAGATGTGGTGGTTTATTTTGCAAAGAGGGAAACTAGAGATGAAGTTATTCAAGCTGCCTATGATACTAAAGTTGTGATTGCTGACCAAGAAGTTTTGGTTTTAAAAGAAATTCCTCCAAAGATCTTAAGGAGAAGGAAGGATTTTGCATTTCTTGTGCAAGAGCTCAAACAACGTGATATAAGGTTCAGAAGGGAGATTCCAGTTGGATTGGTGGCGATGCATGAAGGCAAAAGGTACCGTCTGGTCACTGTGACACAGGCGCGTGATTTTTATAATAATGTTTTAAAAGCAACCCCACTACCACTTCTGGAAGCTGCAAAGGGATCTGGAGAAGGAAAACTTCAAGAGGCTGAAGCTGGACAGACAGAGGAGAATGGTGCTGGAGGAGATCAAGCTACAACTTCTTTGGCTGATCCTGGAGAGCAGAGGGTGACGCGTGCTGCTTTAAAACGAGCAAAAAAAATAAAAGAACAAGATCAGCAGAAGTCTATGGAACTTCCAAAACGTACTTACAGCCAAGCAGTGGGAGGAGCACGGCCTAAAGGAGATAGTGGGCCTATTAAAGATGTGCTCCAACAGCTTTGGGATGACATGCATGGCGACTAAATTTTTAACTTGGAACGTTAATGGACTAAATTCACCACAGAAGAGGAAGAAAGTTTTTCAATATTTAAAACAATTCAAGATAGATGTTATATGTTTGCAAGAAACGCATATTAGGGCTATGGACCAAAAGTATTTATCGAACTTAAGGTTGGGCACGCAATTTGTTGCTTCTGCAATGAATAAGAAAAATGGAGTGGTTGTTTATGTTAAAAGTGCTTTAACAGCGGACTTAATTGAAGCAGATAAGCATGGAAGATACGTTATGATAGAGTTGCTGCTAGAAGGTAAAAAGACGCTTTTAGTTGGATTATATGCTCCTAATCAACAACAAGCTGATTTTTTTAGTTTACTTCACACAAAGCTTACTCAGTTGGATTATAAATCGTTTATTTTTATGGGGGACTGGAATGGTGTTTTGGATGTACAGATGGATAAGGCTGGTTCTTTTAAGCGCATTCCAAGTCATGCTAGACTGCCTAAATCCTTTTTTGAAATGAAGGATGACTTGGAACTGCGAGATATTTGGCGTGAAATACATTTGCATGAAAAGGATTATACTTTTTTTTCTGACAGACATCAATCTTTTTCCAGGATCGATTTTATTTTGCTGACTAATGACTTTTTTTCAAGCATTAAGAAGGTGAAGATATGTGCAAGAACTATCTCTGATCACAGCCCAGTCTGGCTAGAGATTAATAAGGAGAACAGAGATAGGCGCTCGTGGCGCGTAAATGAGAATTTGTTTAGAAATCAGAGAAATGTGGAAGAATGTAAACAGCGGATGAAGGATTTTTTTGAAATTAATATGAATAAGGGCACTTCTATGGACATGGTTTGGGATGCTAGCAAGGCCTATATGAGAGGGGTGTTGATATATATGAACAATAAACACAGACGTACTTTGGAAGCCAGGAGGAAAGAATTGGAGAATGAAATTAAGGAAAAAGAAAAGGCTTTGATTTTGAATCCAGCGGATGTGAAGACTAAGGAGGTTATTAAGCTATTAAGAGGACAATTTGATAAATTAATGGCTGACCAAGTGGCAACCAATTTGCGGTTTGCCAGGCACAACACCTTTTGCAATGCTAATAAACCAGGTAGATGGCTAGCTTATAGACTGAGGAAAAAGCAAAGGGCTTCTAATATAGATAAAATTGAGCATAAGGGAAGGGTTGTGTTTCAACAGGATATAATTAAGGATGCTTTTGTGGATTTTTATTCTAAATTATATGCTAAGGAGAAGATTAATGAAAAAGACATTGATGTATATTTGGAGAATGCTAGCATCCCGGTTCTTACGCAAGCACAAAAAGAGGGGATTAATCAATTGATAACAGAAGAAGAAATTCTTATAGCAATTAAGGAGCTGAAGGTGGACAAAGCGCCAGGTACGGATGGTTTGACTGCGGCTTATTACAAAAATTTACAATTAGAGATGATAAAACCGTTAAAGGAACTGTTCCAGACAATTCAGAGGGGGGGGGGGAAGGTGCCTCCGTCTTGGAGAACTGCTTTTATTTCTTTGATTCCGAAGGAAGACCAAGATGCTACTCAAGTTAAAAATTATAGACCGATATCGCTTTTAAATACAGACTACAAGATATTTGCTAAGGTGTTGGCTAATAGACCCATGAGGGTTCTGCAACAGGTGATTCATGGGGACCAAACGGGGTTTATTAGTGGTAGGCAAATGAAAAATAATGTGAGGCATATAGTTGATGTGTAAGAGTTTTTGGAGAGGAACAACCAGATCCCTGCGGCGCTAATTTTTTTAGATGCTGAAAAAGCTTTTGATCAATTGAATTGGCAATTTTTGATGAAAGTTTTAGATAAAATGAATTTTGGGGATAATTTTTTGCAACCAATTAGGGCATTATATCAAAAACAAACTGCCCGAATAATAGTTAATAATAGCCTGACAGAAGCATGTAATATTGAGAAGGGCACAAGGCAAGGGTGTCCGTTATCGCCCTTGTTATTTGTATTAACATTGGAGATATTGTTGGTTAAAATACGGAATTCGGAAAAAATTAAGGGTATACAAATTAGAGATCAGGATTATAGATTGAGAGCGTTCGCAGACGATCTGGTTGTTACAGTGACCCAGCCGGAGAACTCTGTTGTGGACCTGATGGAGATAATAATACAATATGGGAAGGTTTCTGGATTTAAAGTTAATACACAAAAAACTAAAATTCTGGCCAAAAATATGACAGCTTCGCAAAAGGCTCTCTTAGAAGGATTAACTGGATTTGAGATTGTTAAAAGGGTTAAATATTTTGGGGGTGCTTTTGTCGCCCTCTAATACAAAGTTATATAAAAATAACTATGAAAAATTATGGGGGAAAATTCAAAAAGAAATGGAGAGCTGGGAAAAATTACAATTGTCCTTGTTGGGGCGAATCGCAGCAGTGAAAATGAATGTCCTGCCTAAATTCTTATTTTTATTTCAAATGATACCGGTTCTTAAGAAAGATTCTAATTTGGAGGAATGGCAGCGAGGTATCAATAAATTTGTATGGGCAGGGAAAAGGCCACAAGTTAAACTTAAGATTATACAGGATACTCGTGAAAGAGGTGGTCTTAAAATGCCTAATTTTAAATTATATTATGAAGCTGCTGCGTTAGCAGGAATAAGTGATTGGATCAATTTGACACAAGAGAGATTATTAAATCTTGAGGGCCACGACTTGTTGTTTGGCTGGCATGCATATTTGTTGTATGATAAGAAGGTAGATAATGTCTTTAGAGTGCATATTTTAAGACAGGCATTGTTGAGAATTTGGAAGAAGTACAGACATAAATTAGATTGTAAGATACCATTGTGGGCAATCCCAAAACACGCAATAGAAAATATAAATGTTGGTTTTAAACATGATGTGACTACGTATAAGGAGATTTTAAGCTTGGAAAGAAATGTCTGGTGTTTGAAACCATATAGTCTCTTGCGAGATGAGAAGATTGTTCAGACTTGGTTTCAATATACTCAGCTACGGGCCAGGTGGAAAGAAGATCAGAAAAATGGTTTTACAATGACTGATGAAAATCTGATAAAGCAAATCAGAAATCAGGGTCCAGCACATATTAAATGGATATATCTTGCTTTGATAGAAATTGACTCAGAAACAGAACTCGTTAAGGATTGTATGATTAAATGGGCCCAAAACATCCAAGAAGTTATTACAATGGACACATGGGAAAGGATTTGGGTGAGGAACGTAAAATTCACACAAGCTCAAAATCTAAGAGAAAATTTTTATAAAATGTTTTACAGATGGCATTTAGATCCTAAAAAGCTGGCAAGTATGTATCCGAACTATCAGCCTAAATGCTGGAGGTGTGGTGAAGAAGATGCAACGTATTTTCATATATGGTGGACTTGTAAAAAGGTTAAGGCTTTTTGGATAAAAATTTGGTGGAATATGCAGAAGATTTTTAAGCAAAGGATAAAGTTTTGTCCGCAACTTTTTTTGTTGGGAATAATTACAGATGCTACGGTTGTGGACACTAAGTTGATGTTGAATTTAATTACGGCAGCAAGACTCTTAGTAGGTCAATACTGGAAGAAGGAGGAACTGCCGACTATAGAAGAATGGACTTTAAAGGTTTCTGACCTGGCAGAGATGGCAAAGATCTCGGCTTATTTGAAAGATCACTCGCAAGAACGTTATGTTATGGAGTGGAGAAAATGGATTGAGTATATCCAGAACAAATATGGGACTAAGAAGTTTCATGTAGCATTTGAATAAGTCTTCCCTTTTTTTTCCTCCTTTTTTTTCTCTTTTCTCTTTTTTATATATCTTATATTAATAGTGTTTGTAGTTATCCTATATGAGCTAGAGAGAGATAGATCTCAGAGTTTATGGTTTTTAGCATATGGATGTTTATGATGGGTTTTTTTTGGTTTTTTATACCTTGTACTTAGCTCTGGGAAGTCGGGGGGGGAGGGGAGGGGGGGAGGGGTAGGGAGGGAGGGATAGGGGAGGGGTAGGGGGGATTGTTAAAGATAAAATGTATGATAAAACTTTTCAATTAAAAAAAAAACCAGCCAGGAGGGGCACGGGTCCAGTAAACAAATGGTGGAGCTCAGTCTCCTCATGATCCTGTCCATGTCATCGGGGGAAACAGGGTCGAACTCAGTCCAGATAACATGCTCAAGACCGCTCGATTCCTCCACGTCAGACTCTGCCCAGTCAGAGTCCAAACCGGTCTGGATCTGAGCGATTTTGTCCACCAGATGATGACTAAACTCCTCAGCCCGCCCCTGTAAGGGTTCCTCCCTCGTCTCCCGATCAAGTAGAGAGCGAGTCACCCTAAACAGGGCGGCTGGGCGATTTTCTGCGGACGCGATGAGGGCAGCGAAGTAATTAACCCTCGCCGTCCTCATCGCAGTGAGGTAAGACCTTGTAAAGGCTCTTAGCCGCAGTCGGTCAGATTCAGACCGGCTGGACCTCCAACCGCTCTCTAGACCCCGTCTCCGACGCTTCATCTCCCAGAGCTCCACAGAAAACCATGGGGCCCAACGGGATCTGTGCTGGGTCTGGGGTCGCAATGGTACAACACGGTCGAGTGCCTCGGTGGCCGCCCTTTCCCAGGCATCCACCAAGGCATCGACCGGGCTGTGAGTGAGGGAGATAGGTAAAGACCCAAGCACCATCTGGAACCGTTCTGGATCCATTAGGTGCCTGGGACGGAACTACCTGGTTGGTACCTGGTTGGTTCCACAGCCCGAAAACCTCCATCAATAATGGAAATAGAACTGGGGATAAGGGGCAGCCCTGTCTCGTTCCCCAGCTTAAGGTTATTCTCTCTGTAACAACATCATTTATGACTATTCTTGCCTTATTCTCTGAATATAGTTGGTTTATCACCTTTCTAAATTTTTTTCCAAAGCCTAATTTCTTTATTAATATTTTCAGTGTAGGCCATTCCACACAAAGGCCTTAAAAACGTCTAATGCTAATAAACCAACCTTTAATTTTGATTCTTTATGTAATAGCCTAAATTTAATACCCTTTAATACATCTGACATTTGTCGGCCTCTTATAAATCCACACTGATCATTTTTAATATAATTCTCTATAAATGTATTCAATCTACCGGTATTTGTCAATATTTCTGTAAAAACCTTAGCATCCTGATTAATAAGGGATATTGGTCTATATGATCCTGGGTTTGTAAGATCTTTATTAGGTTTCACTATCAATACTATCAGAGATTGCTTCCAGGAACTTGGAATAATTTCCCCTTCTATTATTTTATTAAACATTAACCTCATCTTTGGCACCAAAAATCCTTTAAAATTTTTATAATATTCTGCGCCTAGTCCATCTAACCCTGGTGCTTTACCTATTTTCAATTTATTAATAACTTCCAGTATCTCCTCCTCTTCTATTTGTGATTCCATTATTTCTTTATCATATTCTCAAATTTTACAGTTTAAATTGTTTTCTATATATGCCTGACTTTCATTCAATTTTTTTTCTTTTCCCTTATATAACTCTTCAAAAAACTTCTGAAATATCAACAATTTTTCTCTCATCATGTTCCATCCTTCTCCCTTTTCATTCTTTATTACCAGTTGGTGCCAAGGGTTCCCCCCCCCCTTGCTGAGGCTTCACCGCCCGTCCCTTGCACATCGCCTCCTGCAGCTGAGCCACCTTCCTTCATTCTGCACCACAGGCCACAGGGATTCTCCTCCCCACAGCTGCAACACCGGGTTGTCCCTCACCCTCCTGGTGCCTCACGCTGCAAGCCGCAAGGGTACCCCGCTCTGGTTGCGTCGTTGGCCTGCCTCTGCTGGCCTCCCTGTGTTCCAGCTGTGTCGCCGATGTCAGATCCACACTGAGCCGCTTGTTGGCATCACAGCATTACCAGCCCCGGCCCCGGGCAATGGAATGCAGTCTGCACAACGCACTCGGAGGGCCACCTGGCTTCCTGGCGGCAGCCCTGACCACCAGGGAGTTCAGTAGGGTGGTGGCAGTCCGGCCCTGCTTTTCCCCCCCTCCTTTGTGTGTTGGGCCCATGGGGCTCAATGCCTGGTATACATTGTTTTTTCAGAATTTGAAATCTCAGTAAAAGAAAAGCTGGAAAAAATCAGAGAGAATTTTTTTTTTATTTTTTTCTTTGCCTGACTGCTATGAAAGAACAGCCTTTCAGTGTGATTATTTTACATCTGTCTGATAAATGTAGCCTTTCATCTTGGTTGGTTAAATGTTCGTGAAACATATTTATTCGACTTTCCCCACCATTTTTTCCAGCTGCCGTTGCCACATCCTCTGTTGTATGGATATCCTGTCAAGCACTGCCCCCCCAGAATAACAACATAATTAGTACTTGTGAAGTTAAACTTCAATCAATCACTTTCATTTTTAAAATGAAAATAATTAAAATGGGTTAAAAAAATACTTACTTGCTTCAGTTCTTCAAGTTGCTCCTCTATTTCCTTCTGTTCCTGAAGAAGACTTGCGATCTCATGGGCCAGCTAAGATACAGACATTATAAGAAGCATCACTCAGTCACAGAATAGAAATAAGCAGACAGAAAGAGAAATTTAACACAGGATTGTAAGGGAAATGAATTACTCACGTCTGTGATTCTTGCCCCTAGTTCATTGATATGCTGTTTTCTTTTTGCGTGTCTGTATTTCCGGAGACAGATCTAAAAATTAGATTTTTAGCAGTAAAATTAAACAAATGAGACTGCTGAGAATAATTATGTTGCTGTCCTTCCCTCTATTTGTAACAATCTGGGAGGAATAAAAATTTAATCCTCTAGCTCTAAATAGCTATACATTAGTGAAAAGGGTTCCTTTTTACTGGCTCTGGCTCTGCAGCTAGCAGCCCATAATAGTCAGTTTTCTGTCAAGTAAAATCAGGCCTATAGTATAGGAGATAAAAATGAATTTGCTTGGGATTTTATTTATTTCTTTGTTCATTTGGAGCAGTCGGTGTAAGTCAACTAGTTCATCCTCATGTTGCTCCAACCATAGCATGAAGACCCTCACTAGCCATTGTTAAGCAACAATCCTCACGACATCGCCTGACTTTCACCTCTAGCCAGCTTCAGGGGGAGCTGAAGCTGCCTTTAGCTGCTCTGCTGTTAAAATGATGTTTTAATAGCACTCTTCTTACAGGATAAATGTAAGAATAATCGACAGGGCCTCCGAGATAGTGTTGATAACAAGATGGTCAGAGGTTAGGATCCTCCCATCTCTCCTTTAGCATAAGGTAACTCTGGACCTCCTGCCTACTAGTTGTACGGATTTTATGCAGCTGTTTGTAAATTGTCAAGAGTTCATATGGAGTCAGCAGAATAAAAATACTATTAAATCAGTCGGTCTTGCCAGCCTACAGCTCCCAAATATTAAAAAGATGAGCACCATTTATCAAATCTAAAAGAGGCAAGCGATGTTGCAAATTAATTAGGAAGAGGGATTCCTAATCAGCCCCACGACTACCTACTTTTCTGTGCACCCCAAGCAAGGCCACAGAGTCATGTTTCCCAGCCATTCTGGATGTGGGTCCCGAGGACATGTTTAAATGGAACATGTTAACAGAATTGACCAAGAAAGGGCCTAAAAGAAGATGTACAGATATTTTTAAATGTTATTCTAAAGCAATTTTTGCTTGTTCCTACATTCCTTTGATTCCTCTTTTATTTCATTATTATTTATGCCATCTTACCTGTCATGTCATTTCTTGGAATCCTAAACTAATCCTAGACTCACACATGTGAGTCGATAATTAAATAAATCAAATAGAGGATCTCATACCTCAAAAAGGAGCTTCCCTCCATAATAAAGGAACGCATCCATCATAAATAAAATGTACTATACTTAACCAAACTAAGCTACTCCCAAACTAAATTATCTCCTATAATGTCGGCCTGATTTTACTTTACAGAAAACTGACTATTATGGGCTGCTAGCTGCAGAGGCAGAGCCAGTAAAAAGGAACCCTTTTCACTAATGTATATCCAAGTGGTTTTTGCAGATCTGCTATGCTTATTTCCAAGCATACATACATACACACAAACACATTTCAAATAAAATTTTAATATATTTCCTTCCAGATCAGTTTTCAGATATCATAAGTTCTTAGAAGATTCTGTGTCACCTGTAATAACAACATAATTAGTACTTGTGAAGTTAAACTTCAATCAATCACTTTCATTTTTAAAATGAAAATAATTAAAATGGGTTAAAAATACTTACTTTCTTCAGTTTCCTGAAGTTGCTTCTGAAGTTTATCCTTTTGTTTCTTGTTTTCCTTAAGAAGGCTTGCCTTCTTGTGGGCCAGTTTTCTATTTTCTTCCTCCAGCTAAGATACAGACATTATAAGAAGCATCACTCAGTCACAGAATAGAAATAAGCAGACAGAAAGAGAAATTTAACACAGGATTGTAAGGGAAATGAATTACTCACGTCTGTGATTCTTGCCAGTAGTCCATTGATGTACTCCTTCCGTTTTTTTGTGCCTCTCTGTATTTCCGGAGACAGATCTAAAAATTTAGATTTTTAGCAGTAAAATTAAACAGGCTGATTACAAATGAGACTGCTGAGAATAATTATGTTGCTGTCCTTCCCTCTATTTGTAAAAATCTGGGAGGAATAAAAATTTAATCCTCTAGCTCTAAATAGGGTGTATGATTAATAAATGCTACTAATTTGGAACTCTAATAAAAAGGGGTTCCTTTAGGGGAAAAAAACTATTATAAATGCATAATATAAATAACTGTTCTGGTTCTGCCAGACAAATGATGATGGAGAAAGGAACTGATTCTATAATGTCATCATCTTATCTTCAGTAAAACTACAATAATCAAACCATTGAACTATTCTCCTCAATAAATATTAATATTATGCATCTTGATCTCCCAAAAGATTTATTTGTATGACAGTGGGTACAGAGATGTGTCTTTTCCCTTTAAAGTGAATTTTTTGAGATAAGTATTCAATAAAACCATCTTAAAACTAGGTTTTATGTCCTATACTGTCGGACTGATTTTACTTTACAGAAAACTATCTATTAAGGGCTGCTAGCTGCAGAGGCAGAGCCAGTAAAAAGGAACCCTTTTCACTAATGTACATCCAAGTGGTTTTTGTAGATCTGCTATGCTTATTTCCAAGCATACATACATACACACATACACACACACACAAACACAAACACATTTCAAATAAAATTTTAATACATTTCCTTCCAGATCAGTTTTCAGATATCATGTTCTTAGAAGATTCTGTGTCACCTGTAATAACAACATAATTAGTACTTGTGAAGTTAAACTTCAATCAATCACTTTCATTTTTAAAATGAAAATAATTAAAATGGGTTAAAAAAATACTTACTTGCTTCAGTTCTTCAAGTTGCTTCTCTATTTCCTTCTGTTCCTGAAGAAGACTTGCGATCTCATGGGCCAGCTAAGATACAGACATTATAAGAAGCATCACTCAGTCACAGAATAGAAATAAGCAGACAGAAAGAGAAATTTAACACAGGATTGTAAGGGAAATGAATTACCGTATATACTTGAGTATAAGCCGAATTTTTCAGCCCACTTTTTGGGCTGAAAAAATCCACTTCGGCTTATACTCCAGTGAACAAAAAAAACTTACCGAGGACTTGCGCGCGGCCGAGGCTTCGGTGCTTCCGGGATCGCGCGCACCTCTCCCAAGCCGCCACCGTCCGGAGACTTGCCGAAGTTTGGGGAGGTTTGGGGAGGTGCGCACGCACCTCCCCAAACCTCCTCAAACGTCGGCAGGTCTCCAGACCTCCGCGCCCTGCCTGCCTGCTTCTTTCCGCTGCCTGGCTGCCCTACGATGTAACCCGCTTCATGATAGAGTGCGACGCCTGCAAGGACTGGTTTCATGGCAGGTAACACAAAGCGGTCATTCTCGCCTTTCCCTCCCCCCCTCGCCCGCCCGCTCGCTTTTTTTTTCCTCTCAAGCATCACTGGACTGGGCCAGGGAAATCAGAGAGAAGCTGGGCGTGCAGCGTCACGGCGACGGCTGGAAGCCTCGCCCAGCTAGAGACAGAGAGGAAGGAGGGAGGGAGGGAGGGAGGGAGGGCACGCGCAGGCAGAGAGGGTTTGGTCAGGGTGGCGGCGGCGGCGGACACGGGGAGCTGAGGCACCGTCCGGTAGGTAGAGGCCGTTATGGGAAGGAGGCGGGAGAAGGGACGTGTGGGGGAAGTACGGGGGCCGTGTAAACGGAGTACGTGCGGCGGCGCGCGGGTCTGATAGAACTGGGCCGGCAACGGGTGCTTCTGAAGCGGCTGAGGGCTGGCTAGGAAGGGGGCGGCGGCTGCAGCGGCGCTGGCGTTTTGCGGGTGGGACAAGGCTCTCGAGGGAGAACATGGTGGAGGCGGAACCGACCCCGCCGCTCCCTGCAGGGGAGAGAAGCCGGGCAAGCGCTGCTCCAGTCCTCGCTCTTCTTCCCTCTCCCGATTTTGCCTTCCTCTCCAAGATAAGTTCGAGCGGTAGGGGAAAGTTAGAGCCGCTTTCTGAGGCCGCCCCTTACTTGGGATTGTTGGGCGAGAAGGTGACGTGGGCATGGAGGAGGAAGTAAGTCGCGCTTTACTCATCACTGCAGGGCAGGGAGAAAAAAAGTTCTTGACGGCCGGACTTGGATGGCGGCAGCGGCATCAGCTGGGAGCCGCAGCCCCGCCTAGTCCAGCTGAGCTGAACCAGCTCAACAAGATCGGGCCTTTCCTCCCCCCCCTTTCCCTCCCCCCTCCCGCTCTAGGGCAGAGATCCCCTTCCTATCGCTCGGGGCCTTTCGTCTCTTTGGCTCGCCAGGGCTGGAGCGGCGAGAGCGAGCGGCAGAGGAGAGATGGTGGGCTTTCCTTTCCTTTCCTTTCCTTTCCTTTCCTTTCCTTTCCTTTCCTTTCCTTTCCTTTCCTTTCCTTTCCTTTCCTTTCCTTTCCTTTCCTTCCCTTCCCTTCCCTTTCCGTTAGAGAGCTACCTTCGTGATTACAATGTGGAGTGGCCGACTGAGACTGAAAGCACATTAGGTAGCACTTGAGACATGCAGGCAAATCCTGCTAAAGGGCTTTTTCCCCCCCACTGGATCCGCGCTCCGCAAGCCTCTGCCGCCGGCGGAGGCTGGATCCGCGCTCCGCAAGCCTCTGCCGGCGGCAGGGCGCGGATCCAGCCGGCGGCAGAGGCTTGTGGAGCACGGATCCAGCCTCCGCCAGCGGCAGAGGCTTGCAGAGCGCGGATCCAGCTTCCGCCGGCATGCAGGCAAATCCTGCTAAAGGGCTTTTCCCCCCCCACTGGATCCGCGCTCCGCAAGCCTCTGCCGCCGGCGGAGGCTGGATCCGCGCTCCGCAAGCCTCTGCCGGCGGCACGGCGTGGATCCAGCCGGCAGCAGAGGCTTGTGGAGCACGGATCCAGCCTCCGCCGGCGACAGAGGCTTGCGGAGCACGGATCCAGCCTCCGCCGGCATGCAGGCAAATCCTGCTAAAGGGCTTTTCTCCCCCCACTGGATCCGCGCTCCGCACGCCTCTGCCGCCGGCGGAGGCTGGATCCGCGCTCCGCAAGCCTCTGCCGGCGGCAGGGCGTGGATCCAGCCGGCGGCAGAGGCTTGCGGAGCGCAGATCCAGCCTCCGCCGGCGACAGAGGCTCGATCCGCCATTCTGCAAGCCTCCGCCGCCGGTTAATACCCTGTATTCAGCTCTGGGAAGTGGGGGGAAGGGGGAGAGAGGGGGAGTTTGGGAGGAGGGGGAGGGGGAGCTCCACGGTGCAAAAATAAAGCCCTGCCGCTCTTCGCGTTGCTTGCCCGACTGGCTGTCACGGGACCGCACGGATCGCCTCGCTCCCACTGGCAGCTGATTCCTTCGAGTTTGGTCTCGAGCGATTTTGCATTTTCTCCAGTGCTGAAAGCCACTCGGGGAACTTGAGTTACCGGCTCCCCGATCGCTCCACCCTCATCTTCTCTTCGTTCCCGCTTCCCCTTCCGAAGGTTCCTCTCGCCGTCCGTGACTAAAGTCCCACTCCCACCCCCCGCGGCAGGTTGGATTCCCCCCAACTATCTTGAGTACCTCCTAGAGCCCCGTGCTTCCCTCCCCCAGGCCACCGCAGCCGGAGAGGACGGCTCTGAAGTTAGATATTCCGCCCATAAGTCGCAGAGGGACCCCGGGTGTTTATAATTGATCCATAAAAACCTAATACCGAATAAAAGTACGATACATCAATAAAAAGATCCAATTTGATTCCCCCCCCGCCACACACACACACACACACACACACACAGGTTGGAGACCCTCCGACGTGGCTTGGGCACCCAGAGGCTCCCGCTGCCCCCTTTTCTCCACCGGGCGAGAGAGGCAAAACGTGCACCAGCCCTGCCCCCATCCACCTCCAGTATGGATGGCTCTGCCAAAAGAAAAGCAGCCGAAGCAAGCCTCCCATTGAGAGAATGAGGCAGCGGAGGCTTGCAGAACGGCGGATCGAGCCGAGGCTTGCAGAACGGCGGATCCCAGCCTCGGCTTATACTTGGGTCAAGAACTTTTTTCAGTTTTTGGGGGTAAAATTGGGGGTCTCGGCTTATACTCGAGTCGGCTTATACTCAAGTATATACGGTACTCACGTCTGTGATTCTTGCCCGTAGTTCATTGATATACTGTTTTCTTTTTGCGTGTCTGTATTTCCGCAGACAGATCTAAAAATTAGATTTTTAGCAGTAAAATTAAACAGGCTGATTACAAATGAGACTGCTGAGAATAATTATGTTGCTGTCCTTCCCTCTATTTGTAAAAATCTGGGAGGAATAAAAATTTAATCCTCTAGCTCTAAATAGCTATACATTAGTGAAAAGGGTTCCTTTTTACTGGCTCTGGCTCTGCAGCTAGCAGCCCATAATAGTCAGTTTTCTGTCAAGTAAAATCAGGCCTATAGTATAGGAGATAAAAATGAATTTGCTTGGGATTTTATTTATTTCTTTGTTCATTTGGAGCAGTCGGTGTAAGTCAACTAGTTCATCCTCATGTTGCTCCAACCATAGCATGAAGACCCTCACTAGCCATTGTTAAGCAACAATCCTCACTGACATCGCCTGACTTTCACCTCTAGCCAGCTTCAGGGGGAGCTGAAGCTGCCTTTAGCTGCTCTGCTGGTTAAAATGATGTTTTAATAGCACTCTTCTTACCAGGATTAAATGTAAGAATAATCGACAGGGCCTCCGAGATAGTGTTGATAACAAGATGGTCAGAGGTTAGGATCCTCCCATCTCTCCTTTAGCATAAGGGTAACTCTGGACCTCACTGCCTACTAGTTGTACGGATTTTATGCAGCTGTTTGTAAATTGTCAAGAGTTCATATGGAGTCAGCAGAATAAAAAATACTATTAAATCAGTCGGTCTTGCCAGCCTACAGCTCCCAAATATTAAAAAGATGAGCACCATTTATCAAATCTAAAAGAGGCAAGCGATGTTGCAAATTAATTAGGAAGAGGGATTCCTAATCAGCCCCACGACTACCTACTTTTCTGTGCACCCCCAAGCAAGGGCCACAGAGTCATGTTTCCCCAGCCATTCTGGATGTGGGTCCCGAGGACATGTTTAAATGGAACATGTTAACAGAATTGACCAAGAAAGGGCCTGAAAGAAGATGTACAGATATTTTTAAATGTTATTCTAAAGCAATTTTTGCTTGTTCCTACATTCCTTTGATTCCTCTTTGATTTCATTATTATTTACGTCATTTTACCTGTCATTGTCATTTCGTGGAATCCTAAACTAATCCTAGACTCACACATGTGAGTCGATAATTAAATAAATCAAGTAGAGGATCTCTTACCTCAAAAAGGAGCTTCCCTCCATAATAAAGGAACGCATCCATCATAAATAAAATGTACTATACTTAACCAAAACTAAGCTACTCCCAAACTAAATTAAATATATTAAATATGGTAAATAAACAGTGTGTGTAAACTAAACTAAACTGAGTAAATAAGTATGATATTAAATAGAAGGGTCCGCATGTTGTCACAGGGGGGTCCACAAAGACTTGAAGAAATTAACCAAACTAAGCTAAATGCAGGATTTCATCTTGGTTGGTTAAATGTTTAGTTTGTTGTTTTCCTCAACAAGGCTTTGCGATATCCCCATGCGGCTCCCAGGCCTCCTCCCTCTGCCGTTTACTTCTGGGGGAAAAACTGGCACTAAAAAAAATTTAATCAATTTAAACTTCTCACAAAAAAAACTTAAAAAGTTTAAATTGATTGGTTGGTTTGTGGGACCCGCCCATAAACCGTTTTATGGGACCCGCCCACAAACCGTTTTGTGGGACTACCCACAAACCTCTTTGTTCTTCTAACTGCACTTGGCAGAATGGAGGAAGAGACGGGAGAACTAAAATGGTGAGTAGGGGTGGGGGTGGCAGAGGCTTGC